>NW_004443977.1:5442455-5590964 GCF_000243295.1 Trichechus manatus latirostris | reverse complement strand
GCCAGTAAATCTGGTCTTTTTTTTGTGAGTTAGAATTTTGTTCTACATCCTTCTCCAGCTCTGTCCAGAACCCTCTGTTGTGATCCTGGTCAGAGCAGTCGGTGGTAGCCGGGCACCGTCTAGCTATACTTTATGGTGTTTTTTGATGCATAGATGTCTTTAATTTTAATGTAGGCAAGTTTATCATTCTTCCGTTGTATGGTTTACACTCTATGTATGCTTTTAAAAATTATTTCCTACCTCATGTTTATAAATATATTTTCATATATTTTATTTTAAACATTTTAAAGTTTTGTTTTATATGTTAAGATCTTTAATCTTTTTGGAATTGATTTGTACATGGGATGAGTAGGGGTTTTATTTCAATTGCCCTAGTAGCATTTAATATGTTATTCATTTTTCATTGATCTAAAATGCCATGTTTCTCAGAAATCAAAAGTGTAGGCTATTTATAGCTTCGTCAGTTTTAAAAATTTTTTTTATTGCGATAAAATATATTTACCAAAACTGTTGCCAACTGAACAATTTTTACATGTATAATTCAGTTGTTATATCGATTATGTTCATCAAGTTGTACAACCATTATCACTATCCTTTTCCAAATTATTCCACCTGTGTTAACAAAAACTCAGGGCTCCTTAAGCAATGACTCCCCTTCTCCTCCTCTCTGTCACCCCTGGTAATCATCAATAAGCTTTGGTCTCTATACATTTGCCTATTTCATATAAGTGGGATCATATAATATTTGCCCTTTTGTGATTGACTTACTTCAACCAGAATAATGTTTTCAAGCTTCATGCATGTTGTAGCATGTATCAGGACTTCATTTTTGTTTATGGCTGAGTAATATTCCATTGTACGTGTTTAACGCGTTTTGTTTACCCATTCGTCTATTGATGGTCATTTAGATTGTTTCCACCTTTTAACTATTGTGGAAAGTCCTGCAAAGTACTTCGGTGTACAAGTTTCTGTTTGCGTTTCTACTTTCACTTCTTTTGGATACATACCTAGGATTGGGATTGCTGGATCACATGCTAGCTCTCTGTTTAAATTTTTGAGGACTCCCTAGATAGTTTTTCACAGTTCAGTTTGTTTTTTGGTATAATTATTTATACATTAATATCACATTATGTCATGCTATTGTGATAAAGACATATCCCCACCCCCAGCCCCTGCTTCATTCTTCTCAAAATCATTTTGATACTCTTGGCAGTATGGCATCGTAGTTAAGGGAATGGACACTGGGAACAAGTTAGAGAAGATCATTGGTCCTTCTATTACTATCAGTCTGATCTTGGGTAAGTTTTTAATCTCTCTGGGCCTAGTTTTCTTGTACACAAAATGGAGATAATATAGTAATTTATAGATAGGGTTATTGTAGGTATAAAAGAGTTGTTGTATTCAAGTAACATTTATTGAGCATGTGTTATGTGCCATTCACTCTTCTAGGACTTTGGGTGATAAAAGATGAAAAACAGACACTTATCTCTCGAGAATTTACAGTTTAATGGGAAAATGGATAGGATAAAATATTAAAACATAATGTAATAAGTGCTATTAAAATATATGAACAAAGGACTCTGAGAACTCAGAGGGGACAATAATGAATTATTTCAGGAGAAATCAGGAAACTCTTCAGAGAGAAAACCACATTTGCTCTGAGTCTGTGAAAGACCAGTAGGAATTTTTCTAGTGGAAGAGATGGGAATGACACTTCTCATGACTGAGGTATTCTGAGAACACTAAGTTCAGATGTGGAAGGTAGGCAGATGGGGAGAGAAATAGGAGTCTGAGAAAAGGGGTCTAAAAGATGAAGTTTGTTTCACAACTGTGCTGTCATCTGCTGCAGCCAGTTAATAAAAGAGAAATCCTTTATTCTGTGACACTAGGCTCCATTGCTAGCTCTGGTAAGACCTTACTGATTTTTTTTTTTTTTTGCAGGAAGCCTGGTATAGAGTGAAGATAATGCTTGTCTTGCCTAGAAGTCTGAAAGTTTAGCTTCTAAATCAGTTCCACCATTATTAATCATGTAATTCTGTACAAACTATTTAACTTCCTTGGGCTTCAATTTTTTTCAATAACAGTACAGTAATAACAGCTGCTCTGTTGTTGTAGTGAGTTGTTAGCATAATAAAAATTAAATACGTTATTGGAAAATACATTGACAATTGTTAAGTGCTATACAAATGTAGGGGCCCTGGTGGCACAGTAGTTAAAGCACTAGGCTGCTAACTGAAAGATTGGCAGTTCAAACCCACCAGCCCCTCCGCAGGAGAAAGAAGTGGCAGTCTGCTTCCATAAAGATTTACAGCCTTGGAAACACTACAGGGCAGTTCTACTCTGCCCTATAGGGTCTCTATGAGTCAGAATCAATGTGATGTCAGTGAGTTTGGTCTGGTTTATACAAACATAAGATTAGGTTCAAAATATTGTTCGGCAAGTTACTGAGTCAGATTAATGCAGGATCACCAGGGATTTTGTATTAGTAAAGAGTGAGTTTGTGGCACATGAGCTAGTAGAGTGGTATTGGAGGATTTTTGCTACAAGAACATTTTCTGGATTGTGTTTCAGTTGCTACCAGGATTCTCTCTCGTATATTATACACATAATTGATTATTCCAAACCTAGTCCTGCCCCTGGGCCCTGGTGGAGCAGTGGTTAAGAGCCATGGCTGCTAACCAAAAGCTTGGCAGTTTGAATCCACCAGCTTCTCCTTGGAAGCCCTATGGGGCAGTTATACTCTGTCCTATGTGGTCGCTATAAGTCAGAATCGACTTGATGGCAGTGGGGTTGTTTTGGAGTCCTACCCCTATTCTGACATTTTGCAAATGGGGATATGAGTACAGATGGGGATATGCAAACTCATCTTTAACAATAAAGAAACAACTTAAGAGAATACCACATTGCCAGGGGAATGACTTTGTACACAAACAACCAATACTTTATTCATGAAGAACAATAATTTGAGCCATTCCTTCTTCAGAAAGTACTTACTAATGCAGCGGAAACTGGGACCCACATCTCATTACACTGTTGCCTTTTGCATTTTGGGAAAAACAGTATTCCCACTTCTGTTTCTTGTAATGATACAAAATTAGCTAAAGACTAATAAGCTAAAGCAGTAACCTTGAATTTTGTGAAAGTTAAGGAAAATTTAATGCCAAGAGTTATACATCTGCAGCTGAAATTAGTCCCAGTGTACGCTTTCTGCTCTCAGATTCTGGGCATGCCAATAAAACACCAGAAGACACGCAATACAGTGAGAATGGGTTCTTTGGGTATCATAGCATCTTGATTTAGAAGGGCTTTAACCTTGGCCTCATGCTTCCTGCGGGGCCTGTTGCTGATCCTGCTAAGTGCTGGAACTATCAAGCTGCACAGAAAATTTTTCATCTGAGTAAAATTAAAAATGAAACCTTCAAAGTCCTATTGATTCTAGACGTGTTCTATGTATACTAAATTGAACCTAATGGACTGAGAAACGAGCATTTCAGCACATATAGGTAAGAGTTATTTGTATGAGAATCAATTGCTCACATGCCCTATATTCAGCAATATATGTATTTATCTACAGGGGTAAGTAACACCAAATCATTCTGTTGAATTTCTCTGAGATAACAGATTATCAATTTTTATTCAGGCCACTTAAATTTTGCTCAACATTAATCCATCATGAGCTCTTGGCTTTGCTTCTTTAAAATATAGGTATACAAGGTTTAACGAATATTTTTGACCATGGAAACACTAAATAAGGGTCTTAGCATGAATAGAATATGGAAGAATGTATGACTATACAGTATTTATGAGCTACTAATCACGGTGGCAAACAGGGTGGATTATCCAATAGGCTCATCTTGCTTACTAGATCAGCTGTAGTGAACAGTTCCACATTTTTTCACCACATCAAAGACTCTGCTTCTAGGTATGGCTGGCATCTGTCTCTCTCCCAACCCCACAGCACCTTCCTACAGAATCAAAGCCTCTTTTCAAATTTATAATCCCTGACGGGGTGGATGACCCAGAAAATTAAGAACAGACTTACTTCTGCTTATTTACTAATCAAAGATGTGGTGAAACCCCTGTGAAATAGTTCACTACAGATGATCTGGTAAGCAAGGTAAGCACTGTGCTTACCTTACCTATTGGATAATCCACCCCATGGTCACAAGGAGCCCTGGTGCACAATGTTTAAGTGCTTGGCTGCTAACTGAAAGTTGACAGTTCAAATCCACCCAGCAGCTCTGTGGGAGAAAAGACCTGACAATCCTGTAAAAATTTACATGCTAGGAAACCTATGGGACAGTTCTACTCTTTCCTATAGGGGTACTAAGAGTTAGAATTGACTTGATGGCACATAAAATAATAAACAACAATCGTAGTCACAATGTATCTTCATTTGGCTTATTTTTATGTGTTATAGTTGATATTTTCCCATCTCTATAGTCTTTTCTTGTGTAATCTTAACCTGGTTTCATGGTTTTAATGATCGTCTATGTTCTAATTCCTCAACCTGTATCCCTAGCTTGAGCTTGGCCTTGAACTTCAAACTCATATATCCAGTGCACTGGAGAGAACCACTTGGCTATCTCACTATTTCCAGCAACTCAACATGTCTAAAATTTAACTCATTGTATTCCCACCAACCCATAACAACCCAAACTTACTCTTCTCCTTGTATTTGAGGGCTCACTCAACTATACAGCTGCTTCTTCTCAACTCCCACATTTAACCAATCCCTGTTATTGTCATTAGTTGCTTATGGTGACTCCATGTGTACAGAATAGAACTGGTCTATCGGGTTTTCAAGGCTGTGACCTTTTGGATGCAGATTGCCAGGCCAGTCTTCCAACGCATCTCTGGGTGAGTTCGAACTGCCAACCTTTTGGCTAGTAGTGGAGGGTTAACCATTTTTGTCACCCAGCGAGTTCTAGCCAGTTCCTAAGTCCTCATTATTTTATTACTTAAATTTATCTCAAATGTATCCACTTCTTTTTATCCCTATAAACAAGGCTTTAGCGTAGGCTCTTATTATCTCTTGCTTTGAGTACAGCTGTCATTTGATCCTGCTTCTAATTCAGTCTCGCTTCTCCCAGATGCACCATATGGTGTATCCAGAACCAGAATCATCTCTCCAAGGTGCACGTTTGACTATGCCACTCTCTTCTCTAGAACCCCTCAGTGTTATTCTACCATCTACAGGCTAAAGTCTAACTTCCTAACAGGGCTCGTGAGGTCTTTCCTGATGTGGCCTACACCTGCCTCGGCAGCTTCATTTCTCAATCTGAGTGCACCATGGATTTGATAGTAAATCTCTGCAATGCTGTGTGCTTCATACTCCATGTCCTTATTCCTGGTGTTCACTTGACTGCAACATCTTTCTCATCTCTCTGCATCTGGTTAGCCCTTGTTCTACTTTTAAGATTCTGCTGCAGCACCCTTTTCCAGAAAGCCCTCTCCGAAACCTAGTTTGAAATAATTAATCCTCTTGTATGCTTCATTGCATCCTATGCAAACCTCTAAATATTGAGATTTTATTTACAGTTTTGTTCGTGTCTCTTTCTCCTTCACTAGACTGTAAATTTGGGGGGAAAAGATTTTTTTGACTATTTTGTCTTTATCTTTGTACCTTTAATGCTAATCTCAATGATTAACTAATGCTTGTTAAACTGTCTTTGAACTAAGCTGATCATTTAATAGTTTTATTGAAGATTTCCTTCTCTCTAGCTAAGAGGTTTAGATGATTGGGTAGTTACTGGAAAAACCTTGGAAGAAGTCTTAATCTCTCTGCGATACTTGTAACTGGAACACAGTTTTTTAAGGGCAAGCGAGGAGATGGATTGACCCAGTGGCTGCAATGGTGGGCTCAGACATAGCAACGATTGTTAGGATGATGCAGTACTGGGCAGTGTTTCATTTTGTTGCGCACACGGTCACTCTAAGAGTCAGAACCAACTCAATGGCACTTAACAACAACAACAGCAACAACGTAGTATTAACAAAGTCTCGAAGGATATACACCAAAGTTTCACGTTAGTGATCTGTGAGGGAGAAAGTTGATTTTTACTTTATTCTTTGTGCCTTTCTATATTTTCTAAAATTACTTCAATGTGCATGTATTAATTTTGAATTTCAAAAGTCATCTGCTATATTGTAAATAATCAGGAGTTGTAAATGATTCCATTCAATCAATTGTTCACTCACTCAACAATGTGGTGAGTACCAGCAGTGTATGCCAGGCTATGTGCCAGGTTCGAGATTCATAGGTAAAAAAGACAGAGTCCCAAATAGCCAACAATTTACATGCTAGTGTAAGTATGTGAGCAATTACAGGACAGAGTGCTAGGTACAATGCTGGAGGTGTGTGCGAGTATGGTGGGAGAAAAGACAAAGGAACACTTGCTTTGCTGGAGTAGTCAGAGAAGCCTTCAAAGAGCGTGTGACAATTGAACTGGGATGTGAGAGAGGAGTAGGAGTTTTGAAGGGGGACAAGTAGATGGTCAACGTATACAACAGAATAAATAAAAGTATCTCTAAGGAACTTCCAGAATTTGGATAGCACTGGATCAAATATGGTTTGGTGATACTTAGCTTTTTAAGATATTGACTTAAAGTTTCTGGGAATTGGTCATACTGCAAGGATCATAGGATTGTTGCTATCATAAGTAATACATGTACTATGAATGTGTAAATTATTATTAATAATTAATGCACATCAGTTGAGTAATTCACAACTTCTGAGGTCCCTTCTAGGAATCCCTCTCTTCCTCCAAAGAAACCTCAGCATAAAAAATTGTGACTTTACCATAGCTGCCAGGTTAGACTATCATTTGATCATGTTGGTTATCTATAATTGCCAAGGTTGGATCCATCATGTGGCTGTCTGCATTACTTGTGAAGAAAGTCCAAACACTTATTAACATGCTCTCGTGGTCACCTTAGTAAATTCCCTCACAGCATAAGAATTTCAAAAGTAAAAAGAAAAACAAACAAAAAAACCTAAGAGTCTAATTTCTCTGAAACAAAAAACAAAACAGCAGGTTAACATAAAACAGAAACACACAGCATCTTAGCCATCTCCTTTCTTTGCCTAATGCTTCTTCCTAAGTGGATCCACTAGGTAAGGAGGAGTGCACACATTACATGTATTCTTTAAAAATGTCTTTTGATAGTCTATGTTGACCCATTTGTCTGAGATGGAGTAATATGCTTCTTTCTAATCACATGTGCTTGTTCTACTAGCCTTCTAATCACTTGGTGTATTTTGGCATTAAAGTGCTGAGCAGCTGGACTTCTTATTTAAGGAACTATAATACACATAAAGAGCGCTGATGACTCAGTGGTTGTAGGGTTCAGCTACTAACCAAAAGGTCACGGTTCAAATCCACCAACTGCTCTGTGGGAGAAAGATGTGGCAGTCTGCTTCTGTAAAGATTTACTGCCCTTGAAACCCTATGGGGCAGTTCTACGCTGTCCTATAGGGTCTCTATGAGTTGGAATCGACTCGATGGCAGTGGTTTTGGTTTTGGGATAATACACATATTTCTAGAAATGAGGAAAAACTTTGTGTTTAGAAAGAAATGGATTTATTTGACACTCGATTTAACTTTTTTTTTTTTGGCAGAGATTTACATATCCTCCCTGAATTAAGAAAGCCAAGCAGAAGTAAACAAATCAAACGATTCAGGGATTCAATTAATTTTGTGTCTTGAGAATGTCTGTGATATTCATTTATTTTTTTCTTTATTAATTCACTCATTTCAGAAATCTTAATTGAACATTTTCTATATGCTAGGCATACTGCTAAGTGCCTCATTAACTTGTAGTCTGGTGGAGGGGATAGTCCAAGAATAACTAATCATGGAGTCATGAGTTTTGCAAAAGGAGAAGTCCAGAGAGCTATGGAAGAACACTCTGTGGGGACTGAGCCAGTCTGAGTGTGAAGCTAGTGCTCCCTAATAAGTGCATTTAGGCTGAGAACTGAGCGAAGGAAAAGCGTTAGCCAGGGGAAGGAGTGGGGGTGAGGTAGGTCAAGGCATTCCTGGCCAATATTACAGAGCAGGTAATTCCCTGTAGGATGAGTTCTCCTCCTGGGGAAATGCTCTGATGCTGTCTCTAGTTCTCAGTAATCTCACCCTGGATGTCGCCATGTTTTTTCCCTCTCTAGTCAGATATCGCTATGCAGTTATGGTATTAACAAAGAATACTGAAGGATGAACAGATCTGTCTTAGAGGAAGTATAGCCAGAATGCTCCTTAGAAGTGAGGGCAGTGAGAATTCTTCTTGCTTACTTTGGACTTGTTATCAGGAGGAAACAATCCCTGGAGAATGACATCATGCTTGGTAAAGTAGAGGGTCAGCAAAAAAGGGGAAGACCCTCGATGAGATGGATTGACATAGTGTCTGCAACAATGGACTCAAACATACCTGCTATTGTGAGGATGACGCAGGACTGGGCTACATTTCTGTTACACACAGGGTCGCTATGAGTTGGCGCTGACTTGACGGCGTCTAACAACATCAATTCAGATCAGACCTTTCTGAGCTCACCTGTCAGGGACTCTTGCTTCCCTTTCTAGCCAGAGTAAGACTTAACTGATGAGTGAAACGAGAAACTGATCAGTTATAAGAGATGAGATACTGTGATGAGGGAGAATTCCTCTCCTCCAAAATAAAAACTTAACCTCACCTCTGGTGGAGTTCACCTGTGCATAGAAGTAGCTCCCAATTTATGAGTCCAGAAAATTCCTAAATTAATGTTTTTGTTATTTATTGCCATTGAGTTGATTCTGACTCATGGCAACCCCACGTGCGCAGAGTAGAATTGCTCCATAGGGTTTTCAATCCTGTGATCTTTTGGAAGCAGATCGCCACCCTGTCTTTCAAGACGCCTCTGGGTGGGTTCAAACTGCCAGTCTTTTGGCTAGTAATTGAGTATCACCCAGGGACGCCCTCCGAAATTAATAGATAATATTAGATTCCTGGAAGGGGAAAAATTATATGTTTACAGAGTTTTCACCAATTCTTTATAATCTCTGATCTGTAGATGGGATTTTAATATTTTAATATGAATAATTGAATATTTTCATCAGTGAAATCCAAGCTCCTTTTTCAGAAAAAGAGAGAGAGAGAGAGATGTAAAAATTTTATTTGTGGATGAATTCCACAAATAAAATGTTGAGTGAAAGATGTCAGGTTCGAAGACACATACTGTACAATTCCATTTACAGGCAGTCCCCCAGGTTACGAACGAGATCCATTCCTGTAACTTTAAGTCGCTAAGTTGAATTTGTACCTTAAGTCAGAACAAATGCACATGGTTCTTATTTAACCTTCCGTCAGTGCTAGAAAAGGCTTGAAGGCTTTTCAATGATTTAAAAGCTGCACATGCAGCAAGTGAAGGTGACTGTGATGAAGAATCTGTTGCGGGTAGCAGTTAGTTCAATCTTTTCAAGGTGAGGGCAAATTTACATGACGTTAAAGGGCAAGTAGGAGTTGTCCGGAGGTCAGAAGTTCATAACCCGGGGACTGCCTGTACATAGAGTTTAAAAACAGGCAAAAGTGAGTTATGCTGTTGGAGTTAGGCCATCTTTAGTGGGGGTTATCCTTGGTGGAGTTGGGGGCATCGACTAGAAGGGGACACAAAGGGGCTACTGGGGTGCTGATGATATTCTATTTTTTGAACGGAGTGCTGGTAACACAGTTATATTCAGTTGTGAAAATTAATTGAGTACACTTACAATAAGTGCACTTTCCTGCATATTTTTGTTGTTAGGTGCCATTGAGTCGATTCTGACTATAGCAACCCCATGTACAATAGAACAAAATGCTGCCTGATCCTGGACCATCCTCACAATCGTTGTTATGCTTGAGCCCATTGTTGTAGCCACTGTGTCAGTCCATCGCATTGAAGGTCTTCCTCTTTTTGCTGACCCTCTACTTTACCAAGCATGTTGTCTTGTTCAGGAACTGGTCCCTCCTGATGACATGTCCAAAGTATGTGAGACGAAGTCTTGCCGTTCTTGCTTCCAATAAGCTTCTGACTATCCTTCTTCCAAGACAATTCCGCTGCTATTCATAAGGTTTTCACTAACCAATTTTTTCAGAAGTAGACTGCCAGGTCCTTCTTCCTAGTCTGTCTTAGTCTGGAAGCTTAGTTCAAACCCTGCTAGGGTGACCCTGCTAGTATTTGAAATACTGGTGGCAAAGTTTCCAGTACCTCGGCAACATGCAAGCCGCCGCAGTGCGACAAACTGAGGGACACGTGCATGTATACTGAAAAAACAAACCAAACCCACTGCCATTGAGTGACACTATAGGATAGAGTAGAACTGTCCCATAGGGTTTCCAAGGCTGTAAATCTTTATGGAAACAGACTGACACATCTTTTTCCTAAGGAGCAGCTGGTGGGTTCTAACCACTGACCTTTAGGTCAGCAGCCAAGTGCTTAACCACTGCATCACTAGGGCAGGCATAGTGCAATTAAATGAAATAGTATAAAAAGATGCTCACTTAGAATAAATGAATCCTTTAAATTTATATAAAGAAGAAAAGTATTTGGCCTTACAAAGTTGATTCTGGTGTTATCTACAGAGCCATTAATGAAGTGGACATTTCCAATGATCCAGTCATTTGATCCAGTTCAACAGACATAAATCAGGTCTCAAAGAAAATTCTATGGATCAGATTATTCAATTCAACCTCAGCTCTGATGATGCTAAGTATGCAATGCTCAAATTAATCAAACAGTTTTAAGAATCTGTATCTCATTGTGTGCCAGGGCAGAGGGTTAGAGAAGACGTTTCTAGTTGTATTTCAATGCATTCGTAATGCATTTGCAACGCGCCCTTTTATTTCTCCAGGAGACCGCTAAAGAAAATGCTATGGTGCTGTATACCTAGCCTACACAGTGTGGATTTATATGCACTGGAATATAGATTTTGTGGTAAACAAAGAGTATTTTTCTAAGTTGACATCATTTCAGTAGGCATACGGGTTTGATGACTAGTCTTCCATTTTCTGCAAGAGCAAATCAATGAGATGGAATATGTGATTACAGATGTATGTTCTGGCTTTGCTTCAGCAAGTGTATAAAAGGGAAATGTATCATTGCATGCTACATTGGTGTTGTGAAATATCCTAATTCTGTGTACCTCCCCCCATTTTTTGAGATCTACTTCATGCTTTTCGTATACATCATTTCACAGCTTTGCTGCTGTGACCCTGGCCTTCCTGCTTACTGGAGGACAGCTGATTCAGAAGGTTAAACAACAGGAAGACCCAGCCATTATGTTCCACTCAGGGCTTTGAACCAGTTCATTCTGGTTTGAACACCTGCCGAGAATTTGCATTTCTAATAAGTTCCCAAGCAATGCTAATGATGCTGGTTGTGGACCAATTCTGAAGACCATACTGGAGCAGTGGCTCTCAAAATTTATTATACACGAGAACTGCCTTGGGATCTTGTTACAGTGTAGATTCTGATTCAGTATATCTGGGGTGGAAATGCAAATTCTCAGCAGGGATTTGAACCGGAATGAACTGGTTCGAAGCCCTGGTTCCACTAAAGGCAATGCAAGCTGCTGGCTCTGGAATCTTGGTTGCCAGTGGCGTGGCTGCTGATGGAAATCACTGTGCTGGAGGAAAGGGAGTGGGAAATGGAACACTGGTTGGCTCTGGTCTCCTTTGTGAGTGGTGAAGGCATCTCTCATACTACTATTTATATCCAAAGTGTGCCTTGCACTGCTGCTTAATAGCTCACGAGCTGGAAGATGCAAGTGGGTATCAAACGCAAACTCAGGCAATTTAAGTTAACATTCCTGAGAGCATGGTACTTGACAGGCTGAGAAGCAGGCAATTGAGTGGCAAGAACTTCCTGGAGCATTGCTGGGTTCTCTGGGGAATGGAAAACAGTATCCAGCCCAACCAGTAGGATACATATGTGTGCTTTGTTGTAAACAAATAAATGGCTCCAAGAATATTCTTCTCCAACTTCATGTAACTACCCTTGTGCATATCTGGATACCCAAGGAAGTTGTTCTCTCTTCATCTTATAGGAGTGGAGCCCTGTAGGGCTACATCAGATAGTAAACAGAGCAGGTAGATGGAAGATAAGACTTCTCAGACAGAAATGATGGTTAGTTGCAAAAACAGAAAACCCCAAACAAAAACCTAACCAAATGCTTATGTTAATATTTTGCACATTTAATAAGAAATGTTGTTTTCTTTCTTTTTTCTTTACAGGTATCTCATTGTCATTGCAATGATTTTAGGTTCCACAGGCAGCTTGATTTTCATTCTCTTCAGCAGCTCACCTTCGTTCATGTTCAGCCTCTCTCTGAAATCAATGGACCTCATGAGCCACAAATGATTAGGGATGGGAGATTAAATCTATGAACAAGCAGAACTAATGAAATGCTTCATGGCCAGGCAAAGGTGGGATAAGAATTACTGTAGGCTAAACAAGCCTGAAATTGTTAGGTAAAAGAGAGAGAAAGACTGTACTAGCTTAAGATGGAGACACGGCAAATATTTGATCTTAATGACATAGCCATCAGTCCACCAGAATGACTGTAGCTTTTTACATTTCTACTGATATATTTATAGAGATCTGTACTATTCACACATAGGTACAAATATACATACATAAGAAACTTAGACATTTTATACTTACAATTTACAAAGTATACATCTTATATTTATATATTGAGTAACCTCAAGTTCTATAATCTCAAGATTCTAGGCAATATCTTACATCTGATTTGGTAGCATCTTATTATTATCTGTTTGTGAAAATTGTAAAACAGCTAACTTCTTGACAATTGATTTTGAGACTGGTCTTGTGAGGGTCCAGAGCAAGTGCTCATCTTCATATTGTCCTTTCCAAAATTCTAGAAAGGGGTCCTTGCTCAAAAATACTTCCCTGGCTAGCTTACTGATGTTTTATTAGGGGCTACAGGCTTCTAATTCACAGCCTGGCACTGAGTAGGAGTTATGTAGATAAGGCCAGCAACATAAATACCACTGAAGGATGGCATTATTTACACAAATTCCTACTGAGATGCAAGGACAGGTTTTGATAAAATGCATTGCACTGGTTGCTCAGAATTTGGTAGAGGAGAGAAAATTCCACTGGTTAATGAACTGCCTATAGAAAAGAAGGGCAAATGACTCCTTCACAATATGGTGGTGACCCATCTTTGCTTCTTTATTTGCTCAAAGTTTCTGGTTTGTGCCAGGCACATATTTACTGATTTGAATGAATTTCATTATTAACAAAATGGAGTTGTGACAAGGTCTGAATCACATCAGCCGAAAATCCACCTTATAGACTGAAAGCAAGCATTCGCCACTTTGTCTCATTCTTTACCTGGTCTATTCCTGTTATAAAACTCAGATTACAAGTTCCATCTGCCAGCAAGCTTTCCTACAGGCTCCAGGACAATGTGGCTGCCTTTCCCTCATGTTCTTAGTGCACTTGTTCATCTACAGAACACGGCACTTCCTGCTCTGTTATCATGGACTTGCCTTGTTTTTCCCCATCAGACTGTATGTTCCTTGAAGTATGGAAAATAAATACTTCATTCAGTTATATCCACAGTGCCTAGTCTCCTAGCTGGAAAATTATTTGTTGAATAAATGAGTAAGCTATTTAATTACTATAACAGATAAAATAAAAAGACTGAATTGCAGTGACTGGGTTGGCCAAAACAAAACATGGAGAAGTCCCAGAAAATTTAGGATTGACTTTATTAATATAATGTGCTTTAATCTATTTTTCTGGATTATAAAACTACTTTATAGTATTTTTCTCAGAGTTCCTGGTCTATAACATTTGCATGACAAATTTTCAGTAGAGGAATCTTATAACAGAGCCTGGATGAACTTTTGTGTGATAACTGAGAATGCTGTGGAGAACGGTGACTTCTGAAACGGATACTAAGTCATGAGAAAAGTAGGTGGTTGAGGAGACCTATTGCATAGGGGCTAAATAACCTGTGTGTGCATGGGGAGGGCAGTGGTGGATACCTTTTCCTTGAGTTGGTAGCTACTGGAAGCCAAAGTCAGACCTTTCAACAAGATTAAAGAGATGCTATTAATTGCTATCGATCACGGGTCAACAAATTAAATTGCATCTGCAACTGCATCTCTGAAAGGTCTAAATGAGAAATGCAGTTAATGGGTCTGGCTGACCCAAAGTTGTGATTAATTAGAAAGGGAATGAAACCAAAATACAAACAAAGGCTAAGAAAAATGTAATGGGAGCAGGGTGGAAATCCTTGGACATCTCAAATTGAAAGGCTTCCCGAGGACCTGACTTGCCATTTAACTCTACATGTTATGGGAAGAAAACAGAAAAACCACAGTGGACGGCTAGACAATCCTTTCTTTGATTTCCCAGAACCCTGTTGAACAACAATATGAACATGCCAATTGACATCTTACGTTCTGACTTGGCAAGGCAAGAGAAGTGTTGGAAACTCATAAGTTGTTTGTATCAAAATACACAAATAAATTTTATTTCACCAATATTTGTCATAAACTAGTGAAGAATTCTGCTCTTTTTGCCCCTCCAACCAGTGACTTCCATTTCAAAAATACTACAAAAAACATACTATTAGTGGTGAACTTTGACTCTTCAAATTCCAATTATTCAAACCAAGATGAAAATTGTGTTGGCAAATGGAAACAAGGTGGTCTGCCTCCTTGGCGACAAGCATATTTAAGGTTGACTCTAAGCACTTGATAAATTACCAGCATCTTTAGCACATGTCCTGAAATGAGATTTTGAGCCACCCCCATTTTTACTAGTTGTTGTAGGAACCTGGGTGTTGCAAGAAATTTGTGATCAGCTGCTGTTATGGATTGAACTGTGTCTCTCCCAAAATGTGTGTTGGCTTGGCTAGCACATTCCCAGTGTTGTATGGTTGTCTAACATTTTGTCATCTGGTGTGATTTTCTTATGTGTTGTGGATCCTACCTTTGTGGTGTTGGTGGGGTAGGATTCGAGGAGGTTGTGTTGATGTAACGGGACTCAATCTATAGCATTGGGTTCTGCCTTGGGTCAATCTCTTTTGAGATGTGGGAGAGAGAAGTGAGCAAAGAGAGGAGGGACCTCATACCACCAAGAAAGCAGTGCCAGGAGCACAGCATGTCCTTTGGACCTGGGGTCCCTGTACTGAGAATCTCCTAGACCAGGGAAAGATTGATGAGAAGGATCTTCCTCCAGAGCTGACAAAGAGAGAAAGCCTTCCCCTGAAGTTGGCGCCCTGAATTCAGACTTCTAACCTACTAGACCATGAGAGAAGAAACTTGTTTGTTAAAGCCATCCACTTGTAGTACTTCTGTTATAGCAGCATTAGATAACTAGGACAGAATTTGGTACCAGGAAAGGGGTGCTACTCTAACAGATACCTAAATTGTGGAAGCAGTTTTGAAACTGTGAATGGGTAGAGGCTGGAAGAATTTTAAAGTGTCTTATAGTAAAAGCCTAGATTGCCTTGAAGAGACTGTTGGTGGAATTATGGGCATCAAAGACAATTCTGGTGAGGATTCAGAAGGAAGTGAGGAGAGCTATTACACTGGAGATGGCACAGACTGCGAGAAGCAGCAACAGAGAAATGGCAGCAGCAGAACCTGGAGATCAGCACGAGGCAGCGCTGGAGCCAACTGATGGAGTGAGAAAGCTGAGTACCTTTGTGCAGGAGGCTTTCTGGTGGAGTGGGGTGCCTCCAAGTACTTATCGGTGGAGCTAGGCTTGCCAACACACAGAGCAAGAGAGCTGAGTGCCTTCTGGCCAGAGTTTACTGGCAAAGTGGCGTGCCTCCAGGCACTTATTGGTGGAGCTGAGGAGCTTTGGAACACTTGCCCCAGCAGGGCAGACAAGGGCGATGAGGTCTCAAGGGCCAGAGGCCAAGGAACCAGGAAGCATAAGCTGAAGGGACAAGGAACACAGGAAGCAGAGCTGCTTCAGTCTCAAAGGGTAGGCTCACGACCTCAGAGCCATGGCTGCTGGGGCTTCAAAGAGTGGGGCCACAGCCTCCAAGGTTTCGAAGAGTCATATCTTCACCAACTTGGTTCTGGAGTGTGGGGCTGTGGTTCATGAGTGCTCGCGAGATGGGGCCAGATCTGTTGCCTAAAGCTGAGGGGTTGGGGCTGCCATGCCCAAGGGGCAGAAGAACCAGGCCTGCGGGGCTGAGGGGGTAGGGTCACCACTCTGAAAGAGTAGGAGAATGGGGCCACCCAAATGTGAGGGAGCAGAGTTGCCATTCCAGTGGGCCTGGAAGGCGGAGCTGAAGCCCAGGGCCAAGGGACCTCGACCCAGTATCTGGAGAACGTGGCCAACACCCAGAGTCTGGAGGGCAGAATGTTGCCTAAATGGTCTCAGAGAACAGGGAATTATTTTCAAGCCTTGAGAGCTAATGTAATGTATTCTGCTGATTTGCTTGGTGCCTGTTATCCCTTCTTTCCCTCCAATTACTCCCATTTGTAATGGAAATGTCTAGCTTGTGCATGTTAACCATTGTGCTTTAGAAGCAGATAACTTGTATTCTAGATTTCACAGATGAAGAGAAATTTTTGGATTTTGGGCTTGGAGTTGATTTAAGACTTTTGCTAAGATTTGATGGGGTGAATGTGTTTTACATTTGGCAAGGGCATGAATTTTTTAGAGCCAAAGGGTGGAATGTTATGGATTGAATTGTGTCACCCCAAAATGTGTATTGGTTTGGCTGGGCCATGATTCCCAGTGTTGTGTGGTTGTCTACCATTTTGTCATCTGTTGTGATTTTCCTGTGTATTGTGGATCCTGTCTCTGTGGTGTTGGTGGGGCAGGATTGGAGGTGGTTATGTTGACGTGGTGGGACTTGATCCACACAACTGGGTTGTGTCTTGGGTCAATCTCTTTTGAGATGTGGGAGACAGAAGCGAGCAGAGAGAGGAGGGACCTCAAATCACCAAGAAAGTAGTGCCTGGAGCACAGCGAGTCCTTTGGACCTGGGGTCCCTGTGCTAAGAAGCTCATAGACCAGGGGAAGATTGATGACAAAGACCTTCCCCCAGAACCGATAGAGACTGAAAGCCTTCCCCTGGAGTTGGCGCCCTGAATTAAGACTTCTAGTCTGCTAGATTGTGAGAGAATTAACTTCTGTTTGTTAAAGCCATTCACTTGTGGTATTTCTGTTATAGCAGCACTAGATAACTAAGACAGTTGCTAACTGAAAAGTTGGCTGTTCAAACGCACACTGCAGAAGAAAAGATCTGGTGATCTTCTTCCGTAAAGATTACAGCCAAGAAAACCCTATGGAACAATTGTATCCTGAGTTGGAGGCCAACTCAATGGCAGCTAGCAACAACATTAGCATCAATGTCCTTCTAATCACCTGAGCTAGAAATGTGGTGATTTTACTTCTTGAATCCCCATTTGATCCTCTATGAATTTATGTTGTCCCAGCAGATCTGTTCCAGTCTCCACACTACTGGGACAGGTCCTCATTATTCTTTCCTGGGCTTGTGTAATTTCCTCCCATTAGTGTCCCTGCTTTTCTCCCCCTAGACCCCACCCCATCCTTCATTCTGCTGTCAGATTTGTTATTCAAAGACACAGATATGGCCATGTCACTCTCTTATTTGACAGTGTTAATTAAACCACAGTGTCAATAAAAATCAAGTCCAATTTTCTTAGCATGATCTTCCAGGGCTTTGCAATTGGGCTTCCTTCTTGCACATATTTTCCAGAGTATACCTCCATCTCCATCCTCATGCTCAAATCACACCTATCTGCCTATCACACTCCAAATATACCTTTCATTTTCCAGTTTGCAATATCATTCCCCCAAATATCTGCCCAACTTGTACCTAAACTACAAGATCCAAATCCAGCGTCATCTTATCAGTGAAATTTCTCTTCTGATACCACCAGTCCTGATAATGATAGCTAATGCATAATAGGCTGTTCTTATGTTCCAGTCTCTATTACTAGCTGTTTTACAGGTAGTATTTTATTTAATAGGAGCCCTGGTGGCACAACAATAAAGTGCTTGGCTGCTAACCGTAAGGTTGGCAGTTCGAACCCATCTAGCAGTTTTGCGGGAGAAAGACCTGACTATCTGCTCCCATTAAGATTAAAAAGAAACAAACAAACAAACGAAACAAAAACCCAAACCCATTGCTGTTGAGCCGACTCCGACTCATAGATACCCTATAGGACAGAGTAGAACTGCCCTGTAGGGTTTCCAAGAAGCAGCTGGTGGGTTCAAACTGCCAATCTTTTGGTTAGCAGCTGAGCTCTTACCACTGCAACAGGGCTTCCCATAAAGATTACAGCCTAGGAAACTCCATGAGACAGTAATACTCTGTCACATGAGGTCACTGTGAATTGGAATCTACTCGATGGCACTCAACATCAATCACAATCACAACAACATTTTATTTAATCCTTACAACAACACTCTGAAACAATACTCATTGATATAAGAGCTGTTCTTACCTCTTTCTGATTGTGTGCGCCTGAGACAACCATCAAATCTCTCAAACCTCAGTTTCCTAGTCTGCGTAATGGGGACGCCAATCTATAACTTCATGGTGGTTATGAGGATGGTTGAACAAATGCATGGAAATAATTTTCTCATGTAAAGTAGCCAGTACAGTGCCTGACACACAGAACGTGCTCAAGAAATCGTAGCTAAACTTCATACCCAAATTCCTCCCCATCACCTTATACAATTATTCATCTGGAAGGTTTTAAAATTCAAACTTAATTCAAAAAGTATAGCTTTTTAAATGTGCCCTTATTCATAGCCAGTTGTAATACAGATACTGGGATTAATTAAATTGGAATCTCGGCTTCAAAGGCTAGAGTTCAAGCTTTTCAAAGGTTAAAAAGAAAGCCACCATTTTCACTACCACAACTGAAAGTATTTGAAACATGAAACAAATTTGAGTCCTCAAAATTAAATTAAAGAAATTCATTCAACTCAATTTGTTGACCTCTTTCTCTATGAAAGGCACTATGGCACTAGCTGTGTCTTGTTCCTCAAAAGAACAGTATGTCGTCTAGGAGTGTAAGGTTGATTTGGGAGAACCAGGTGTTCACACCAGACAGTCTGAGGCTCCCTGATACAGCCATGCCCCAATCTGAGGTGTAAATGCTTGCAAATGTGGTGAAAATGTTGAGGGAAGGTTGGTAACTTAACTTGGAGATAGCATTTTTATCTTTCTAAATCACAAAGATAACCTTTTTGTAACCCTCAAACAAAAACAACAAATCTAGGACTTTGATGCAGTTCAGAGCTTTCTCTCCTATGCATTGAGGTGTTCTTTCCATAAGACTTGAATCTAAAATGAGCTGTATGTAATCCCTCACAAAGGACACAGGAAGCAGAGAACTGGATGCGTGAAAAATGGAAAAGCAAGAGAGTCTAATCATATTTTAAGAAAATATTGGTGGAGTGGGGCCGTGTATTCATGTGTGCAGGAACTCAATACTGATATTTTCTTATTGGTTGGTTTTTTTCTTTCTTCCTCCAACCAGGCAGAATATGATGGCAATTTATAAAATATTGTTCAGTTGTATTCTGCATTAAGCAATATGTTTGTCTCAAAGAGAAGAAGAATAACAGTTTGCTGTTGCTCCCCAAGGAAAGTTTACACCCATATAGCATCCTTTGGATGCTGGTCATCAGCTATGGTCTTTGTTCTGGGGCTCTTTGGCACCCCTCTGAGGTTAATTGGTGCTTGCCCCACTGCTTGCCCTGCTCCATGTTCAGGAGGGAGTTTAACATGGAACTTTAAAGGAGTAATATTCCCAGCACCAAGTCCCTGGGTGGTGCAAACAGTTAACATGCTCGGCTGCTAACTGAAAGGTTGGAGGTTTGAGTATACTAAGAGACACTTCAGAAGAAAGGCCTGGTGATCTGCTTCCAAAAAATCAGCCATTAAAAACCCCACTGCGCACAGTTCTACTCTGACACACATGGGGTTACCATGAGTTTGAATTCGCTCCACGGCAACTGGAGTAGAGTCGATTCTGACTGTAGCGACCTTTTAGGACAGAATAGAACTGCCCCATAGGGTTTCCAAGGAGCGGCTGGTGGATTCAAACTGCTAATCTTTTGGTCATTAGCCGAGAGCTTAACCACTAAACCACCAAGGCTCCTGTATTCACAGCACAAGCCCTCAGATATCAACAATAAACCCACAAGCCCTCAGATATCAACAATAAACCCCCAAGCCCTCAGATATCGACAATAAACCCACAAGCCCTCAGATATCAACAATAAACCCAGGTCTCTGTCAGAGGTCAGAGCTGTCAGTTGTTAGGGGCCATCAAGTCGATTTTGACTCCTAGAAACCCCATGTGACAGAGTAGAACTACCTCATAGGATTTTCTAGACTGTAATCTTTATGGGAGCAGATCCCCAGGTTCTTCTCTAGTGGAGCTGCTGCGTGGGTTCAAACCTCCAACCTTTCGGTTACCAGCTGAGCTGCTTACCCATGCACCACCAGGCTGTTAGTTGGAAGGGTTCAAATCTGTATTTTGAACTGAGGAGGCAAAACAACCAAATGCAATGTTATGGATGGTTTGGATTATGTAAAAGCTTCCCTTCCCCTTATTTCTTAAAAAATCTAGGAAATTTTAACACGGGCTAGATATTAGATGATACTAAGGAATTGTTAATTTTGTTAGGCTTGATAATATATAACATTGCAGTTAAGTAAGACAGTGTTTCTTTTTTAAAAGGGATAATTACTGCAAGGTGTAGAGTGAAATGATATGATGCTTGAGATTTGATTTAAAATACTGAAGGAAAAAAGATGATGAAGCAGTTGTGCAAAATTTGATAACTGGAATCTGGGCAATGGGTATAAAGAGGTTTATTATAATATTTTATCTATATTTGTGCATATTTGGAAATTTTTATGATAAAAAAAGTTCCTACTTTGCCACTTCCTACCCTATGACTTTGGCCGAATCACTTAACCTCTTTGTTTCCTCGACAGCAAAGTAGAGGGTCTCTCTGTCTTAGGTGTGCTGTATGGATTGAGTCAGATACTAAAAGTTAAGTGCTTAGCACAGGGCCTACAACAGAGCAAGCACTCAATAATTATTGATTATCATTAGTACTGTGTACAGATATGGAGTCGGAGGAAAGCTTTTCCCATTGTTAAACACTCTCACTGCTGGCTTATTTGAGCCTCCTCTCCAACCCGTAGGGGCCCTGGTGGTGCAGTGGTTAAGTGCTTGGCTGCTAACCTAAAGGTCCCCTGTTTGAACCTATCAGCCAATCTGCAGAAGAAAGAAGTGCTAATCTGCTTCCATAAAGATTACAGCCTTGGAAACCCCATGGGGCAGCTCTACTCTGTCCTCTAGGGTTGTTATGAGTCGGAATTGACTTGCTAGCAATGGGCTGGCTCCAATCCCTGAGTCAGGCCTTGACTTATAAAAAATGGAAATACACACAGGCAAATGCTAAACCTAAGGCTTAATTCTAATTATCACTCCAATGATACATGTACTTTCAGACAATAGAAGCCACTGAAAATTAGACATCAGCTAATGAGGGTAGAGAGAGGGGAGAAATTTGGAAGGAAAATATACCACAAAACAATGTTCGCTGGTTAACACACTTTATATTTAACAAAATAATTTTTTAATAATATATTCTTTTACACATCAAATATTGTTGCTAGAATCCCCTTTTTACAGTTTAGTTTTTAGTTGTTTTGTTTTGTTCTTTTTCTCACTAGCTTTCAGGCACACCAGTTTTCAAAGATTTTAGAAACTGAATCGTTTTTAACAGGCATCAGCTGACAAACAGGATGTTGATCCCTTATTTAAACATAGCTGTAGTTAAAGCAGAGAACCAAAGGCGGCGGAGACATAGGAGCGGAGAGGTGACAGTTTGGATGCAAACAAAGCCTTCAAAAGAAAACAACAATGAGACCAGCATTCTGTTGTTCAGAGTTTGGAAAGAATTTCTCAATGACCTGGATAGAAGGAAGTTGTAAAATGTTTATCATTTTATGAGAAATTCTGTCACAGTATAGGTTCATCTCTCCCTAAAGGGGGAAAGATGTCAATGCTACAAAGTCTTGAAAGAAACAGCTTGTAGTGAAACTCTGAGGAAAAAAAAAAAATTCCAACAACAACAAAAATCCCTCTCTCTGGCTGGTAACAGAGGCTACGGAGCAGCCTTCCTTTTGCATACTCTCTGGAGAGTGTTTCTTGGATGTTTTATACTTCATTCTAGAAAAGTCTTGCTGTGACTATCACGGTGCCAAGACTTTGAAGCAAAATACAGTACCCTGGCTTCCCAGTTGCACTCTCTTTCTGCCTCTATAAAGGACATAGTAACTCCTTAATAATGGATAAGGTACTATGCTCCATGGCTCTATTAATGATATTTTCTGGGTTTCAAACCTTATTCCTGTCATTTATTATTATTATTATTTCTTTCTGAGAGTGTGGTTTTTTGAAGCTGGCAACAGGCAACCTCAGGGCAAAGAAAGCTCTGTAACACATCTCTGTCTAGACACAAGCTCAAGTGTGGAATGCCTTTACCTTGGAGTGCAGGAATAAATCATTCGGAATTGTTCATGAATGATTCATGACTGTCTATATGATGTATCCATGGTGGCAACTGAAAGGCACCACGCTTGCTGCAAATTGGTGTTCTAAGGGAAGGCGGCTTGATGTTCTTCCTCAGGATGGTGCCGACGTGGCTATTTGTATCATAACAAACACAAGCACGGGGTGCATAAGAAATGTCAGGCCCAACTTTTCGACACATTAATTTTGGAAATGACAACTCTGAGGTGCTTCCGTGGAGGAGAGGTTGTCAATTTGAAATGAAAAACGGTTGAGGAAATGAAAGAAAATATGTGTCCTGAGGTTGGACCTATGGCATTAGAAGCCACTCGCTTCCTACGGAGGAGACTGACCCCCACAAACAGCGGCTGCTGTTTGTGAACCTCCCAAAAGGTTCCTTGGCTCACCAAAGCCACAAGTGCAGCCAGAACTTGCCCAAGATGCTTTCTGTCAGAATCCACTCTAAGCTGATCATTCCAGACTAGTGGTTCTCAATCAGGTGCAATTTTGGCTCTACCCGCACCCCTTGGGGTGATTTGGGAATGTCCGGAGACCTTTACTTGTCTCATCTGGCGGGGGGGTTGCTACTGGTATCTAGTGAATAGAGGCCAGGGATGTTGCTAAACATCATAAAAAATACACAGGACATCTCGCCACAACAAAGAATTACCTGGCCCAGAACGTCAATAACACTGAAGCTGAGAAACCCTGTTCTAGAATATCACCCTCCCACGGGAGCCATGGCAAAGCCTAGCTTGGAGTAGGAGCAGGAAATGAAAGAATATCCATAATGATGACAACCTTAAAGTTTCTTCAAGGACACAGTAGATCTGCACCAAGGTTTTCAAGACAGGAGAGTGGAATAAGCAAATAGCTCTGCCACGCGGGTTCAGATTGCTAATTTTGCACTTGAATCGAGGTGGTATCAGATACCCTGTGTGTTTTATTTTTTCTGTTACTATACTAGCAGCATTACCAGGGCAACCTTGAGACTCTTCAAAGATTCACTTTAATTATTCAGTATATAATATATACATTTTAAAAAATGTTCAACAAATGGAATTGTATTGTGCAAGACTCACTCTACCCTAATTTTTAATTTAAATCAGCACTTGAGGTGGAAGAGTGTCCTGAATCTGTCTTTTAGACATAGGGCTGAGCAGTTGTTCCTGTAACATGGCAAACACAGACTCAAACCATCTCAACCGCCTGTGTGAACTATTGGCTTTCAACCACATCTGAACCCAAACGTTAGAAATGTTCAGAAGGATTCAGATTCACAGTGGGGCTATTCACCCTGGTTCTGGTATGCATATCCAGGTGACAGAGTGTGTTTAGAGCGTGTTTAAGTTACAAGTCAAACTCAAATTCAGTGTCATGAGAAAGTCTGGTGATTAGAGAGAGCTACAATTTAAAATACCTATTTCCCTTTGAATTCTTTAGCAGAGCTCATGGTGTCCATCACATATTAATTTTTTGATTGGCAGTTTCAAGATTTGCGTATGTAATGTGCGGTTCGTAAGAATCAAATTGTGAGCCCCCACATAATGGACAAAGCACCAGTTCCCCAGCCTGCCCAGCAGTGGGTTCATCTGGGAATGCGTACATGTCTCTTCTCTTAGCCTACAGGGCATGGTTCACCAGGGGGGAACAATTGGATTCTCTTTTGTCTTCCTGGTCAGCAAGGATCCTCACCCCTGACTCTCCTTTACCAGAGCTTTTTCCACACCACTCAAACCTTTACTAGGCAGTCAGATCTGGCCCCTTAGACTCTAAAATGAAATAAAAAATACTACAAGAGAAAAATGCCAGGTCTGAAGTACAGAAGAATAAAAATGGAGTAAATCAGCTGACGGTAAGCTGGCAGGCTGGAGCCATCACCAGTGGAGGAGCCTGTGCAAAGATATTTCTTTCTTTTTGTTCCAGAAATCCAGTCGTCACGTCACCATCAAGCAGTGATAATTACAAAAGCGGTTTAAATAGCTGTATACTATGTATATTTTATATAGCAAGAGAGAAAGAGAGAAATTTCCTCTTAGTAAAATATTCACTTTTGTCAACCCTAAAAGGTTTTGCTGGTGACCCTGTTGTAGCTGGCAGGAGTTTGTTTGTTTGTTTTGAACATGTGCAGTGTAGAAGCCATCACATTCTCTCCTAAGAACATGTCATTGGTTGGGAATTTTTTTCTACACAGTCTGCTTGCCTTGGCATTCACGTTTTGAACACTGAGCAGGCTTCCACCAGTCCCCGTGGTGACAGTGACAGATGTTACATTCATCCACTTTCACTTCAATGCCAGCTGGAATTATTGTCGTTCCTGCAAAGCAGTTTGGACCTGGAACACACACATACATTGATTAGTTGAGTAAGTCTGGGAGGCTCCCCTCTCCCTTCAAAGAAAAAAACAAAATCCAAACCCCAGAGCCATGAATGAGTAGGTCAGACAACTCAACTTCTTAAAATCAAAGAATTTTCAAGTTGTCCCCTTTAAATTTAAACTTTCAACCCTATTAGCTTCTCCACACAGCTCATAATCTCCATGTATGTCATGCATCTAAAAAAAAAAAAAAAAAAAAAGCCCAATCCTCAAAAAATCTTATTCTCTGCCTACTAAGGACATACAACTTTCTAAATGAAAGTTGTGCGGATTACATTTTATTTCTTTGTGGTTTGGGGTGTGAAGGCTGCGGGAGTGTCCCCTGTAAATGCGAGAAGAGGACGGGCATGGTTTCTGCATCAGGCGACGGTACCCGGTGACCTGTCCTCGCGCTTACCGCGGTGGACATGAGACAACGAACTCACACATGCTCCAAGTTTCATCACCACCTGGGCCCAGTTCCTGGAATCCCCGGCTTGTTTCTTGATAACAATGACCAACTCATAACCACATGATTTATTCATGTCCCAAACAAGCTTTGTTAGAGGTTCACTTGATTTTCATAAATGGAGTTCTTTTAATGGGCCGGTGATCTTCATTTCTTTATTTATTTTAAAGAACGACCCAAATGGTTGGCTTTTGAAAAGTCAGCAGGACTTTTATTTTATTTTATTTTCAGGTTCATAAAGCTTTGCTGACAATGTCACCTGCTCATTATAGACGCATGCTTTTAAATTCAACCCATCTCAGTTCTGCACCTGTAGTCTCTCTGCCTTTTCCCTGATTCTCTCTTTAGTCGTTTATTTTCTCTCATCCTTTTTTCTTTTAACCCTTCCAATACAGGGATGCCAGTATTCAGGGTTACTTAATATTATTTCTCAAATTCAAATGGAGCAAAAATTGCTCCCCAAGGTGCGATGGATTTTCATGGAGTTGTGGAAATTGCCGCTTCCTTGAAATGGTTTAGTATAAGTCTCTGAAGCACACATCTAGGTAAAGAGAGGAAGCGATGAGTTGTGTCTACTCATGATTTATTAATCCAACATTACTGGCCACTCACCATAACTGCTACAAAGTAAAATGGCAGCATGCATCAATATCAGAATGATGTTATAGTGCCTTCTTACCAGTTGATAACAATTTATGGGCCTACATACCATCAAATAAATGAAATCAGGGGCTATTTGTAGTTCCACTTTATAACTGGAATCTTTTGTTTTTTTAAAAAAATTTAACTATTAAGCTACAACGCATATTTATCAACACAAAAACATTTAATATGCTCTGGCATTAATCACCCATTGTTTTAGAATCTCCAGACGGCAAATGTGCATACACTTATCAATGGTGTTTGGTGTATACATGCCTTTCCTTCATTCTTTAGGACAAAACACTGGGGCATGTGCCTGAGCAAGGAGAACCAGCTAGAATGGGATGAATATAATGGGCTAACTCTGACAATTAAACAGGTAATGATGTGTCTGCATTCACCCCGGGAGGGTGCTTCTTTCCAGGATGCTGTGGGTATAAGTCACTGGCCATCCTAATTACTGATTATTTAAGGGTTACTATATCAATTCCACAAAGACCTTGGGTAGTACAAATGGTTAACATGCTCAACTGCTAACCAAAAGTTTGGTGGTTGGTTCAAGTCCACTCAGAGGCACCTTGGAAAAAGGCCTGGCAATCTATTTCTGAAAAATTTGCTATTAACAACCCTATGGAACACAGTTCTACTCTGACACTCATGGAGTCCCCATGAGTTGGGATCAACTCAAGGGCAACTGGTACTTGGTATATCAATTCCATAAGTCCTGGGACTTAAGTCATTGTTTGATAGATCAGACTGCTTTTGGAACTACCAACCAAAAACAAACCAGTTGCCATCAAGTCGATTCTGACTTATGGCAACCCCAGGTGTGCCAGAGTAGAACTGCACTCCATAAGGTTTTCCTGGATATAACCTTTTGGAAGCAGATTGCCTGTTCTTTCTCCCAAGGCACCTCTGTGTGGGTTCAAACAGCCAATTTTTTGGTTAGCAGCCAAGTGCTTAACCATTTGCACCACCCAGGGACTCTTTTGGGACTACTCCTCCCTGGGAAAATTCCACACCAAACATTGAATGTGTTCTGGACCCAGAACTGAGGGAGTCTTCAGAGAACATGGCAAGGAGGACTTTCCAGAATGTACCTGGTTTTCCCATGGCTGTTGTTGACAAACTTCTCTTAGGCCAGCCAGTTCTAGGCCAGAGAGGATCTGGCTAGAGCCAAACCAGCTTCAGAAATTGAGCTAGATGAAGACTCCCACCTGTTTGCCTGGAGTCACCCCAGAGGAAACAATCACTCCTCTCTTCACCTCTCCCTTTCTACCCAACAGTTTTCACCTTCATTGGTCACTTCTGACTTCTCCAGATGGAGAAAGAAAAACATTTTTTTCCCCTAAAAAGTGGTTCAAAACAAAGAAGTCCCTAAAACAGAGAGAATTTCATTCAGTAAGAATTTTTCCAGCTTCTTGAGAGAATTTGGAAATTTATCAGAAGAATCTTGACTTTTTCTTTTTTTTTTGAAAAATAAGAAGAGACAACCTGCTGGCTTACAGGGGCCAGGTCAATCCCAAAGGCACAATGAGAGGAAAAGACAGAGAGAGATCTTTGTGAACAGATGTCTTACAGGTTACCCTGCGTATCTTGCAAGGATGTTTTACTAGAGTTCTAATTTTCATATCTGCCCTTTCTGCATACGTCGGTAAGTGTACTGCTATGAACTGTATGTGTCTGATTAACCTTATACATCATTTCTTCAGTCGTTTTGTATTTGCTGCACTCTAAGCTCAGGAAAGATTGATTTGCATTGATTGACAGCATGTAAAGAAACGTCTTTTGTGTGTTGCCAGGACTGACCTGTTAAAGGCACTGCCTATAAATAACATAGCAAGTTCTCAATGTCTACTTGACAGCTAGGTATTTTAAGGGATCGAAAACTCCTGTTTGATCTCATTAACTTTATTAGTACAGTGATTTTATTAGCACCCTTCTGAGAACCTCAGGTATAACTACAACAAGGCTCATGTTTGCTGTTAATAGTCTTATCTGCTTAAAAGTAATTTAGATAATTACCAACAAGAATGGTGGACTCTATTTAGAAACTGTCTGGTTTAGGCCCGTCCTCTTTCAAAATGGTGACAGAAAATGCTGATTTGCGTTGAGCTGAGGGATTTTATATGTGAGTGTCCTCCATGAGTTCCTTACATAGGAATGCTATCTTTACTCCTCTTCTCTTGCCACTATTAGGGGAAGGTTTTCCTTTTGTCTTGGTCTATGTGAAAGAGTAAGTTGCTCAGAAGAGTGAACCCAGTAGCGAAGGCAACATATTTTAATGTGGAGGACTTGGAGAGAGTCCAGAAGGGAGCAATGAAAATGATTAAACTGCAGGTTGGCAAACGGAACCTCTGAGAAAAGGTTAAAGGGATTGGAATTATTTAATCTAGACAGAGAAGACAGGGGGATAACTCAGTAACTCTTAAAGAATGAAGGCTTATTATGTGAAGAATGGTGTCTAACTGTTCTCTCTTTTTTCTGGAGCCTAGAATAACGGGAAATGGAGATACATTGCATGTCACCAATTTGGAAACACTCACACACACACATGCACACATGTAAATTCCTCAGAGAAAAGAGAATTGAGTGTGCCGGTTGCCAACAATGTGGTGAGATCTCTACTCTCAGAGATTTTTTAGAATATAGGAGGTCTCACCTATCAGGTATGGTTTAAGTCTTCAGCCCTTGAAGACAGGACTTGAGTATTTGTCATTCTGTATGGTCCAGGCCTAATATTGTGTCTGGCAAATATGTTTGTTTAACTGAATGGAACAGTATGAACTAGCTATATATTGGAAGGAATCCCTGGGTGATGCAAACAGTTAATGTACTCTGCTGCTAACCAAAAGATGGGAGATTTGAGTCCACCCTGAGGTGCCTTGGAAGTAAGGTCTGGTGATCTACTTCTGAAAAATCAGCCATTGAAAACTCTGTGGAGCACAGTTCTACTCCGACACAGATGGGGTTGCCATGAGTTAGAATAGACTTGACAGCAAATGGTTTATATATTGGAAGCAAACGTACTTTCTAAACTTAGGGATCAGAACTTACTTATATATCAGGCCTAGCCTTAGTAATATAGGGATAGATATATATGTTAATAGATACAAGCACACAGCAATCATTTCTGTAGCACTTCCTGCCAGGAATTTATGTCATTTAATCTTTGTAACCAGCCATGTGAGGTGTACATTTTCAACCTGTGGACACTAAGCCTCAGAGATAGAAAATAACTTGCCTGAGATCACATATCCAGGAAGTGGCATCACTGGGTATGAATCCAGATCTTTCTGATCTATAGGATGCTTCTAATTGCCCAGGAAGAGAGGTAGGTGTCTAGCAGTGCATCACTGTGTGCCTTTGCCCAGATCCTGAGCTTCCAACTGGGTTTAGAGGTCCAGTTGGTCTCAGTATTGAGGATAAGTACTAAGGTTAGGAATTTCATGGCTAGAGAGAAGGGGGACTGCTTTTCTACACAGAAATTTATCAAATTACTGGTTTTATATTGTGTATCCATATAGTCTCCCGGAAACTTAATTTATTTAAAAACTAAAAGAAATGTTCCAAGGAGAAGATGTTTGGATGGTGAGGCTTTCCTTTTGGTGGTAGTGAAGTCCCTACTGGTACGGGATATAGACTGACTAAGGAGCAGAATGAAACTGGACTGCAACTCAGGAGACCTCATTCAGACTGTGGTTCTATGACTGTTTATGTGACTTTGGGCAAGCACTTATGTAACCCAAATACAAGTGGGAGCCCCTATGGTCTAGTCTTAGCAAGGAATCATATTTTTAGAAATACAAAAAAATTAAATTCAAATCTTTACTGAGGAGTTGGAGCCAGGAGGGAAGAGAGAAAGTTTAGGAATATAAATACGTGAAAATTTGTTATTATTAACAATTTCTATTATAAAATGAAGTATTTTTCTGTTATCCTGTACTTCTCTAAGCACTTATTTTGCTATCTATAAAATAAAGATTGGCTTGCAAATTTTCTTTTCCACTATGGAAATCATTCAACAGATATCTCACAAGGATGACTAATATATAAAATATATGAAAGGAAATTGCTCCGGTGGGGTAGCTCTGGGAAGCCAGGATCTCTATCTTTTCAGTAGCATTTTATCTCATCTTTCCACCTCAACCTTGCTGAGGTAGCCCATGAGGCACCTATAAAAGAAATCTAGTGCTCAAGAAAAGCATTTGGAATATAATTTCCTCCAGCTCCAACAATTCAGAATTCTAAGAAACCAGCAGAAAATAAAAGGGCCCTTCTTTCTCACATTCGTGATTTTAGTGGCTGAGTAGATTCACTCAGCCAGTAAAGTTTTTTTCTTGGTAAGCCTTGAAATTTCCATCATAAAAGGGTGCTTCAAAAGTATATGGAGAAGGAATTCCATTGCCACTCTGATCATACCTCTTGAAGATACATGTCTGCTTATGATGTTAAATATCATGTAGTTGTATTAAGGAGTAAATCTCTAGCTTGAAATCTGTGCTTAGGAGGAGAGGATCACAGAGCTGTTGGTAGGCTGAAACTGAGAACCTAATCTAGCTTTTGGGTCTATAGGGGTGTGACACATAGCAGAAGAGAATGAGGCTAATGGAGTTAGAGTGGTGAGCGTAGCAAGGTGAGGCTGATGAAGTGTCTAGGAAAGTAAGTTGGACTACTCCCACCGTGACTAATTTTGAGCTACCAAGATGACGTCAACCAGTTTACAAAATTTCTGAAAATTTAACGTTTGGTACTGAGCCAAATGTTAAATTTTCAGAAATTTTGTAAGCTAGTTGACATCACTTTGGTAGTTCAAAATTGGTCATGGAGGGAGTACTTAAATCATCAAAATCAGCAAACGCTACAAATCAAGTTTTTCCATCTCCCTAGAATGCTGATTGTTCAACATTGACAACCATATCACTAGGTTGGGACTTGACATCCTGGGCCTTGCTGGCCATGTTAAAGATTTTAGTGTTTATTCTAAGAGCAATAGGAAGCCATTAAATATTTTAAGGAGGTGTGTTTGTGTGTGCGTGTGTTATCATGAAGTAAGGGCAGTGATTCCATAAACTCTACCAGTATTACTATATGATTGGTTCACAGAGCACCCACGGATGCCATCGACATGGTCTGTTTTGATGGATGCAGGACCTTTGAGGTTGCAGACTAAGACTAGAACCCTCACAGTCTGTGTGATGGTGACTAAAGCACATTCATTACTGCTCTGCTTTGAGGCATTAAAAGTATTTGCTAAAATGCTGGAGTAATATTAAATTAGTGTCAGCAATTAACACCTTGGCTTGAATTAATTGGTCAGATTATCTCCTTATAGAAAGTAAGATTCCAAGGGAAAAGGAGCCAGGAAATGAGTCATTTGCTCTGGGGGAGGGAGAAAGAAAAGGGCTGGAGGATGGAGGTAATTACTAGGAGGATAGCTTAGTTGGAGTCCCTTAGAGGACCAAGGTCCTGTCCAATCTGATGGAGGTTCTGGGTCATTTGGGGAAGAGGAGGATTGTATCAGTCAAGCAATAAAATCAACCCTAGATAATGTCAGCAGAAAAGGCACTTATTAAAGGATGTTCTATCCAGAGACTATGCAGAAGAATCAGAGGACCAAGCTTGGAGGTAATGCAGTAAAGAGCAAGGGCCAAAATTATGCCGAAGGTCTAGTTCAGTGAAGACATAACTTGGACATAGAATAGAAACTTACCCTACCTGTATCACCAAAACAGGTCTCTGGATACTGCTGCTAGAACAATTGGCATAGCTGCTTCTCCTACCAGCCTTGCCAGAATGGAGACTGTGTGGTCCCCTGCCTGTTGAAATTAATATCTTACCCCTTTCATGACTTGTGGGACATATAGCGCCCACATACATTTTCTGCCTCTGGGTTTTTTGGGAAGCTGCTTTCCCACTGACATTATGTGCTACCTGTAGGCGGGACCTGTATATCCGGTTGAAACCAAAGAAATGGGAGTGTGTTTCAAATTATGGTTTTTACAAGGTATTATATGAGGTGTGTGTGAAACTTTTGTTTCTGTACAGCAAGATAAGACTTGTAAGTATATTTGTGTGTTCCTGTGTGTTATTTGGAAGTTGAATAGCTCACTTTCAGGTGCCATGCATTGTATGCACCTGTCACAGGATCTATAAGGCAAGGTGGAGACTGTAGCACTAAGAAGGTGGAGATTCGAACCACAATTATGTGCAGCCATCGAAAAGTGCCTTTATGTGTTACTCCATATTTTGAAAGTTTTACCAAATAAAACAAAATTACTAAAATAACACAATTTTTTTCTTGCCTCATCCCACCAGTCTTAGCTCCAGAGTCCAGAGGGACATTTGTGCCCCACATATTACCCATAATACCTGCCAAAAATTCAGACACACTCAATGATTCAGCATGCATTCCATTAATGAAAAAACATTGAATCAACAAAAAATTAAAAGCAAAAAATACTCCAGTCATGAGTTCAAGTCCGCAGCAGGTATGTCTGCTGGACAGAGCCTAGTACGTGCCTGCACCTTAGCTACAAGGAAAGCTGGACAATGAATTGCTGGCATTTGTACCTTCTCTAGTAGGAAAGGTTTTCTTCATAAGTAGAGGACTTCCCCAAACATAGGAAAAAGGCAATTGTTCATTTCTGGTGCTAAGAGGGATGAGAAGAGAGGTCAAGGAGGACAAACTCCATGTGCTTCAAATTATTTCTGGGGATGACTCACCAGCATATTTGTCCAACAGCCAGTTAACAAAATAAATATTTATTTGGAACAAGACTGTTCTAAGCACAAGCAAAACAGCTATGACTAAGACAGAGTTCCTGCCCTCAAGGAGCTGACATTCTAGTGGGGTGAATCAGACTAAAAGCAAAAAACAATAAGCAAGGCCATTTAAGATCATTCTGTGTTACAGAGATGAAGAAGCAATGTTGTCAAGTGCTTATACCCACAGCGGTAAAATACTGTACAGTTTACAGAACATTTTCATATGCATTTTCTTATTTAGTATTCACAACAGCACTTTTAGGTTGATACTACCAATCACATTGATCAAGTGAGGAAAGTGAAGTTTAGAGAGGTTGAGTGACTCAGTAAAGGACAGAGAACAGTCCTGCTAAGGAGTTAAAAAAAAAAACAAACCCATTGCCATCTAGTTGATTCCCATTCATAGTGACCCTATAGGATAGAGCAGAACTGCCCCTGTAGAGTTTCTAAAGAGCAGCTGGTGGATTTGAACTGCTAACCTTTTGGTTAGTAGCCAAGCTCTGAACCACTATGCCACCAGAGCTTCGACTCTTAAATGACCCCATGTTGACTACTTCCCCTGAAGAACATCTTCTTTTTACATGTGTCATTATTTACGCTAAACATATATGGAGAAGAAAATCCATAGCTCTTCCGATAATAGCTCCTGCAGATCTGTGTTTTCTTACAATGTTATTCTCCTGTTTCTGATGCCCCAGCTTTCTCTTGTGGGGAGCTGAGCCAAAGTCAGTTGAGAACAGTAAATTTAGTTAGCGCTTCTTAAGTTCTTTTTAAGAGATTTTCATGCATGACCTCGTTTTGTCCTCACATGAGCTATTATTTCCTTGGTTTTACAGGTGAGACAAAGGGACAGAAAAATGTCAAGTGACTCCACCAAAGTCAAACAGTAAATAAAAGACTGGGCTGGTATACAGAGCAGCTTTTTCATGTTCCAACCCCAAATTCAATCTTTCTGTGAACAGGAGCTACTTTTCATTTCCTCAGAGCCTTGAGAAAACTTGAGTTGGTGTGGAATGGAGTAGAGGGAAAAGGCTAGTGTTATGGATTGAATGGTGTCCCCCAGAAATATGGGTCAACTTGGTTAGGCCATGATTCTCAGTATTGTGTAGTTGTCCTCCATTTTGTGATTGATATAATTTTCCTATATGTTGTAAATCCTAATCTCTGCCTGAGGTTAATAAAGCAAGATTGGATTATATTGAAGAGGATTAGGGTGGGCTGTAACACCCTTGTTCAGGTCACATTCCTGATCCAATGTAAAGGGAGTTTCCCTGGGGTGTGGCCTTCACCACCTTTTATCTTACAAGAGATAAAAGGAAAGTGAAGCGAGCAGAGAGTTGAGGGATCTCATACCACCAAGAAGGCAGCACCAGGAGCAGAGCGGGTCCTTTGGACCCTGGGTTCCCACACTGAGAAGCTGCTAGTCCAGGGGAAGATTGATGACAAGGACCTTCCTCCAGAGTTGACAGAGAAAGCCTTCCCCTGGAGCTGATGCCCTGATTTTGGACTTATAGCCTACCAGACTGTGAGAGAATAAATTTCTCTTTGTTAAAGCCATCTACCTGTGATATTTCTGTTATAGCAGCACTAGATGTCTAAGACAGCTAGGATATTTAAATTCCTGTTTCTTAAGTGTGTGTGTGTGTAGGTGTAAAGGGGAGAATTGGTGAATAGGAAGCGGGAGGTGTCTACTACAAAATTTCCATGTGGGGCAGAGAAGTGGGCCCCTCTAGCAGTTTTAATCAGCCTCTCTTGATAACTGCAAAGCTGTAAATGCTTCAAAAAGCATATATGGCCAGGAAGGCAGCATGGTTCTAGTGACCATCTTGGAAGGCAGTCAGGTTGACATTGAGATCAATACCCTGTCCTTGTTGCTCGTCGACCCAGATCCTCTTTAAAGTCAAGCCTCCTGCTTCTCAGAGACTAGGAAAGCCAGGCTGTTCATGACCACTTTATAGACGCTTCATGGTTATAAATTGATCTAGCATCCCTAAAAACCCTTCTTCTGACAACAACTTCATATTGCTTAATAGACCTCTTTTGAGTATTGCAATTTCTGGCCTTGATTTGAAAATTTATTATTGACGCTTGGTGTCTTTTGGAAATTGGTTGCAAATGATCTTCCTGCTGCATAAATGAGGCAGACTCCTATTGCGTAAGGCCATAAACATCCTATATTTATTTGGCAGAACATCTAAATCATTGTTTCAGTAAAGAGTGGGTTTGTAGGCCTTGGTCTGTGATTGAATTGGACTGGATTATGCTCTTCCTCTTAACTGATTTTAATTCTCTGCTTTGTGAAGTCTGATAGATGTTACTGTGCTGTGGAAAAGCACACAGGCTTTTTGATCAGGTGCACCCATTTTTGCCTATGAAAATCTTGGAACAAATGTTTCTAAAAAACCAGTAATTAGAGCTGATTGCACCTAAGGTTGAAGTAAGTGCTTCAAACTCCCTGGTAACATGTTCCGACGGCCTTAGACCAGGACAAAGAGAAATGATGAGATTCCAGTTGCTGGAAGGTACCTCCAGACAGGAGAATGGATGGCCTCTCTCTACCTGCTTTTAATCACTTATCGCTACGTTACCTTCGAACCCTTTTTATTAAACCTAAAAACAAAAAGCTTCCTCAGATTAAGGTGGTTAAGACTCAGCAAGGATTGTTTTCTCTGAGGCTGCCCTGAAGGTGCCTGTTAAACATTTTATTTGAAAATTCAATATTGCTGAACTCCCACACAAATTTCAGTCTGGGATCTCCAGAGAGTTTTCTGGCCCTTAAGCACCTAAGTTATGGCCTGGTGCTCCAATTAAGTAAAATGCAAGGGCTGGAGCAGAGAGAGGAAGGACACGGCCAAGCTATGCAATAGAGGCAAAAGCTGGTTGCTGCTTTTTTAACTTTCAGGCAGACAACAGGCTGTGGGGATGTGCTGTGGTCAGGCTCTGCATTTGCTGGCCATATCTGTCCAGTGTCACCTTCAGAAGGATGTTTGTGGTCAGAAGATGGCTTGTTTTATCTTCTTGTAAATCACTTCATCTGCTTAGTGTCTGCTTATAATTGAATGATGGAATAATCTCAGCCGAATTTTCCAAGGTGAAACAAAACTAAATTACCTGGTTAGAGCTTTTAATGGTTTTTCAAACACTTTCATATTTCTTCTCAGCAATTTTGAAAGGTAGTTAGAGTTGATATGACCATACCCATTTTACAGCTGAGGACACTGAGGTTCAAAGAGAGAAGAGTAAGGTCAGGTGATTAGGACTCTGGAGTCAGAATATCTATGTTCCGGTCTGCCTCCTGCCATTTATTGGCAGGGTGACCTCAGTGTTCTCAACCATAAAAATGGGACTAATAGTAGAATAATACCTACTTTATGGAGATTTTGAAAGAGAAAGTGAGTTTACAAAGGTAAAACACTTAAGACAATGCCTGACACATACTAAAACACAATGAACGTTAGTTGTTGCTATTTATCATTCCAATTATTGTTATTACCTGAGTTATAATTTATGCTACTTGGAAACCCTGGTGGCATAGTGGTTAAGAGCTACGGCTGCTAACAAAAGATCGGCAGTTTGATTCCACCAGGCGCTCCTTGGAAACTGTATAGGGCAGTTCTGTTCTGTCCTATAGGGTGGCTAAGAGTTGCAACCTACTCCACGGCAACGGGTTTGGTTTTTGGGTCGGTTACATAGTCAGGTCCTTTGATTTCTAGTCTAATTTTTCTTTTTTGAATTTTAAACATCAATGTCAACTAATATTTTTTGCAAGGAGATTGGGCATACAGCAATAAAGTCCCTTCTGTGTGGGCTTTCCCCTAAACTTGTTTACTGTTTACCAGGAAGCCAGATCAATGAAGAGAACACTTGAATAAAGACAGCATCATAAAGGAGGGCTAAAGGGACAGCGAAAAAGAGGAAGACCCTCAACAAGATGAATCGACACTGTGGCTGCAAACAATGGGCTCAAACATAGCAACATTGTGAGCATGGTGCAGGACCAGGCAGTGTTTCGTTCTATTGTCCATAGGGCCTCTGAGTCAGAATCATCTGGATGACACCTAACAACAACAACCAAAACCCAATGCCCCCTCCTGTTGCCTTCGAGTGGATTCTGACTCATAGCAACCCTATAGGACAGGGGAGGACTGCCCCATAGGGTTTCCAAGGAGTGGCTGGTGGATTAGAACTGCTCACCCTTTGCTTAGCAGCCTGAGCTCTTAACCACTGTGCCATCAGGGCTCTAACAGCAAAGGGACATATATTGGTCTGAACCGGTGATTGAGGAAGGATTCACTAGGGAAATGATTTTAAATGGTTTGCTTGGACTGCTAATGATGAGTGTTTTTGTTTGTTGGAAAGCAAGAGTTCAGATATGATGGGAGAAGCTCTAAGAAATAGAAAAACCTGTTGCTGTGTAGTCAATTCTGACTCATAGTGACCCTACAGGACAGAGCAGAACTGCCCCATACGGTTTCCAAGGAGCAGCTGGTGGATTCGAACTGCTGACCTTTTGGTTAGCAGTTGAGCGCTTAACCACTTCACCACCAGGGCTCCAATAAATAAGGTTAACAAAAAACAGTTGCAAGCTAATGATTGTTTTGCCCAGTTTCTGAAAGTTTTTCCCCTTATTTTTAAATCTTTCTGAATCATACTTCTGTTGTTGGTAGGAATGTAGGGAAATGGCTACTACGATACATTTATTCCCCAAAATGCTATAACACGTCAAATATCAATTAGCAATCTGGTAACATCTATTTAAATTTAAAATGCACGTGCCTTTTAACCCAGAAACTCCACTCCAAGGAATCTCTCCCATAGAAATACAAGGGATAATGGGCAAAGATAAATATCTATGTATCTAAATATCTGTCTGTCTATATCCATACATCCATAGAGTGTACGTTTTATTATAGCATTTTTCTTAGTAATAATAAAAAAAAGATACAACATATATGCCCACCAACAAGAGAAATCTTGAATAAATTATGGCACCCACTCCATGGATTCTTCTACAGCCATTAAGAAGAAAAAAATAAAACCTCCAGTTGTTGAGTTGGAGGGATTTTCATGAGTTATTACTGGATAAGAAAGAAGTTATGCAGAGAAGTGGGTATAATATGATCTCATTTTAATAAAATAAATATAGACAAACACAAACTTCTCTGTGTATATTTATATAGGATTATGTGAGGATGAAGAGAAAATAAAAAGCAAACACTACATGGTTAACTTGGGTTGCTAATAAGGCAGGGGATGAGTAGGACAAAGGGGCAGAAGAAAAACAAGGAAAAAATCTGCACTAAAATAGGACACGATGACATATTTTTATTTGGTTCTATGTGTAAAATTAAAACAAAAAATTTGATATTGACATGCATTTTATAATCAATGGGTAGATTTAATGACGTTATAGTTCAAACTTTAAAACCTGAGAGTCAGGGACGTCTTATAATTGAGGAAATACACTGAACGTTGTAGTAACGGGCGGACCAAGCAGAGCCCTCAGTACTTCAGATTCATTTACTCTAAAGATCTAGGGTTGCCATATCCAATATGGTAGCCACTAGTCAAGAGTGGTTAAGGAGCACTTGAAATGCAACTAGTCTGAAGTGAGATGTGCTATAAGTGCAATATGTATATATATATATGTAAGTATAAAAAATATTCAGCAGATTTCAAAGACCTAGTATGAAGAAAATAATGTAAAATAGCTCATTAATAATTTTTTATATTACTTACATGTTGAAACAAAAATATTTTAGATATATTGGGTTAAATAATGTATATTATTAAAATTAATTTTACTTCTTTTTTAATTTTTTTATATGGCTTCTAGAATATTTAAAATTATGCATGTGGCTTGTGTGGTATTTCTATCAGACAGCACTGGTCTAGACGAGTTATGGAAGGATAAGAAGTGATAGGAATAGCCAATAGAAACTGATTTTTCATGATTTGGTAGGAAGGTATGCTAGGTGAAGCGAGAAAGATCATATTTTTGGAACATGGGTTTTCAAAGCACGGTCCCTTGACCAACAGCATCAGCATCACTGGGAACTTTAAAATGCACATTCTCCAGCCCCACCAAAGATGTGCTGAATCAGAAATTCTCTGTGTGTTTTAACAATGTTCTAGGTGATTCTGATGCAAGGTAAAATTTTGAGAACCACTGCTTTAGGATAAGGCAGAGCTTGGATAAAAACTGTAACTTTGAGAACCAGGAAGACAGCATAGTTAGTTTGAGTTTTGGAAGACGTCTCAGTACAGACTGAGTTTATCTAAAAGGCAACAAATTCAGCTTGCTGCAAGAACATAGGCTTTTAGAAATGGGTCATTCCAGAGTCAGTTCCTGAGCAAGTAAACAGTGGTTAAATGGTTCAATTACTTTCAAGTTTCAGCACCGGCCTCTGAGCTGTCATTATTGTGTTTCTTTGATGAGTGTGATTTTACCCACATGATAGCTTGAGAATCAGGGAGTCATGTGTGAAACATGGCATATGAAACCATTTGGGTGCCTTAATGACCTCGCTTCCCCAAAAAAACAAGTTATGACTGGAAAGAAATAGTATATATTTATCTTGGGATAGGAACAGTTTATAAAAGATTGTATTACTCAGTTTTTTCTAACTTTCATATAAAACAAAATTTCTTTAAGCAACGTTCTACTTCTGACAATTCAGTACATCTTTGAAAGCTGTCTGCTTGATTGATTCTTTTCTCTAAATCTTATTTATATTGTTGTTGAGAATGTACACAGCAAAACATAAACCAATTCAACAGTTTCTACATGTACAATTTAGTGACACTGATTATATTCTTTGAGCTGTGCAACCATTCTCACCCCCTTTTCTGAGTTGTTCCTCCTGCATTAACATAAAATCACTGTCCCCTAATCTTTTGAGTTGCTATTGTCAATTTGATGCCAAGTAGATAGTTATTAAAGGAGCATAATGCTCAAGGCAGACATTTTTTACTAGTTAAGCTAAACTATTATTTGGTTTTAAGAAGACTTCAGGGGATATTTTTGGTTTAAGTTTTAAAGATAATCTCAGGAAAATAGTTTCAGGGGTTTATCTACCCTCCATGGCTCCAGAAAGTCTGGAGTCCATGAAAATCTGAGGAAAGCTACCTACTTTACTGATGAACAAATGGCAAAACTATTTTAATTTCCTTAAAATAATATGGTCGAGTGAATTTACTGGAATAGGAATCATGTCTTTGCTAAGGGAGAGGGGCATGGGATATAGGATTGGCTTGAGCCCTGGTGACATAATGGTTAACAGCTTGTCTGCTAACCAGAAGGTTGGTAGTTTGAATCCACTAGCTGTTCCTTGGAAACCCATTGGGGCAGTTCTAGCCTGTCCTGTAGGGCCACTATGAGTTGGAATGGACTTGACAGCAATGAGTGTCAATGAAATGGAAAACACCACACATACAAACACACGCACACACGCATCCACTACAAACAGCACATTTCATAATGAAGATGAAACAGAAAGCTTTCCATTTTCATTCTCTGTGTTCAAAGATACAAAATGCCTTACAATTAAAAAAAAAAAAAGGTGATGGGCAGTTCATTTCATTATTGGGACTCATGACCAAACATGCCCCACTGACATTTCCATGGTTTTTGTAGTAAAGCAATATTATACATGCTATGGGTCAGTTGGAGTCCCTGCGTGATGCAAATGGTTAACTTGCTCTGCTGCTAACCAAAAGGTTGGGAGTTCGAGTCCACCCAGAGGCTCTTTAGAAAAAAGACCTGGCGAGCTAACTTCTGATAAATCAGCCACTGAAAACTCAGTGGAGCACAGTTCTACTCTCACACAAATAGCCTCACCATGAGCTGGAATTGAGTCGATGGTGACTGGTTTTAGGCCGGTAAATTAAGTAGTAAATTGGCATTTTCTGTAACTTCTCTCTAACAATGCCTATAGATCACTAATAGCTATGAAACAGGAGTAAGGACATGATTAGTATAAATAAATAGTGCAAAAATGGCAGACTGAGGTTAATTAATGTAGTTTTTGGAATTATAATAAACTGATTGTTCAGAATCCCACAAACAAATATTAAGTCCCCACCATGTACCAGGCACTGCTTGAAGCACTAGAAATAAACGTTGAGCAGAAAGACATATTTACTTCCTGTATGGATATGGGACAGGTAGATATTGAAATGTAAATGACAATTAGATGAAATCTATGAAAAATAAAATCAAGTGTACATCTAGTAACATTTAATCTAGTCTAAGTGTAAAAGAAGAGTTCTTTCAGGAAGTGATGGGTGATAATGCAAGGTAGGAGGCAGTGAGAGAGATCAGGTGATTGAAGCCAGGACATGACCAGATTTACTTTTTAAATGGATTATGCTGGTTGCAATATAGACGGTGGGCTGGAGCAGAGGCGAGGGCTGTGCTGCCGAAAGTAGACCAATTTAATCATTTCTTGCATTACTCCAGGTGAAGATAGTGATGGGCTAGACTAGGGTTTGAGCAATATTTAGGAGATAGAATCAAAACAATTCAGACTTAAGCAAGTATATGGAACACTGGTTAAGGAGCTGGAATGGGTGAAAGGAGAATGAGATTAATGTTAGAAAATTTGAAATTAGGTTACACATGAATCACCTAAGTGGAGATGAATAGTGCGATCGAATTGACTGAGATGGGCATACAGAGTTGGGAATTCTTGGCAAATGGATGGTAATTGAAGCCATGGGAGTGATTGAGGTTTCCCTGGAGCATTTGGTGTAGATCAAGAAAAAAAGAGGACCTAGAACAGCATCATCCTTTAAGGGCAAACAGAAGAGGTGGAATCAACCAAGGTGAGTAAAATGAGGACTCCAGAGAGGAAGGAGATAAAACAGGAGTTCACACTGTCAGAAAAGCAAAGGAAAGAGAACGTTTCTAATATGAGGAGGGACAGCAGGAACAAATACAGGTGAGACAGCAACAGAGATAAGGCCTGAGACAGGTTCATTGGTGACCTTGATAAGAGCAATCACTGGGCACTGGTGGATGCAAAAGCCAGGGTGGAGAAGGTTGAGGAACGAGTGGGAGGTATGGGACTGTGGAAATGAGGAAACCCCACTCAGCAGCTGCAAGAGGTCTGGGTTGAGGAAAGATGTTTAAGATGAGAGGGAGATAAATATGTTTAAATTCTGGTGGAGAGGAAGAGGTTGAATATAAAGTGAGGGGAGAACAATTGATAGAACAGAGTCCTTGAGAAGGCAAAAAGACATAGAGTTCTCTGTTCTTGGATGGGAGATAGGGAACCTCTTTCACTGTGATAGGCAATAGGAAGTTGAAGGAATTTCTGTCCAATTATTTCTGTTTCCTCTGGGATGTAGGAGGGGCACTAACGTGCTGAGAATAAAAAAAGGAAGATCAGGAAAGGTGACGGCTGAAACAGTCATTGGAGAGAATGAAAAAGCTAGCTGACTAGGGAAGCATGATAGAATTGTTGAACAGTATGGACGTTCCAAACGAGGAAGGTGTCTACAACCTGTGGTGGTGTTAGTTTGACTGGTTGTGCGATTTTTCCTTCCTGAGCTCAGCAACGTTGTGGATGACTTCCCCAGCAGATAGTCATCATTTAATAGCTATGTCACCTTGGGCAGGTCACTTATTCTCTCCGTGCCTCTGTTTCCTTATCGGTGAACTATGAACAATAATAGTACCTACCCGACAGAGTTGTTATGAAGATTAAATGAGTTAGTATGTGTAACTGTCAGTTTGTCATATTGTGGCGGCTTGCATGTTGCTATGATGCTGGAAGCTATGCCACTAGTATTTCAAATACCAACAGGTAGACAGGTTTCAGGTGAGCTTCCATACTAACACAGACTAGGAAGAAAGGCCTGGCTATCTACTTTTTAAAATTAATGAATGAAAACCCTATGGATCACTATAGACTATTGTCTGACATAGTGCTGGAAGATGTGTCCCCTAGGCTGGAAAGCACTTAAAACACACAGTAACTACTACAATGGACTCAAGCGTACCAATAACTGTGAAGATGGCACAGGACTGGGCAACATTTCATTCTGTTGTACATGAGTTGGAGCCAACTTGATGACAGCTAACAGCAGTATGTATCAAGTCCTGATAATAGTCAGCACGTATATGATATATGTGTTAGTTATTATCCAGAGTTGGGGTTTTGGCAGGCATTTGGGATGATAGAAGCAAAGAAATGGAGCATAGTAACAAGAGTGTGGTTGACATTGTAGACTAAGGGGTTGAACTGGAGAAAAAGGGAAACAAAGACACTGATTTTGGAAATCACTAGATTGTTTTGCATTTACTGGAAATTCTCCTGGTATGGATTCCTACCTTGAAATTACAACCTTTTTTTGCTGACATTAGAATAAAAGTGCTGATGGAAAATGAATAATATTCTCTGAGCTCTGTCACTCCAGCTCCTCCAGCCTTGACTGTGGCACTCAGTATAAAAGGCATTTACATTTAAAAACTGTTGTTGTTGTGTCCTTTTTTTTCCTCTGAGAACTTGAGCTCAAACATTATTTCTGTGTATGATGCTTCACGTTCCTGAATTCCTGCGAAATGGGAAAGTTCTTAAAAAGAGACGAAATTTGTAAGAAGCAATATTAAGGGAATCCCCTCAAGTTAAGGCAATTTTGTTTAAGGACTGTAAATTTACCAACTGTTTATGTTCTTTTCCTTGAGGTCCAATATGCAATTTAAACCAGAAAAACAATCCGTTTGGCCTAAGCTGGAATTGCTGCAGAATAAACAACCTCCAAGAGCGAACTTTAAGAGGAGCTGTCTGCATCGCTGATGTACTGAGACACTCAGCAGCGCTATTTTGTCTCAGAGAATATATTTTGTACAGTCATTCAGATCAGGTATTGGGGCCCTGGCCTTTTGTCATAAACGTAAATGGATTTTAGACAACAGCATTTATTTCCAGGTGGGCAAATGACCAAGGGTTTATATGGTGAGAATATTACTGAATTGCCCATTATGCTCTCTGAAGACAGGGGAACAGTTTCAGGCACTAACAAGCAAATAAATAAACAAAATACAATTACAGAGTAGGGACTGGCCCCCTGTGTGTCTAGCATTTTGGTTTTATTATTGGCTGTGAAAATGATTTTCCTTGAATTTAGAGGTGGGGACAGTGGAAAGAAGTGATCAGGGTAGTCAATCTTAGGTGGAAATACTGCCATTCTCATCTAAAAAATATCCCCAAATCTGCTGCCTTCCCAGGAATTGCCAGTGGACAGATACCAAGTATTAAGGCACTTCAATATAAAGAAAACAAAAATCCTCACAACTGGACCAATAAGCAACATCACGATAAACGGAAAAAAGATTGAGGTTGTCAAGGATTTCATTTTACTTGTACCCACAATCAAGTAATTGTCCCTTGGAGAAATATAGGGAATTCTATATAGCTAGAGCTTAGGGTCCCAGGACAGGTATCTGGAACTGACGCTGGAGGAGAAGAAAGGGTCAGGATCTTCCAGACCATGCAAGCCATATTGAGTAGAATGGATTTTACCCATTGCAGGTATGCTAAAGATGTTTAAGTGGTAGAGTGATATAATCATATTTATGTTTTAGCCAGATCACTCTCACTAATGTGTGGAGTGAGGGTTCTAAGTTACCCAGGTGGGAGGAAGCAAGAGCAGTAATTCCTTCAGAAAAAAAATGGGGAAAATACACACTGAAGTAGTGGAAGCAGGAATGGAGAAGAGGGGACAAACTGGGGAGACATTACAGGGACTAGAATTGATAGAGGTGTATATAAGTGGTATGGAAGAGGAAGTATATAAAATGGCATCCAGGTTTCTTGCTTATGTATTGGATAGCAGATGGTATCTTTCACTGAGAGAAGAAATATACGAGAGGCAAGTTTAGGGGGAAAGTTCAGAGTTACGTTTTAGACATGTTGAGCTTTAAATGTCTTTGGTTTACAACAGATAGAAAGCTGAGAGGAAATAATTGGACATATAAGTTGAGATCTCAAGGACATATGTGAACTGAGGGCATCAGTTTAGAAACTCTTCAGGATACAAGTGGTGATGGACTCCATGCAAGTGGGTTCTTAGGAACAGAGAATAAACAATAGGAAGATAACCACTGATGGAATGCCAAAGAACAACCTGTTAAGTCCTGAGTAGAGAAATGGAACCTTGAGAAGTAGGCTGTGAATGGATGGTCATAGAAATGGGAGTAAGATGATGAAATGAAAGTCAATGGAGAAGATTTCAATAGTGAGCCAAATGCTACTGAGATGTTGAATAATGTACGGGTTGAAAGTATGCATTGAATTTAGCAAGGTTCTGCATGGCCTTGGCAAAAGCAATTTCCATGTCATTATGAGGATGAAGGAAACCCTGGTGGCGTGGTAGTTAAGAGCTACAGCTGCTAACCGGAAGGTCGGCAGTTCGACTCCACCAGGTGCTCCCTGGAAACCCTATGGGGCAGTTCTAGTCTGTCCTATAGGATGGCTATGAGTCCGAATTGACTCGAGGGTAACAGGATTGGTTTTTGGTTTGATTTATGGGGATGAAGCTGGGCTTCAGTATGCTGAAAAGTAAATTTCATGTGAGGGTGTACAGAAAAAAAATCATGTAATCTACACATTCAAGAAGCCCAGTTTTGAAGAGAAGGTGAGATGGAGGGCTACATAACAAAAGGGAGACATTATTGGGCTGGAATTTATTCAGTCAACTTCTGAGGCCTTTTCTTTAAGATCAAGGACATGTGCGTATCTATATGCTGAGAGGAAAGAAGCCGTAGTGAAGGAAAGATTAAAGGTTTGGAGAAGAGGAAGTTCTGGACATTAGTGCAGGAAATGAGATTTAGGGCTTTCTAATAAAAGTGAAGTGTAATTTCAGAACCAGCAGCATTGGCATCACCCTGGAGCTTCTAAGAAATGAGGACTCTTAGGCCCCACCCCAGACTTACTAAACCAGAATCTGCCTTTTAACAAGAAAAATAAGTTTCCTGAGGTATGGTGATACAAATGGGAACAGATGACTTTCTTGATGTTGGCAAGGAAGGAAGTCAAGATGTTGCTATCTAATTTTGCTCTAGGAATGAAATGACATACTGAGAGTGAGCAGGGAGAAAGGGATGCGATGATAGAGAGCCAGCTCTTGAGTTTGGATGGGAGCATGGAAAGCTTGCCTGAGATGGAAACCCTGGAGTTTACTGCGGTATGAAACTGAGTGTGTGGGTTTCTCCAACAGCCTGGGGCTAGTATTGGAGGAGGCAGACAGATTGATGTAGGTTTGGGATTTTTGCTAGGCAAGGGCGAGTTGGCAAGAAAGAGGGCGAATTAATGGACCAGAGGACCTAGGTTGGTAAAGAAAGTCAATAAAAAACAATGGGAACTGATAGATTGGAAGGAAATGAGGGGTCAGTCATAGTCATTAATAGACATGAGAAATATGACACTGCCAGCAACTGCAACTGCTTGTCCGTCTCTCAGCACAGGATTTTACTTGCATGTTTTAGACAAACAACTCACCTCAAACAGTCACTCTTCCTTCCCCTACCTTAGTCACCTATCCAACTAGAGTCTGAGGCTGCTCCAGACACTGAAATAGCTCACCAAAATAGCTTCTGCATTACTACATCTGTTACAGCTCATGGTCCTTTAAACGGGAATAAAAGACTTCTAAAATCCCAGTGAGAACTTTAAAAGATCAGAATGATGTACTTTCCCATCTTGAATGCCCTTTATTCTCTTTATAACCATTTGCAAAATTTATACTTGAAGAGTGTTGTGAATGCTACAGTGATTCTTCTCAAAAAGGTTCTTTCTTTAACCTTCGAACCACCAAGTATTTTGTTCCTCCCTTATGATACTACTTTTCTTTTTTCTTTTTACATAATTCATCAGTTTCATCCCTTATTAGAGATAATAAAATCTTGACTAGCAGGAGCTGTCTTGCTAATTTTTGTTGCACTACTGGACAAAGAAGAGGTTTTGTATGAATCACAGGGTTCAGGAATGAAGTGGGAGGCCCAGAAAAAAATAATAATATTAGAGAGGGGGCCGGTGGAAGATTAGGAATGGCTTTTTTTTTTTATATATATAACCCAAATTAGATGTTTGGATTTTAACCTCTAGGCAATGGGCAGCCACTGAAAAGTTTAAAGCAGCAGAGTGACAGGATGTTAACGTTTCAGAAGCTCGTTCTGTCCAGAGTGTGGAGGATTGAATAGAGGTGAGCAAGATCAGAGACAGGGATGTGAGTTACAAAACTACTGTGATTGTTCAGCTGAGAGACAAGAGTCTGAAATAAGTTATCCCCTTCTGCATGGAAAGGCAATTTTTCATTTAAGACATTATAGGATTTAATGACATTAGAAATAGAGGACAAAGCATGGGAAGAAGCCTGTAGCAGGTCCCCGATTTCTGGATTGGGTGACAGGTAATGCCATTGACTGAGAAGGACAGAAAAAAGAACAGGATCAAGGAAGGCGGGGAGGGGATGGTGGTGATATGTGGGGTATCGGGAAGACAAGTTTAATTTTAGACTTTTTAATATCTTTTGCTCCTGCTGATAAACACTGGTTGAACACATGAGACCATAAAAGAATGAATGTGAGATTGTGTTTTGAAATTTAAGGGAGGGCCAAGGATGAGATGGAAACATGTCATTAAAAAATATTTACATTTTCTTCCCCCGGGTGGAATTTATAAACCACTCCTATTGCCAAGCCTGTTGTGGGGATGCAAAACATCTGGTTGAAATTCCACTGACCTTTAGATACACCCAAGTTCTCATAAGATGCTCATTTTCATTCCAAATGGCACAGCGCAGCCTTAGGGATTGTCCCTTCTGGAGCGTTTGAGCAATAAAGAGAATTTGTGCAGCACTAGCATTTCACATACACATTTTCAAGCCAACTTGTTTCTAAACACTGAGTAAGGCACTTTTTAAACATTTGCATATCTGAGTTTGTCCTCTTTTTCTGCATCAGAATGTTTGCAGAGCAATCATGAAAGATGTTAGGAAGTAGAGTCTTTGATCCAGCTCAGTGCTTTTCTCTGAGCCTTAGCAGAGGCATGTACATAGGGCAATAAAAGGGATATTAAGGGTGTTATGTTTGGGAATCAGGAAGAGAGATCCAAGAAACGTACCCTATAATTCCATCCAGATCTCAATCTTTTCTAACATAAATATATGGGTAGGCTAACTTCTTAATACAGCTTGTTTACAGTGGCACAATTTAATGTTGTCTTAATTGTTTCTTCTCATCTGTGACTCTCTAGTACTTTAAGGGAGAAATAATGCCCTAAATAGGTGGAGCTACTGTCTTTGTGTCATCTCTGATATGCCCACCTGTGATGGGGTGAAGAATGGACCCCCAAGTATCTCCATGTCCTAATCCCTGGACTCTGTGAATGCGCTGCCTTATATGGTAAAGGAGTCACTGAGTGATGCGAACGGTAAATTCGCATTTGGCTGCTAACTGAGAGCTTGGAGGTTCTAGTATATTCAGAGGCACCTTGAAAAAAAGGCCTAGCAATCTATTTCCAAAATATCATCCAGATGACATAACATAGTTTATAAAGAAAATGTTCTACATTCTACCTTGGTGAGTAGTGTCTGGGGTCTTAACAGCCTGTGAGCAGCCATCTAAGATACTCCACTTGCTCTCACTTTGGGAGCAAGGGAGAATGAAGAAAATAAGATATAAGGGAGAGATTTGTCCAAAGAACTAATGGACTATGGCTACCATGGCCTCCACCAGACTGAGTCCAGTACAACTAGATGGTGCCCAGCTACCACCACTGACTGCTCTAACAGTGATTACAATACAGGGTCCTGGACAGAGCTGGAGAAAAATTCAGAACAAAATTCTCACTCACAAAAAAAGACCAGACTTACTGGCCTGACAAAGACTGGAGAAACCCTGAGAGTATAGCCCCCAGACATCCTTTTAGCTCAGTAATGAAGTCACTTCCGAGGTTCACCCTTCAACCAAAGATTAGACAGGCCCGTAAAACAAACCAGACTAAAGGGGCATAACAGCCCAGGGACAAGGATTAGAAGGCAGGAGGGGACAGGAAAGCTGGTAATAGGGAACCCAAGGTCAAGAAGAGAGAGGGTTGACATGTCGTGGGGTTGTTAACCAATGTTATAAAACAATATGTGTACTAACCGTTTAATGAGAAACTAGTTTGTTCTGTAAACCTTCATCTAAAGAACAACTAAAAAAACAAATCAGCCATTGAAAGCCCTATACAGCACAGTTCTACTCTGACATACATGGGGTCATCATGAGTTACAGTTGACTTAATGGCAGCTGATAGTGGTGGACATGGTTAAAGGGACTTTGCAAATGTGATTAAGTGATTTTGAGATGGGGACATTACCATAGATTATCCGGGTGAGCACAATGTGATCACAAGGATCTTTTAAACAGATATATACGGGAGGTTCAGAGTCAGTAGTAAGAGACGTGACAATGAAAACAAGAAGTTAGAGTGACACAAGGAAGAGGTCATAAACCAAGAAATGCAGGTGGCCTCTAGAAGCTAGAAAAGGCAAGAGAATGGATTCTCCCCTGAAGCCTCCAGAAGGAACACTGTTCTGCCACACTTTGATTTTAGACTTGTGACTTTCAGAACCGTAAGAGAATAAATTTGTGTTGTTTTAAGCCTCTAAGTTTGCGGAAATTTATTACAGCAGAAAGAGGAAATTAATTTACCACACGTTGAGTGAATTTGTAGATAATGCTAAACAGGAAGGATACATTTAGACAAAGTGGAATTTCCCAATAGAGTTGAAAAGAATTTCAAACTGTATGCTAAATACTAATGCTGATATTAGTGCTCTTAAAAAGACTGTCTGGAGGGGAAAACTTGGTCCAGTTTGAACACGAAAGGTCCAAATAGTAGCCCAGCTGAAGCAGGCTGTTACCATGGTAGCCACTGGACACATGGTTTATGCTAACAACTTGGTGGAATTTGAGTGAAGCGTTCAAGGTCTGTCTTTAGCTGCCTTATGTTTACTAAAAAATCAAGGCCTCTTCAACGCTCTCGGAATGGTACCTCTATCGACCAGATTTGGTTGAATTCCCTGCCCAGATCTGAATTCATAGGCAGCGTTTTACAGTATTTATATCCTGCAGGGAAAACATGGAAATTTATTTATGAATTGTGAGTCCTGGCTTGCACTGTTCATTTTCAGAAATCAAAAGTACATCATCTCTGCCAACATGCAGCTTCTGGAAAATGCCCACGCAGATCCTAGAGAATATTGGCACAAAGCAAAAAAAAAAAAAAAAGTGTAAATGTTTTAAGCCTATAAATCGCACGGCTCATGTTGTCAAGCTGTGATGGAACACCCATAACACAGGAGAGATGGTGAGTCACATGCTCAGCAGAACTAACAACAGGACTGAGGAGTAGCAGAGACTAATTGCTCTGCTAGCAGCGTACTACTGGCAAAGAGCCTCAGAGAGGAAAACATCCGTGAGTCATATGATTTCTGTAGATTTAATGACAATCCTAGAATTACATTGGCATTACCTCCAAATTGAGAAGACATTTGAAGAAAGCAGAATTCACATTAACTTGTGTAACTCAGTGTGAAATCTAAATAAATGAAAGAAGCTGGAGGAAGAAATAAAAACTCTCATGCATATTGAAGAGGCAAAACTCCATGCGTTTATGGATTCAAGCAGCAAACACTGCAAACTTAGATTGTAGCATTTATTCCAATTGTACTCCTGAAAGTAGGTTTTGCTTCTGGTATTAAAATTAGGGTATCATCCTCCTTGGGGTTCCCTCTGTGACACTTATTTTGCCATAGATTTACTTGAACATGCCAAGTCTGCCATCCAGAACCCTTCTCACCCAGCCACTTACATGGCTTGTAGCATTCAATGTGATTGTTTTTTTCTAAAAATGATATTTTCAAAAACTGAAGTTTTGGGGATAGAAGAACATTCTTTTCAAATATGCAAATATTATAATAGAAATCATATGATAGAGTTTCTAAACAATACATGTCTTTGTTGTTGTTAAAAACCTGATATATGCAATAGTCTCTGCCAGCCTGTGAACATTACACTTCATTTTTATGAAACTAACAATCGCTGGCAATAAGGACAACTGCCATGTAGAAGAGCAATATTACTCCTACTGTGGCCATTTCTAGAATAAAATGGTGCTTTTGCATGCTCCCCACTAGAGCATTATTGAGAAAGGAAGGAAAACATTAGAACTCAGGAGAATCTAGGAGAAGCTGGATTCTAGCTTCTAGAGACAGCAAACAAGATCTAGGGAGCATTTAGCTGAAAGAAAAATAACCCGATGAACATGTGGTAATCAAAGTGAAGTGTCATGCATCTTCGCAGCTCTGTGCCAAATGCCGCAGCAATTCCTTCGTGTTTCTTAGTAAATGGGCCTGACCATAAGAGGAAGGAAAAGATTCATCACCACCAGGAAGCAGAAGTCATTTAGACTTGACTCATTGTTAATTTCCTAGAGCAAAACCAGGTTTGTGGGTTTTTTCTTCCCCTTGTTTATACAAATTACCTTTCCCCACTCAACTCCACGCACGCTAATATTTCTACTCTGGAAGAAGATCCCAAATCAAATCCTGAAGTTAGTAAGCAGAGCTGGAGATGGAGGTGATAGGATGGTGGACATGGAAATACCTTTCAGAAAAGGAATAAACTATTTTTGGTGCGTATCACTCAGTCAATTTTGCTTGATGCAAGATTTGAATCAGTTGATGCTAAATGATCAAATAATTTCATGGGTTTTTTTTCCTTCAGGGTGTAGGAGTGAGGAAAATCAGGCATTTCATCAAACTGTGTAGTGAGGGCGCAGTGGGATGTTGCAGTTGTCTTTGTGGTCAGATTCTTGGAACACAGTTAGTCACCAAGGATGTTTATGGAATTTCTTGATTTCTCTAATAGTTCCACCAAGCTGAATTTTTAAAACTTAGTTTCAATTTGGTTGAAATTGATAGAAACCTGATAAGATTGCCACAGTGATAAATTTCTTCCGAAGAAACATCTATGCGTTTCCTTAGAACTCTGCCGGCCCTGGAACTTTAGAAATACCATATTATATTTTAAAATATTTTCTATCATGTTAGATGCCACGCACTTTATTTATTTAGACGTAATATCACTGTCACAGATACCTTCTGTGTTTTGAGCAAAACAACTGTCTTGCGTAAAACACACCCTTTATAGCTAGATCAAGTGCTACTATGATAAAAACCAAAAAAAATCAAACCCATTGCCGCCGAGTCGATTCCGACTCATACCGACGCTATAGGACAAAGTAGAACCTCCCCACAGGGTTTCCAAGGCTGTAAATCTTTCTGGAAGCAGACTGCCACATTTTTCTCCCATGTAGCTGCTGGTGGGTTCGGAACACTGATCTTCCGGTTGGCCTCTGATTGCGTTAACCACTGCACCACCAGGGCTCCTTGTGCTATTGTGATACTTGTATAAAAATAATTTATGTCAAGTGTCTAAGAGGCACCAGCCATGTATGATTCCATATTTTCTACAGCAGCTTATATAGGGCTGTTATTCAATGTGTTGGCAAAGATATTACTAAAAGGTGAGCAATTAATAACAGTGGCTTTCAAAGTGAGAGTCCACATTGATTTAGCATGGGCTGTGCTCCTAAAGCTCCTGGAAGACTTTTTTTTTTTTTTTTTTTTCTTCTATTTAACTAATCCTTTACTGCAAGATTCACTTGCTGCAGGTATTAACTAATACCTCTGTTGCGGATAATTCAACTTTCCAGACTGACTTTGACTATTTTACTACTTTGTTTTTATCTTCTATTTTATAATTCTTCAAAGTTTTATCTGCATCACCAACTCTTCACAGTTAACCAGTTGCCATTGAGTCGACTCTGACTCATGGTGATCCTGTGTGTTTCAGGGTAGAACTGTGCTCCATGGGGTTTTCAATGGCTGATTTTTTTGAAGTATATCACCAGGCCTTTCTTCTGAGGCACCTCAACTTCCTACCTTTAGGTTAGCAGCTGAGCGAGTTAACCGTTTGCATCACCCAGAGACTCCACTCTTCATAGTGGTTACCCTATAATTGCTAGAAGACCCATTTAGCAATGAATTTCTGGAGACCATGGGGGCATTTTAGACTCTATTATCCAAAAGAACTAACCGAAAAGACTTTGCAAGCTAAGTGACATGGAGTATATGAAAATCAGCATAACTGGGAAGTAGCATAGCATAGTGAATTTGGGAGTCTGGGTTCAATTCTCAATTTGGCTACATGTTAGCTGTGCACTCTTGGCCAAGTTACTTAACTTCTCTATGCTGCAGTTTTCCCACTTTCAAAATGGGATAATAAATGTTCTCACCTCATAGGATTGTTACTGGACATAGAGTAGTGCCTGACCCATAGACAATGAAGAGATTAATCTGTTAACCTTTTGTAAACTTCTCAAGCAGTTTTGCAAGGAACATTGTAGTGTCCTCAATTAAAGATGGGAAATATGAATTCAGAGAGGTCCAGAGACTTGCCCATGGTCAATTCCAAATGCCATTGCACTGTTAACCATTTTTAATCACTTGTTTGGTTACCAATTCTCAGCTTGAGACTCTTCACCCCACAATGACGATGAGATCCTATATTAGGGAGGTCTAAGTGACCCCGTGATTGGGCCGGAATGTCCTAGGAAAGAGAGCCAAGTGTATGGGGAGATTCCTGGAAAACCATCAACTCATAGAACTTCCCAGTCACAGAGAGGATGAAGAGAGGGGCTACGGTGACCCTTTTAGGTCAACAATCCTAACTTGCTACTTACTAGTGGCCAGCCACTACCTTCTTGGGGGTTTTACAAATCCATTCTTCTCACATATTTAGTTCTAGTTAAAAAAAATGAATCAGCAACTCTGAGGACTCACCTCTATTAAAATAGGGTCTTCTAATTTATACCTAAGGAGCCCTGGTGGCACAGTGTTTAAAATGTTCAGCTGTTAACTGAAAGGTCTGCAGTTCGACCCCACCAGCTTCTCTGCGGGAGATTTATGTGGCCGTCTGCTTCTGTAAAGGTTACAGCCTTGGAAAGCCTATGGGGCAGTTCTACTCTGTCCTATAGGGTTGCTAGGAGTCAGAATTGACTCAGGGACAATTGGTTTTGGAATCTATACCTATAGAGACATGTCACAGATTATCCTGAATGGTAGGGATATTGCAAGGACTGTTCACACTTGAAGTTGCTCCCTCTCTACCCCCTTGACATAACACAGTACAATGGCAAGGGCAAAGGACTTGGAATCAGAAGCCAGGGGTCCTAGTTTTGATTCTGTGCCTTATTAACTGTATGATCTTTCTCAATCTCAGTTCCTTAATTTTAGACAGAGATAGCAATATCATTTATATTTGTATCCTCATAGGGTTGCAGGATAACCAAGTCAAATAACAGGTGGGAAAATATTCTTGTCTCTTGCAAAGCACTACGATATCTTTATCATTTCCATATTCACAGTACTGGCAAATAATCACACTTCTGGGATGCAGCATAAAGACTTTAGATTTTCCCCTTACCCAGCAAGAAAGGGAAAGTGAAGCCATTTGGCAGACCTGGCCGAAAGCCAGAACTTCTTAATGCCCTGTAGGAACCACTTAGCACTTTGGAATCAGCCAAATCGTTTGGTTTTTGAGAGGGCATGTAGGACACTATTTGGAATTCCCTTGTTTATTCAATTAAGCTGGGAGATCTTGCCAACCATCTTTATTTCCTCTCAGTCTTTTATTTCTCTTGCTTTCTTTGGTCAGCACATTCAGCTAGAGGATGATTCATCTGTAAGTTTTCTGGGAGCAAATACATCATAGTTTGTGTTTCTGGAAGGTGCTCTGGATAAGACAAATACTTTTCACTGACAATCATATTCAATAACTACTTAAAAAAAACCCATTTATGAAATGTGAAAGGAAGGAGTTGGTGATGTTGATTAGAGTAACATGATTAACCTTTTTTTTAAGTTGTGAAAGAGAATTAACTTTTCCCTATAATTATATTAGGTTGAACCATTTGTATATAAAAATGCTGTTATTATAGGGCAATTTCATACGGCTAAATCAAATATATTTAAAGGTAAACCCTCCCGGGAGAATTGAGAGACCTCAAAAGTTATGTTTGAATACATCTGAATAAAACCATCTCTATTCAACTCTTTTAAGAATTCTGGGGAAGACGGTATTCAAATAGGAGGGGTCTTTTCCTACTCGGAAGTCAAGTCTTCATATTAACCTAAAAGAGATGCTGTCATTAGGTTGTTATTGCTACTGAACATCTAGCACTGAGTATCTGCTAGAGACATCTGTGTAAACTGAATTCTCCATTCTTTTAGGTGTAGGTCATTCTATCAGCAGGATTTAGATTTTTCAATGAGAACTACCAGAAACTTGCAAAGAAAAGGCATTCGTGTGCTACAACGACCACCTAACACGGGGTGAGTGGGCAATAAACGTTTGCTGAACGAATGAACCTCAAGTTGACACATCGTTTCTAAATTGTGCACACGTTTCAGTATTAGGAAGGTTTATACAAATATGTCTTGGATGAAAGTGTATGAAAATTGCACAACCATTAGCTGTAATCACCCCTGGGATAAATCCATTGCTCGAGTGGGACAGGAGAGACAGTATGAAGCCTAAAGGACTGGAAAGGGCATCGGAGAGGCACACTCCTGGGATAATCGGATGCAGGACGCTTGTTTTGACCGATACCTGCAGTGATTTCGCTCGCCTAGGGCAGCCCTGTCACTGTGTGGCTGACTCTAGCTCAAATAGAACTCCGCGGGCCTTGGCAGTTCCAACACCAGCATCTGCATCTTGCATTAACTGCACATTTCTGAACGATGTCAGGGTCAATCTGAGCCAGGCGGCAGCAGGAGAAGTTTTCAGTCACTTCAACTTTGCTCCCACTTCTGTGTTAGGGCCATCAAAGTCTTGTCAGCAGCAATGATCGCTCACTGATGCGTCAAGCGTGGAAGACAGAAAGGCAATTGGCAATGCCGGTCCCCAGACAGGCACAACAGCTGGTACCGGGCACCTGAGAGGGAGTGCGATCCTGGTAGGTTTGGGAGGTGTTTACGTAATTTTCCAAGCTGCCTGGAAGCTTGGTGGGTTGTGTATACATGATCAGATGCAAATAGTCCCAGTGGCCACAGTTTGTTTTCCCAAAATTTTTACTGCACTGCACACAAGGACAAGCTGAAGGGACTCTGTTAATAATCTGCCAGCGAGAGCCACCTAAAATGAGGGGAAGCCGTTGAAGCCAGGCAGACTGTCATCGGCACTGCTTTCCCCAGGGAGCCAGCGCTGTCCCGTAATGAATAACCTCTTCCGCCTGAGCGAGAATAAAGCAGCTACGGCAGCTCTTCGCCAGCTGAACTTCCCTTCTGGTGGCTGTTTATTAGATTCCGCACTTTCACCTCAGGGGAAAAAAAGAATAAACAGTGCCTACTCCCCCCAGAACTCTAACGCTGTTCTAAAATTCGCCTAGAATACATCAGTTTCAGTGACTCGTCTCAAATCTCCACATTGAGTGTAAATGCATTACCTGCTTACTACCAATAAACAAACAAATAAGTGCTATTGTTGTGTATTTGCTCCACGTCAGACATAGAGCCGAACATGGTACATGCTAATTGCCCCAGTTTTAGAGATGAGGAAACCAAGGTTTGGTGGAGCTAAGTGACTGGCCCAAGGCCCTAGCTCATACGTGGTGGAGCAGGGATGCAAAATGAAGTCTGTCCTTCCGCAAGGCTCATACTCTTCACCACTGTGCATACTGCCATTTTTTATTCATGCACTATCCAGAAAATTCTTTCCAAGTTCATCTTCCATTACGAATTTCAAGTTCATTCAGTCGTTCCTTGACAAGTGCTGTCTGGGTTTCTTTTCTATGCTAGGAAGCATGCTAATGAATGAATCAAGACCACGTGGGACAATGAGGCAGCTTTAAGGAGGGTGGGATAAGGAGCCCTCAGATTAGCAGAAGGACCTATGCCTGGGTGGTTGAGCCTGATGTAGAAATAGCTAAACGTCGCTGGGAAAAACAAATAAGGAGAAGACACAGAAAGGACTGCTTTGTTTTTTTTGTTTTTGTTTTTCATTTTCCTAGCCCTGGTGGTGTAGTGGTTAAGAGTTCAGCTGCTAACCAAAAAGCCAGCAGTTCAAATCCATTAGCCGCTCCTTATAAACTCTATGGGGAAGTTCTACCATGTCCTACAGGGTCGCTATGAGTTGGAATCTACTCCACGGCCGCTATGAGTTGGAATCTACTCCACGGCAACAAGGTTTTTTTTTGTTTGTTTGTTTTTATTAGGTACTAAAGACTTGAAACAAAACGAGGTAAATAGAAGGGATGAGGAATTAACTATGAAGAGCCAGATAACACTGACAGGTGAAGGCACAATAAAAGGACATGTTGCTTTCCAACCCAGCCCAGTAAGTCATCTCACACAGCAGCCCATTACTTAGTGCCAAGGTATTTCTGAAGTTGGTATAAGCAAAATGCCCTGAATTTTACTAGATGAAATATCAATCTTTTGTTGTCTTATTCCTTCCAAGGAGCTGGTGGCACAGTGATTAAGTGCTTCTAACCAAAAGCTTGACAGTTTGAATCCACCAGCTGCTCCTTGGAAACCTATGGAGCAGTTCTACTGCCCTTTAGGGTGGCTACGAGTTGGAATTGACTCTGACAGCAGTGGGAAAATTCCTTCCAAGTATTATCATTTAATTACATGTTTCAAGAAAAAAGTGTCCCACCTGGGAAAGGAGAGGAAAAATTCAAATATTAGAGACATTAAGGAGGTAAAACAGAAAAATTCATTGGCTTCTTTTCACGTGTTGTCTAAGAAAAAGGTGTTCAGCTCTGGTCACTGGTGAAAGAGAGGACACTTTGACATTGCTGAGGGCACATATTACATAAAATCCACCCCAATCTCTCTCATCTTGCTTTTCAATGCATTATTTACAGACGTTAGACATTTTAGAAGAGAAGCTGTCTGATACTTAGCACGCATTTCCCAGGGAGAAAATTATTTTCCCTGGGATTCCTCTAATTTACATGAAGTCTGCATTCTTCTCATGTAAATCTTAGTGAGAATTTAACATTCATTAGCATTGAAAAACATGGAACTCTGTAAATAAATGTCTTTTATTCAGCTACAGAACATGTTGTTCTTTACAAGAGTTAAAGATGCGAACTCTCTAATACATAAGCACTATACCCAAGGAGAAACCATCTCTTATAGAAAAAGACAATGTTTTGTCTTTGGGCAGCATTGTACAATAGTTCATAGTGGGGCCCCTGGAGCCATATTGCTTGGTTTGGGTCTTGGTTCCAGAATTTTCTACCTGCAGGAGCTTGCTTAAGTTATCTAACTTCTGTGAGCTTCAGTGTTCTCAGTTGTAAAATTCAGTGTTCTGCTTCCTGAGTCATTTTGAAGATTAAAGTGATAACGCACATGAAAATTTAGCCAATTACCTGGTACATAACAAATGCCCAGAAAAAGACAAATATCATTTTTAATGGTATCATTGTTATCTTTTAAACTTTTCTTTTCTTTTTCAACCAAGTTTTCCAATACAAAAGGGCCTATGTGGTCCTTAGGAGATGTAGGTTCTATTCAATAAACATTAGTGATTACCAACTGTTTTCATTGACCTCGCACCCAACAGATATTAACTCTTCCAGGATGATACTCAATTCCTGCAAGGCTTTCTTAAGAATACTTCTACCTCCGGAAAAAAAAAAAAAAAAGTATGTACCTCATAAGTGGTAGCTTCTAAACTTGATATAGGGTTCCTTTAGCTAACTGACCTTATGCTTTTAAGTTTTCTGTGAATTTTACTGATGTAATACAAACATAAACAAGCCTATGCTTTTAAGTTTTCTGTGAATTTTACTGATGCAGTACAAACATAAAAAAAGCCCCTTGAAGTATTAAAAAATACCCTGAAGTAAAAATCTTAATTTTTACTATTTTTTTTTTACCATGGTATAGGTGAAATTTAAAAATTCTTAATTGATTTGAGGAAAACATTATGTTTTCCGATATTAGTGATACTTAAAAGTTGTAATTTCTTTTTTACTAAGTCAAAACAGTCTGTTTCAGGAGCATTACTATCTTTCTTAAAGTATTAGTTGTAAAAAGTTTATGCAATCTAATTACCAGTGACCTGCCAAAAAGAAACAGTGTATCAAGAGAACATAACACACACCCCTTCATTTGTAGTAAACAAGGTCAATATAACTTTGTTACCAACTAACAAAGTTCGTGGCTAAGTCTGAAAATTGTAGGTTCTCAGTTTAATGGTTCAGAATAATAAGTAGTCAGACATTAACTGAACTAAAAGGTCTCCTTCATTCCATTGATCTTTCTTCCTAATTGGTACAAGGTACACGCAAGGATTTTAGCTAGCAGCGACAACTTTACTAACGGTGAACAAATGGCAGCATTTATTTTGCATCTGCATTTTGATGGTGGAAAATTTTGCGAAAAGGAATGAAATTTTGATCAGGGTTGTCTAAATAGTTTTATAAAGTTTCCTGCGATTGAATTTAACACATTTAAGGAATAAACAGTTTCCCTGGATGCTAATCGGGTTCTGCTTTGTTGCTCCCCTGAGTTGATTTACATCTCCTTTGTAATGTTATCAAGTGTCTGTTATCATTCTTAATCAAGCACAGAAGTCCCCAAACAAATCAGAGGTGGTGTGGCATCCAATGAGCATACTGGCACACTGCCTCTTACAAAATTTAATCGATTGTGTAGTTGCTTAATTTTATGAAGTGGCATTGCAGTAAGCATTGCTAGATAAGAAGCCAGATATCCATTCATGCAAGGAAGATCAATAGATGCAATTTAATGCTCAGTTTAGAAATTATGAGCATTTTTCCCCAATGGAAATTTTAATGTGAGTTGTGCAAATAGGTTAGACAGCGAATTCCTCTCTCAAAGAATTGAGAACTGTGGATTTTGACAGAAGTTACCCTAGATTCACTCACTTACCCACTTCTAGCTCTTAAGTAACTTAAGGTTGACAGAGTGGAGTATTCAGATTAAGGTAGCATGAAGTAGAATATTCTATTAACATGCTTGGGAGAGGGTAGAGAAAACATTGCATTAGGGCGTCTTTCTTTAAAATTATATTACTGACAATGAACTCTAAGGATCTGTTTATATTTTTATTTGTGTCTAGATTGCTGTAAGCACCCAATAAAGAAGTGTTTCCTTTAGTCAGAATATTTTTATCTAAAATATATCTTCACCCATAGCGCTTGAAGTCACAGATTTACTTCTTCAACATATTTTTGTTGAAATGATTGATGCAGAGACGTTTGTAGCATGATAATGTTCGTTGGACCTGCATAAAATAGGCTATACAGCCCGCTGTCCTTCTGTTCATACAAGAAGCCAACTGCACTCAGCTACAGAGTATAGGAGGCTTTCTATGGATATGTTTAATTAGAGTGATAATATTCTAGAATGGTAACAGCTTCCAGGTTTGTAAGCAGATTAATAGTTCATGAAAAGCCATTTGGCAGTTGTCAATAAAGTGTTCAACCTGTCTCAGTCTCTTATTTTATCTGTCATGGCCATGCAGGCATTTGGACACTTGTATGTCACCTTGTTCTTCACCACATCTTCTCACAATCTAGTTCCAAGCAAAATTATCCCAACTCCTACAGCACTGTCATGAAAAATGGCAGTAAGAACAGACATGTCCCAAGAAGGAGACTGGAGAAGGAGAAAACTAGTTGGGAGGATAAGCATGTGTGGTGGCCTCCACATGGACCCAATGTCAAGTTCGAAAGCTTATCCATAGCAAGCCAACAAAGAAGGCCACTACTGATGGACCCACTTAGAAGCAATTTATCTGTCCTTAGTTGCTTTCATTTGGTTTTTGTGCATTGAGTTAATGGGTTCAATAATAAACCCATGCAGAATCTTTTAGGAGTAAGTGTGACCAACAACAAAAGGGCATGGGCATATTAGTTAATGTATTCTATTAATTTTTATAGAGTTGTTACTAAATGCCAAACATTATGCTGGATTCTGGGGATTCAAAGACATTTAGACCAGGAGCTTCCGGACTACTGGGGAAGGGGCGAGCTGACAAATAACTTGTGACAAAACCCGTTGCCATTGAATCGATTCCGACTCGTAGTATACTTACAGGACAGAATAGAACTGTCCCATAGGGTTTCTAAGGAGCGGCTGGTGGATTTGAACTGCCTACCTTTTGGTTAGCAGCTGAGCCCTTAACCATTGTGCCACCAGGGTTCCAAAGTTGTGATAATATAGGGTATATCTAAGAGGGATACCTAACCAAGATTGTGGGAGGGTGTGGTGGGTGCAGATTTATAAGGCTCCTGAGCAAATAAAAAACGTGGGTATAAGTTAGACTGATGAAGTGTGTGTGTGTGTGTGTCTGTGTGTGTGTGTGTATGCGGTGAATTTGATGGGAGGAGGAGGGAGAGCCATCATATAGAGAGGACAAGAGGTAAAAATATAGCGATATGTGTTTGGGAACTGCAAGTATTTCAGATTTATTGGGGGGGGGTTTACTACTGGGGGGAGTGGCAGGCCATGAGCTTACAGATAATTAGGGGCTAGGTCATCAAGCTTTTGCTAACTCATGATAGTGAATCTGGACTTTACGCTGAAGAAATTTGGGGTTTTAAGCATGGAGTGAATAGATTAAATTTATATTTTTAGAAAACTCTCTCAAGAGGCAGCAAGTGAAAAGCCTTTATAGAGTCATAAGAACAATGGTAATAATTTTTGTTCTAGAAGGAAAGGTAAAAGAAGCTATATCTGCTGTTCTACAAAATGGATAGATGGCAAATCCATATTTCTATTCTTTTTTTAATTTTTACCCACATATGTTAAGTTTGTGAGCCTCAACAGGATGTAGTGAAAGTACCAGATTTTCCCTGGTGGGATAAGTAGGAGCTGGACAAGAGAAGCCAATCTCTTAGCTGGCCAAAAAGTCCATAAGCATCAGAGAAAGTCGTCAAGGCCATGAAGTTCACTCCAACTCATTGTGATCATGGGGAATACACTAAGGTCTGCTGATCCACGAACTGAGCGCAAGTCAAACTAGGCTTCTTTCTTACCCTAAAAGCTGACCTTGAAATGAAACTGTGCTATGATTTATACATGTCTGTTGAGTGCTACTATATGCCAGGATCTGTGGTGAGCACTTACTAATTGTGTATTTGATGAAAAAAAAAAAAAAAAGAACACTTTCATTTAATAATCCAACAAATATTTATTGAGCATTTACTATGTGCCAAGCAATATGCTAGCCTTTAGAGCTCCAATGGTCTGCTAGTGAACAAAACCAGCTCCTCCTGGGACTCACAGTCTAGTGGAGTGAATGGATGAGAGTAATGTTAGAAACACATCTTCTCTTTGCTGGTACAAGATACAGGTAAACTCAGAGACTATTTAAGTGGGTCTGCCCAGGAGGGTCGTGGGTACAGCTTAGACTGAGAAGATGCATCCTCATTATCTTTTTGGAAGGAATATGTGTTACCCACTTTATAAGGTCGGAGCCCTGACTTCTCTTCTCTCTTGGCTGTTCCTAGATATAGAATATATTGCTTGTGTGTGTGTGTGTGTTCATTTTGTAACTTGTGTTTGAATTCTGGCTATCATGATTTTGTTAACTTCTCTTGTAAAACTTTATTTATCTAATTGATCTCAACACTGTGTATCTGTACCCAGCCTGAGTCAAGCTGTCTGCCCAATGTCTAATGTTTGAGATAGAGATGGCTTATACAATTTTAAGAATCATCCTTCTGTTTATATTTCTAAAACAAAAGCCCATGGTTTATAAGCAATCCTAGTGCCACCTGCATCATAGCCTTTAGTGTGGCTGCTAAGTCTGTTTGAACCTAATAATCCCGATATTTCACATCCAGAAGCCAAGCTCGGCTCACATTTCAATAGGTCAATGTGGATATAAGGGATTGTCACCTCAGGGGTGGGCACAGTGTTCTAATGAGAGTCTGGGATCAGGGGAGTGGAGAGGGACAAGTGGAATTTCATGAAAAGTATCTCCCGTACATCTACTGATTTTAGAAATCAAATGATAGAAAGTAAAGCTCAGTAATCAATATGGCTGGTGATATGGAAAAAGTAGTTGGAGAAAACATTGTAGGGAGTGTATTATTAAACAAATAATTATAAAACACTATCTCAAAGATGTTTTTTGATTTAAAGCAGACTTCATGATTGCTTAGTTTAAAGAATATGCTTCCAGCTTGGAGGAAACAAACCTCCTAAAATCATTTTTGAAAAACTGGCTATATGCTTCACTGGAACTTTCCTTTTCTTTACGCTTCTCTTCTGCTGTTTATTTTTATGCAGTAATTTCATTGGTAGTGGAAGAAACTGAACTGGTCAGGCCATTCAGGGGTTTAATTTCTTTCTCAAGGCCTACTTTATAACAACTAAGGGTTATTAGGAATTTCTTTCTGTTTTCACTAATAGTATACTAGCTACAAGAACACTGCTTGAAAGACGGAAGTATTTGCACTAGTCATTAACACTTGATGTTTATTAATTGGCCTCCACTCATAGAATCACAGAGTTTCAGAGCTGGAGTTGACACTGGAGACCATCTCGTATAATCCTCTCATTTAAGAGGAGACAAGTCAGTCCCAGAGAGCAGAAGAACCAGAACCCATGTCTCCGAGATGGAATTTCTTTTTTATGTGAGCCCATTTTCCATTAAGAAAATTTCCTTAAGGGCAACGATGAACTTTGTAGGACTTTACTGCCCAAGTCCACAGGCACTGATCACGTGGTGATTTGAGTCAATAGTGCCCCCTAGGGTTGTGCAGCATTGGGGCCATTATCTGTACCTCCCACGATGCTTCCTCGTTGGTGGTGACCTACTTCTTTCTGTGCAAGTGGAAGGTACTTGGAGATGGTCCCAAAGTCTTTATATACATAGGCAATTTTAATTTTAAAATATTTTTGTTAAAAAATGCAGCGATACTGGACAATGACCTGGAAACATAAGGAATACAAGAATTTTTAACCCTAAATTTTAATTGCAGCAGGTGCAATTAAAATGCATAGAGCCCAGGAGAGTGATGACCTGGGCCATACGCATTGCAGCACAATTGGCATTAGGATGCAACCCAGTTTCTCAATCCAGTGAGCTGTGTGTTGGCTCTGATTTACCATTTTGGCTGCAGCATTACCAGTACCTCAGACACTTACCACACATCTCAGAGACACACGGTGTGAATCGGAGGGTCCCATTTGGCCCTATGTATGTCCCCTCTGTGAAACTTTTCTGGGGCCTGGCCCTTGATTTCAGCCACCAATATCTGAAGGGACTCAAGCAGCGCTAGGGTTCTGAAGCTATGACCAAGAAAGAAAAAGAGAGAATTGAAAGCGTTCCATCCATTTTATTGGCAATGAGTCAAGGAAAACAGTTGAGAAATATTTGTTAGAAGGTGGCTCAGGAAGTAACGGTTACTTGAAAGGTTTATGATTAATCTCTGCCTGCCCCTATCCATAGACAAGTCCAACAACGTAAATTACAGAAGCTGCATACAAATACTTCAGGATAAGGTTATGGACATTCTCTAACACCTCCTGTTCTTTGCTTCTTTGGTGAGAGCCAGAAAGATATCTGTGACTATTACCAGGCAAATGTCTGAAATCAGAGAACTGCATATGATTTTACTCTTGGGCTGAATTTGCATTCCTACAAACAGAAATAACAAGCGTGCATTTGAGAGTCGGATCCTGTCTGTTACTTGCTTTTTCCATTACACTTGTTAAATCCCTTGGCTTTTTTCTTTTTTCCCTCCTTAGCTCTGCAAGGGAGTTCATCACTTTAGTTGGTTTTAAGGATGACCGATGAGGCAGAGAGAATCTAAAGCGGAGTTGCTCAGAGCAAGTCTGTGGCTGAGCCTAAGGGTAGAGACCTGAGAAGATGGGCTCTAAGTTATGCTGTTTAATTCTAGCCACCTCATGTAGGGAGGGAGCAAACCCAACACAGCTGCAGGAGTATTCAGTTATTCTGACTTAATCTTTAAATATTGCTAGACCACCTTATAAAGCTAAAATGTATGTGTGTATACACACTTTATACACACACATATATGTGTGTATGCCTGTGTGTGTATTTACTGCTGGAAACAATCCCCTGAGGTAGATTTGCACATTACTGTGTTTCTGGTTTACGGAAGAAACTGGAGCATGGTCAGGTTAAGTGGCTTGTCAGGTAATTGTGAGCAGAGCAGTGAATAATCGGTTACGGTGATGCAGGCAGAATTTTGTTCTGCTTACTCATGGGGAGTTTGGCCTTTCCTGGGTTTTGCTCCATAAAAGGAGCCATGACTTTGGAACTTGGTATAAGTAAGGGAAAGGATGGGTTGGGGGCAGGGGGCCAGGAGAGTGAATCCGGAAGTCAGCCTACTGCGGTCCATCTGCTGGCGCAAGGCTGTTGTCTCCTGTTGCTTTGACATCTGTCTCTCCAACCCAGCCTCCTGGGTTTAATGTCGTCACCTCTAGCTTTTCCTATCCAGTCCCAGGTGGCAGAGACTCAGTTTAAAGTTTGCGCACTGACACCTGAGGGGGGTTCTGACCCTTCCTCCCCACCTCAACCCCCACCCTCGGTTAGCTGAAACCATCAGATCCATAAAGTTGTCATCGTTGATTTTTTATGTTCATAAACATGTGACTTCAAAACAAACACGCAACAATAATATACAAAATGATGGTTACATAGAGGCCTGTAAAATCACCACGGGGCTAAATGTGAAGAGATATTGGTGTTTCTCCTTGTCCCCTACTTTTGATACCAAAGGAGAATGGGATTGAATTTAAAAGACATTTCAGCAAAATTATAAAAATTATATTCAACTGTAGGAAGGAAAGGTGGAGATATAGCTGTTCGTTAATGTCAGTGAAATGGCTCCTCGTGGAGTAGGTGGGGAGTTTGTTTCATAGTTTGGCTCCAATGAAATGAGTTCTGTTTTTTTCCCATAGCACAGTTATCAAAAAGAGCACATTCTTACCTCAGTAAAATCCATGTGAGCATAGCAAGAAATCAGGTTTTATTATCAGCTTTTACATCTAGAATCTGAAGTAATAACAATGATGATACTCCCTTACAACAACTTCTAGCTGTCTGTTGATTCCCTGCCATGTACCAGGGGCTGTGTAGGCATTTTACACGTGATCAGAAGTGGGTTAAGTCACGGAGTAGGTTTTTATCCATCCCTAGTCTATGTTTCTTCTCTTCATGACTACCTTTGGATTCACTGATTGCCAAGTTTATAGTCATGCTGTTTAGAAATTTCCAGAGAAGCAGACTTCCTTTTTCCTGCATGTCTTATTAAGCCTACAGAGCAATAGCAAGAATTATGGTATAGCTCCTTATGGAGGAAGGTTGAAAGACTCTAGATTCTGAAAATACAAAATTAGTCTGTGAGTGGAGATGTTATAACACTACAGTTGGATTTGTCACAGTAGTTTTCATTTCCACCCATCCTTTAAAATATGATAGCTGAGGTAACTCCAGGAGCCGGTTCTGTTTCAGTAAGAAAGTAAGACTGTGGTAGCTTTCACTGATAGCCATGGTTTTGTGTGTGTTCTCCTCCAGCCAGCCAGTCACATGAGAAATTGCTTTGGTTGTAGCGTCCTGTGGGCCACTTTAGTAGCTCTGACTCCGGCTTAATGTGAAGCAAACCACTTCTGCAAAGAGCCCACTTAAGAAGTAGCTTTGCTTGACATCTGCCTACTGAATAGTTCACCCTCCCGGAAAAATAGAACACTTGGCTCGCAGGAAAGTTGATTACCTGAGGAAAAGACCTAATATTCCAATACAGAGAAAACGCCAAATTGCTTCTTTTTTTTCACATTTTTCCACTATGCCAGAACGCATTACCTTGTTCCTTTATACATCTGGAAGAAGGAATGTCATACTAAGGGAGAAATAACTTGATCTAAAAAGCATTTGTTTCTTCCAAGTAATAATTATTTGGCAGTGTTTTCTCACATCCTCAGCAGAAAAATTTGTCCTGACTTACACAATTCACACACAACAAGATTGTTTATACATGGCAAGTCCTATAGATGTACAATGGTTAGGTAGGGACCACTAGCTTCTCTGCTTGTGCTCCTGCATTGCTTGCATTTTTCATGTTTTTGGTGATCCCAACACTATTCAAGATTTGTAGAGGTGTCATGTCAGTTGGAAGGTCTGTCGGGAGTAACCACTTTGCTTCAATCTTATTGAGTCTACAAGATCAATGCCAAAACAAGGTAAAGTTCATTTAAGGATGAAAATGGAAATATCCCAGATTCAGAAAACATTTAAATTACTGTGGGGCTGGCAATATTAAACCACCCCTATTGTAGACATTACTGTATTTTTCATTCCCACTTATTCACCCTAATGTGATTACCAATGCAGCTAGCTAGAGCACATACAAAGTGAACCCGGCAGTTTAGCAACAGTTTAGAGATTTGGGGGTCTGTCTTTTAAATAGTTGCCTTGTTGATGTTGTTCTAATAATGAGGTTTACTTAAGCGTGTGCATAAATGTTACGTTTATCTACATCATTAACTTGCCATAGGATGGAAACAGATATAACCGGGTACCTGTGACATCAATTTATTTTCAGAGCTTGTATGACTTACGGTATAATTTACTGAAATTTGTTGCTATCCTTAGTCTCTGTTTTTATGTTCTCACTATGTAAAACCTCCATCTCTCTATTGCCCAAGTCCCTCTGCCTCCAGAGCTCCTTTCTTTACTCCCACAAGGAAGTCCTGAGCCCAGGAATCAGGAGCAGACAACTCCATTCCAGCATCATTCCAGCTTGCCAGTCCTAATGTGTTTATAATAAAGAACCATCAGAGCAGAGATGAACATTACTTAATGTGTATTGTAACAAATGACTAAAAGTGGATCAATAGTTAATATTATTGTATTTGAAAATGAAGGCTCCAGCATTACTCACAGCTAAACTCCACAGGGAATCTCTACCTTCTCTGCTTCTGGCATTAAATTTCCCTCCTCACTGAATAATTGCAGGTTGTCTCTGTTACCCATACACGACAATGCCAACGGAAATGGTGGTGCTGTCATGACTTCTACATTTTAACTAAGGAAAGTGAGCTGTGAAGGAGATAAGTTTTGGCTTGAGCACCACTTGGCACATGTTCATTTTAAAAGTACTTTGCAAAGGAAATGGAGACCTAAGTACAGAATAATTTCATTTTTTGCTACTTGGTAAGTTATTCTCTCAGCTACTATAATTCTCAGGACTTTGACGCGGTTATTGCTATTTCAGCTGCTGCGGCTGTGAGACCTGAAGAACCACCAATCTGGCGGGGAGCTCACATATTTAGACTGTTTAGGATGCTATTGAATCTACTGAACTATATAACTTTATGATGAAGGTTTCTGGAACTGCCAATCTCTCCTCTCACCTGATAGAAAATAAGGGATGAAACTATCAAATATCTGAGCTTAAGCATGAATCACTTTAACAGATGTGCATAGATGATTTGATAATTCCTTTGATCTGAGATATAAATTAAAGAAAACATAGTGACTGTTTGACTTCGTCAAACATTATGGTGATATCCCTGTGTAGAATCGATACAATAATGAAAACGATTCAGCAGTTTCCCCATGAACCCAACTGGTAGAAAAGCTTCTTACTTTAGACATAAAACTTCAATGGGACGGAACTTGGATCTGGGCATGGCTTTGCTACAAAGACTTTTTCCTCTCAAGCTTTTTAAAATTGTTTCCGTGGTTTCCACTGCTTAAAAATGTAAAGCAAACGTGTCTTCTTTTGTACTTGTAAAAAGAAATGGCTTATAAAAAATATGTATTAAACAAGGAAACAGATTTTAGTCATGTAGATTTTATTGCTTTTTTTAAGTTGAGAAAAAAAGTTAGGAAACCCACAAAACCAGTCAATATTAATAATAAAGTCAAATGATAGCAGTGAAATACTGAAGCTGTCCCATTGGCTAAGACCTCCTTGCCCTGGAGTCAGGTTAACCAGTTGCTGTTGAGTCAATTTCTGCTCATAAATATGAACTTTTGGAAGCAGATTACCAGGCCTTTCTTCCAAGGAACCTCTGGATCGATTTGAACTGCCAACCTTTCAGTCATTAGCCAGACTCTTAATGATTTGTGCCATCAGGACTGCCTGGAGTCAGACTACCCATGTTCAAATTCCCAGCTTCCCAATATTTGATTTTGGCCAAGTTAATAAACTTCTCTTGGACTCAGTTTCTACATTTTTAACACGGAAATGATGATGGACTCTGCCTTATAATATTACACGTTCGTTTTCTGTCTAGGAATCCAAAAGCGTGCCCTTGGATAGAGGCCATGTGATATGGTGATAGGAGCATTTGATCAGAGTCATGGTTCTGGTCCTGGTTTTGTCACTGTCTATCTAGCTGTGATCTTAGGCAAATCCCTTACTTTGCATTAAGCAATGTCTTCACCTGAACAATAGGGATAGTGTATTTTGTTTATATAGCCCAGATCTATTGGGTGGGGCCCTAAGAAATTGCTATTTTTGTAGGTTAAAATAGTCACATATCGGCAACTTCGTATCGTTCAAACTAAAGAAGATTTTTTTATCTCTAGAAATGTAAAGACAGACTCTATCATAGTGATCCTACACTTAGTTGTAGCAAAAAATAACTAAAGAGATTAGAAATAATTAGAGGAAGGTAGGAGAGGTGCCAGTATTCTCCAGGTTCTTTTGTTTTTTCACCCGTCTGTGGGTTAAACTCCTAGATAGTTTTGTATGCTTTATCATTGTTGTTATTTAAGACCGTGAACACGGGCATTAGTAGACTGCTTTATTCTACAGCGACCTGGTTACCTGTGGCAAGGGGTTCATTTCTGGTTTGCACCTGCTACGAAGGTTATAGAGAAAGTGAAATAAATTAAAAAGATTTCTGCCTGGTTAGTAGCTGACTTTGAAACAACAGCACATGGCTGAAGATAGTTACCCCAGAGAAGGGAAGAGTCAGAGGTATGTTACAACTGTCTTCAAAAGGCCCTGTCGCTCTACTTCCAAAAATCAGCCAGTGAAAGCCCGATAGATCACAACAGTCTGATCTGCAACCTATCATGGGAGTGGTGCAGGACCAGACAGCATTTTGTTCCATTGTGCATGGGGTCGCCATGAATAGGGGGCCAACTTGACAGCAGCTAACAACAATGACAACAGAAAGCTGAAAGCCTGTTGCATATGAGAGATATTAGGTTTGCTCCACTTGAGTTTAGGGCATAGAAGTAGGACCAATGGATTGAAGTTTCTTGGAGGCCAGTCACATCTCACCATTTAGGGCTTTCTAGAAGTCAGAAGTCTCTAAAGAAGTAAGGGCTACCTCAAAAGGCTGTGAACTCCTTATTAAAAGAGAATAACTGCTTTATAGGAACATCATGGAAGAGATTCAATTGTTGGATGACTTGATGTTCCTTGTGTATTCTTTCAGTGCTGAAATTGGATGATTTCATGAATTCTTGATCATTCCAAGGCTGTTACAAGTATCAAAAAAGAGAGTAAACATGCCTATTCTTTAAAAACTATAAAACTCTCTGCAAATGGAATATGTGAGCTTCAGTATCCTCATCTGTCACTATTATTCCTATAAGCTAGGAATTGATTTAAAATTAATGTTAATAAGTTATGTATCTTGCAACTTACTGTGAAAACTAGAAATGAGTTACTGTTTATCACAGTGTCTGGGTCAGTAACGATGGCTAAATAAGGATCACTTCTCCCTGAATTATAACAGATGTAAAAGACTTCATCTGTGCCATGGAGATAATGAACGAGAATAATTTGGGGGCCAATATTAATTTATTAGTTGATTTAACCATATTTATTAGGTACCTCTTATATGCCAGGCATAATTTTAGGCTCTAGAGATGTATCTCTTCACATGACCAACAACGTTCCTGTCGTTATGAAGTTTATATTCTGGGGAGGAACGTCGAGTAACGAATTAGTTAATGTCAGGTAAATGTTGATACTTCAAGGAAAATAAAACAGGATGGTATGATAGACAATAAACAAGAAGAGGATGGTGGGGCGGGGGGAGGCTACCTTAGATAGAGTGATCAGGAAAGGCACCTTGGAGGACATGTCTTTTAGATCAGGTGGAGCCAGTCCAGTGGTGAACTGAGGAATGAGCATTCTGGGCAGAGGCAACAGTAAGTGCAAAGTCCCTGAGGCAGGGGTGAGCTTGGCTCAACGAACAGAAAAAAGACCAAGGTGGGGAAGAGTGATGTGAGATGAGAGGTCAGAGGCAGCGGTGGGACCAGATCAAGTGGGGCCTTGTAGACCAAGGTAAGGATTCCATTATAAATACAATGGGAGATTATTGGAGAGTTATAAGCCAGAAAGTGAGCTTGTTGTTGTGTGGTACATGGGTTTTAATGAGGAAAGAAAGCAATGGAAAAAGGGAGACTAGTAGGAGAAAAAGGAGCCCTGGCGGCCCAGTGGTTAAGTGCTCAGCTGCTCCATGGGAGAAAGATGTGGCAGTCTGTTTCTGGAAAGATTATTGCCTTGGAAACCTTGTGGAGCAGTTCCACACTGTCCTACAGGGTCTCTGAGTCAGAATCCACTCGAAGGCAACAGGCAGTAGGAGAACACAGCATGTTTCCCTAATCCCTGAAAACTGAGTTTATGATAATGTGGTAGATCAAGGTAGAATTAAACCAAGTTCGAGTTATCTGTTGATCTTATGCTTTTTGTCCTTATTCTGGTAATAATGACTTTCTTTACTCCAGGCTGTGATTTTGCCATTAAATGTTTCAGCTTCTAATCATGTCATCTAGTTTATTCTACCATAAAGAAAATAAATAATGCCAAAGAAGTATTATACCAAGATGGGGAGATGTTGACAGACAGGATCCATTCTTTCTCATTTTACTCTTTAATCAAGTTTCTAAAAGTTGATGTAACTATGTATCTGTATTTATAAAAAATGAAAATGCAACCAACTGTTTGGATTATAAATTATTGTGTTTCCAAATATCTGACTTTTTTTAAACACTTCAGTTTGCATTCAGATATTCTCAGATAGAGTAGCCATCATCTACTTTTGAAAATCTTAATTCTTATCAGCTCTCTGTGGCTATATAAAATATACTGAGCTAATCAAGTGATACTTAAGCAACAGAATATATTGATATAACCACAGAAATAAAAATAATATCTAATATTTATTGCGCACTTATATGCTGGACTGTTCTAGGTGTTTACACATATTAACTCATTTAAGTCTCATAATAATGTTATGTGGTTAAAAAAAAAAAATCCGTCGTAGTGACATAATGTTATGTGGTAGATGCTATTGTTCTTTATATTTAACAGATGAGAAAACAGAAGCAAAGAAAGGCTTCTCTAACCACACCCATGCTTCACTTTAGGGGCTAAACAAAACTGAAAAATTTCATCAAATTAAGTGGAATTAATGAACAAACAAAAGAATTATTTGTTTTGATGTTGATATCCCAACAAGCACTGACTATGAACCTTAACGTTATTGACTTTTCTCTCACAGCAGGTGATTTTCTTGATCCAGATTCAGTTGGTGGATCTGAGCGCACGGTAGGGCCGTGAGGAACACACTGCGGACCCAGGTGAGATATCTCATCGCTGCACGCCAAAGCAGTGTTTCTCAAAGCGTTTTAAGAACACCATTGAGGAGAAGCAATTCAAGGGTAGGTGCTGGAAAAGAGGTTCCATGCTCATAGGACGTAGGGAACTGTTGCTGAATACATATCATCTTTTTTGGGACAGTGAGGACACATTAATATACTAAAGAATTTAAATCAAATTATCTGGAAAAATCACTTTTAAACAAAGAATTTTCCCTTTTCCTGACTCATTCACTGTGGAAACATTTCCCCCCCTAAATAACACTAATACCGTTTTTAGAGAACACACTTTGTGATGTGAAGTGCAATATTTTTTAATATTCTGATAAAGGATTGGTCAACTTGGGCCTATGAATGTCCTTAGACTGACTGTATGCAGAATTTTGTATGTATGCACATATGTGATTCCCACCTTCTCCAAGCCCTCCCCTAAGCCCCCAGGCCATGGGTTCATTGCTTTTCTCAATTCTCAGATAGATTTCTGACCCTAAAGTGCTTAAGAATCCCAGATAGGGATTGTCCCTGCAGAAAATTGACTAGCTAGGATGAAATCCTTTTTGCTAGTGCAAAAGGAATTCATGAGGAACTAAATAGCTTGTTATTTATTTTAAAAATAGAGAGAGAGAAAGTGAGACAGAGACTTCTCACCGCAGGCTTTTCTAAACACAAATTACTCAACTGGTGTGTACACTCGTCTTGTACTCGGCATTTCTAAAAAACACAGAGTCAGCCAGTGTGCCCTTGGCTCTGAAGCTATCAGAGAAGAAACGAAAATGAAATTTGTTTATGTTTCTCTAACCTCTGTTTGAACCAAGATTATGTGATGACTTAACTGTGTACAACATATTTGGTTTGATGGTCATATGACCTGATTCCTTTAAATAAGCTGTGAAAAGTGGAATCTTTCATTTGAGGGCATTAGTGAGAAAATAGCTCAACTGGAACAGCGATGCGGTGACATCATCGGCTCCCTCAATGAGGTGTAAGTTAAGTGCAGGCAGGGACCATGTGCTCTTGCTCATCATTGTGTCCTTAACACCTAACACAGCGCCTGACACATCTAATAAATATTTGTTAAAGGAACTCAAAGTAGGTTAGAATCAGAACTGGGTTAATTATAATTTTATTGCCCAAAAGGGTCAGGAGTCCTGCTGGTTTTTAACCCTCTCATTTTTATATATGAGAAAAGCTAGACTCCAGCTCACTTAACAGAGAAAAGGTCTCAGAACTTGGCAGAGATCTAAGAATTTTACAGAAAGTAGAAACTCTTGGAGAAAGAATTACCAGAAACAGGCCTGGTTGTTTTTAGAAGACAGATATTGTCCAACCTAATGTTAGGGTGACAGTTTGTGCTTGAACTTTCACTCTTTAACAAATGAGAATAACCTGGATGGACAGAGTCAAAGAACCGAGAGGTTGGCAAGACACCTATCAAAGAGGGCTAAATGGTTGTAACACGTGTTTCATTGCTGTTAGGTGACAAAGTATATATTATTGTAATTTGCTTCTTTCTTTTAATTGCTTGTATGACAGGGTATGGTAATGCCAATATATTTGAAATTTTCTTGTTTTTATTGTAATGAACAAACAATGATTTCTTTAAACTTATAGCTATACGAGTCATGGACTTCTTAATTTTCCTGCTCAAATTAAGCTTCATTCTGTCCACCATGCTACCCTACATAGTCACAGCTAACCCCAGGAAGAAAGTAATTTATAGTAAAAGCAGACTATCTGGCACAGCTTGGACCATTTTAAAACCTGAACAATAACTTTATGTGATGGTTAAGATTGTGGGTCAACTTGGCTGGGCCATGATTCTCAGTGTTTTAATGTAATCACTCCCATGATTGAATATACTGTGAGTAGCCAATCAGATGAAAGGGAATCTCCTTGCGGGTGTGTCCCGAATCTGTATATAAGCAAACATTCTGGCTTTTTGCTCTCTCTGGATCCTGCGGCTGCTTAGTGACATCTCATCTCCCGTTCTTGGGACTTGAGCTGTCAGCTTATCTGCCAAACCTGGGATTCGTTGATCTGCACAGCCTGTGGGCAGGAGCCCTGCTCTCCGACCTGCTCATCTTGGGCTTGCCAGCTTCTACAGCTGTGTGAATGGGGAGAGGCCTCTACCCTGATCCACAGACTTGGGATGTTCTAGCCTCTACAATCACGTGAGCTGTTTCCTTGATATAATCTCTCTCCATATATATATTTATACACTTTACTGGTTTTGCTTCTCTAGAGAACCCGGCCTAAGACACTTTATGTTAGTTTTTCTGTGGTAAATCAAATCTTTATTTTTATTTCTTTGCATCATAGAAAAATATTACAGCTCCTCAATTAGAAAAAGTGAACATTAGGAAATCTAAAACACTTTCTTGATTTAATGAAGAACCCTCATGTTTAAAACGCAAAGAGCAAACAGCAAATTGGAAGCTTGTGAAACTTTTATAAATGTATTAGACATTCTAAGGGAAATGGGGAAAAGCAAAACTTTACCAGATTCCCAGACTGCTGTGGCTCTTGGAAAATGAGGAATGAGTAACTCAGCACCACTTTCCTCAAGAACGGGAGTGCCGCAAAGGGTTCTGTGCATTGACTCATGTTGTCACACAGATCAACACTTAGCAGACAGCTGGAGTTAGAATGAAATGACGCAATGGTAGACGGCCAGGGGAATAGGGACTGAACGGTGACAATTTAGCCTTAGAAACAGACAGAAGTCACGGCAAAATGGCAGAATCATTATGGAAAGTTGTTCCTTTCTTGAAGAAATACAATTTATGACAAATGTCAACATAAGATGTTCACCTGATCCCTTTTGCCTGAAAATCTCCTTATTAAGTCTGCTTTGTTAATGCTTATTTCTATATTGATATAAATGTCCATGATGTGTCTGAATATATCATATACGCAAACCATCCAAATAATCTTGGAACATTAAAAAAGTCAGCTCTGGGACTGTATGATTACCTTGATTTTTCACTCACATGCAAATACTCTTTATTTCTTCCTTATTGTTCTGTGTATTGTGTTCCTAATATAAATATTTAACATATCAAGCACTAATAAAACCAAATCAAACAAACAAAACACCAGTTTGAAATGTGGCATCTTATTCTGTAACATAGTTATTGTAGCTGTATTTTATTCATCTCTGTTTGCACATAAATGAATCATTAAGCAGTATGTTTTTAAAAATAATCTTCTCAAATCTACCTTTAAAAGACAATTTATAATAACTCTTTTGCAGATATGCTAGATTTTAGGTGTCTAATATATATTTAAAATATTGTGTGCCTGTTTAAAGGATCCCATACTTACAAAAATTATCTAACTGTTATGCTGACTTTAATAATACAAGCAAACTTGTCATTTATAAACAGAACACATCATAGTCACATCAGTACTTTCTATCTGCTGTTTTCTTAAAAACCATGAAAATCGACACTAACCCAGAGAAAGTGTAATCACCCCATTAATGTAGCAGATGTGACAGCTTCGGTTTTGACTTTGCCCGTCTCCCTAATGTAGGCATCTTGCTGACACAGGCATTCCTCAGGTCCACAGTAATATGCTACAAGCCAAGACCAAGTGAACACCTTGTGAAATTGGCAACCACCCAGGTAGTGTGGTTTTAGGAATGTTGGAAAGTGATGCTCCAAGTAATGCTGCTCATGACGTCTTACATTTGGGTGGCCTATAGTCATTGTGGGACATCCAAAATATCTCATATTAATGTCTTCTTGAATTGGGGAATAAACTTCTTTCCTGGGGATGTTGGTCAAATTGTAATAACAACAGTTTTAATAAGGGATGCTTTCATTTGGGAATGACTGTAAAAAAAATAGCTTTTATTGTTTTTTATGATTTTAAAGGGATAAATGCTCACTGAAGAAAAAAAAAAAGCAAAAATACAGGAAAGTAGGAGGAAGAAGACAAAGCAGTATCTGTGCGTATAGTTAAGCTTGAGTTTAATTCCTGGCCCAGCCTCTAGCTAGTTTTCTCAGCTTATTCATGGTCTTCTGTCAAAGATATAATAAAACTCATAGTTGTTTTGAGGTTTAAATAAGATCTTGTATGCAAAATAACTAGCACGGTTTCTGAAACATGGTAGTTTTGAATAAATAATACCTATTACTATGATCATTAATGTTATATGAAAGTAGCAGTAATCTATTATTCTACAATCAGGTGCTAAAAATTATAACATATTAGTGTATTTACTTTCATTGTTTTTCTTGGCATAGTTTTACACTGTTGAGATCCTTTTGCATATGCACTTTTGTATACTTGGTTTTGCTTAACATACTATATTATCAAAAAGAGATTCTGTTTTTCACCTATCAAATTGGCACTGGTGACAAGAGATAGCACTTGATGCTGGCAAGAGTGTGTGATATGGGCACTGTTGCATATCACTGATGAGAGTATCAGCTGGTACAACCTTTCTGGAAAGCAATTTGAGAAATATATTTTGAGAGCATAAAAAATCTTTTACCTCTTGACCTGGTGATTTTACTTCTATAGAGCCAGTCTCAGGAAACAGGTGAATATATGAACACAGACTCTTGGTCAAGGAGGTTCATTTGAGAGCCATTTATAACAAAAGGACAAAAATCATTACTGCTCTCCATAAAGGGACTGCTAAATAAATTATACTATATTCAAAAGGTGGAATATTTCACAGATTTTAAAATCAAGTTTATAAAGAATAATTAATAAATGGAAAAGTGTTCTTGATATGCTATTACATGGTGTGATGGTTAAGATTGTGTGTCAACTTGGATGGGCCATGATCCTCAGTGTTTATATGTGATCACTCCTATGATGGAATCTGCTGTGAGTGGCCAATCAGTTGAAAAGGGGTTTCCTTGGGGGTGTGGCCTGCATCCAAATATAAGCAGATGTTTTGGCTTTTTTGCTGTCTCTGGATCCTGCGGCTGCCTCCTGTTCCTCTGACCTCTGGTTTTTGGGACTTGAGCTATCAGCTTATCTGCCAATCTTGGGATTTGTTGATCTTCACAGTCTGTGAACAGAAGCCCTGCTGTCCCACCTGCCAGTCTTAGGTTCGCCAGCCCCTGCAGCTACGTGAATCAGGAGAAGTCTTGTGGTCTTGCCTGCCAATCTTGGGTTTTGTTGATCTTCACAGCCTATAAACAAGAGCCCTGCTCTCCAACCTGCCGTTCTTGGGTTCACCAGCCCTTGCGGCTATGTGAATCAAGAGAAGTCTCTACCCTGATCCACGGACTTGGGACTTTCCAGCATCTACACTTGATTGAGCCAGTTCCTTCATATACATCTCCCTATATACTGGTTTTGCTTCTCTAGAGAACCGAGCCTAATTACGTGGAACGGACATAATGCATGATGAAAAACTTTATGATTCCTTTTTTTTTTTTTTAAAGCAAACATGTATGGAGAAAGACCTGGAAAAATCCTGCCTAATGCTGCTGCCGTTGTTGTTAGGTGGTGTCCAGTAGATTTCGACTCATAGTGACCCCATTTGACAAGGTAGAACTGCCCCATAGGGTTTGCTAGGATGTGATCTTTATGGGTGCAGACCTCCAGGTCTTTTTCTCGTAGAGATGCTGGGAGGATACGAACCACCAACCTTTTGGTAGAAGCTGAGCACTTAACTATTGTGCCACCAAGGCTCATGCCTAATGCTAGTAATGATTTTCTCTGGCTGGTGGAATTAGATATGTTTTATTTATTTATGTTTCTTAAATTTCCTCCTTTGATCATCTGCTCGTACAAACATAAACAGCAAAAATATGCATATACATTACACAGGAGCAAACAGGATTTCCCCATGCCATTAAATATTCTTAAAATTTCAGAACTATACCTTTTCAGTAGCTTTAGAATGTTTCATTGTGTGGATGAACCATAATGTACTTAAGCATTTTTTGTATTGTTTACAATAGGTAGGTAAGTTCAGTGTACATCTTTGCGATATATTTTTGTCTGCATCTCTATCTCCTTTCTGGTGTAGGGGAACTGTTGGATCATGAAAGTGAGCCTGGGGCAAATATGTGTGGACATGTGCATGAACACAACTGGGCGTGCACCTTCAGAGCAAACCAGCAGGGAGAAAGATGGGACCATTATGCAGACTAGTGGAAAGAAACAGTGTGGCCTCTCTGGGTAGGAAGAAAGAGACCTTTCCTGCTGGACACCATAGTGTTCTGAGGAGAGAATTTAACCACCACACTGTTGTGTCCTGTTCATGTTTTTATTTGTGTTTTTCCATTTCTCTGGAAAGTTCTCTGTAGATTTCTTGGCCTGGTTAGACTCTTCTCTTTCACATTTATGGTATAATGGCCTCCAATGTGGGCTTAGAGCGTGCTGTTTTCACAGAATCCTGTACTCACTTCTGTCTTGGCCATTTCTCTATTTTATTGAAATGATCTATCTACTTGAGTGGTCTGTGTACCCTACTGTATGGCATGCTTTTCAAGGGCAGGGGCTATGTCTTATTCATCTTTATATTTCAAGTTCCTTGAGTGGTGTTTGGCATATAGCGGTTGCTCCATAAATGTTTTTGAACCAGCAATACATTGGTAAGAAGTGAGAATTCCAAGTCGAAGGACAGGATCTGATAATGGACAGGCTTCATCATTTTACAGACACATCTATCCTTGTCTTTCCTCTCTTCCCCTTGCCCCCCACAAGTAAATCAGCATGATTTTCATGTTAAAGTTTTTTTAAGAGAATGGAAGCTTTCATGAAGTCTGCAGACTTGCTTTTTTTCCCACAACTGTCACTGCAGTCAAGTTTTCTTCTATAAGCCTGGTATTAATGTGCTGCTCATAAGGAGCATTGGCCTTCCAGTAAGATCCACTATGCTCTTTGATGGACATGTGGCAAATAAAGTGGGATACTCACCTAAGTAAATTGGGGGCTTTGTAAAGGTAAGTGATCCAAGGTGAAGGTTAACATATAAATTGAAATTCATAAATTAAACGTGATTTCATGTACATTATCTCACTAATTGTCTCATTTCTATTATTTCCTTGGGGATAAAGTCTTTTACTCCACAGTTTCAGATAAAGCTTTAAGATACCACTGGAAAAAGTAATCTCAGTAATGGTACTGCTATCACATCTTTTTCTGCTGGAAAATATTTGGAAAGTAGAAAAGTCCTGGTCTTGAAGGACAGAGAAGGGAAAGAGTGCCATAAAGGAAGAAAATGGGGCAGAAAAGGGAGAATGGGCACACTAGCCAGAGACAAATTTTTTAGAATTCACAATGTTGTTTGTGCTAGTCCCGGCTGGAGGAAGAAAACCCAGCTAAATATCTATCATGGTTCTCTTAAAACTGAAAGCTCAAATGTTAGGTTAACTTCTCAATATAATTCTATTAACTTTTGCCAAAAGCCTGCCTAACACTAAGAAGATAAATAACACTTACTGTTTGTTTACTCTGTGTTAAATGCTGTTCTAAGTTCCTTATATGAATTATTTAACTTAATCCTGTAATAAATCTATGAGACAGGTTTATTTTTATATCCATATTACAGATGAGAACACTGAGGCACCTTGCCCAGGGCCAAATAAAATGATAGAAGGATTTAAGTCCAGTCAGTCTGACTCTAGCCTTGTTAACTGATACACAATACTACTCTCCTAAAGTTTATATACTTTCTCACGATTCCAAGTCATCTCTGAATATTGTTTTTGCTCTGAATCTTTTAAAGTAGTACTTTACTAGTTTAGTTTTCCTTTTATGGCATCTTTTAAATCACATTCTGCCTTGTATTATTGTTATTGGTGCACAGCTTTTTTTTTAAAATTTTTTTATTGTACTTCAGATGAAGGTTTACAGAATAATTTCTCATTAAACAGTCAGTACACATATTGTTTTATGGCATTGATTAACAACCCCACGACATGTCAACACTCTCCCTTCTCCACCATGAGGACCTTTTTTTTGGTGAAAATATACATAGCCAAAGTTATACCACTTTGAAAGTTTTTACATGTACAATTCAGTGACATCAATTACATTCTTCCAGTTGTGCTACTATTCTCACTATCCTTTTCCAAATTATTCCATCACCATGATCTTTAACTCACTGTCCGGTAGGCTTCCCATTAAACCTTTTGAGTTGCTGTTGTCAATTTGATCTCACATAGATAATTCCTTTTTTTTTTTTTTTTGTACCTTAAATGAAAGTTTGCAGAACAAATAGTTTCTCACTAAACAGTTAGTACACATATTGCCCTATGACAATGGTTGACAACCCCATGACATGTCAACACTGTCCTTCCTCAACCTTGGGTTCCCTATCACCAGCTTTCCTGCCCCCTCCTGCCTTCTAGTCCTTGTCCCTGGACTGCTGTGTCTCATCAGTCCTGTTTTGATTTATGAGGCTGTCCAGTCCCCGGCTGAACGGTGAATTTCAGGAGGGGCTTCACCACTGCGCTAAAGGGGTTTCCGGGGGACATACTCTCGGGGTTTCTCCAGTCTGTCAGGCCAGTAAATCTGGTCTTTTCTTGTGAGATTAGAATTCTGTTCTACATCCTTTCCAGCTCTATCCCGGACCCTCTATTGTGATCCCAGTCAAAGCAGTCAGTGGTGGTAGCCAGGCACAGTCTAGCTATACTGGACTCAGTCTGGTGGAGGCTGTGGTAGCTGTGGTCCATTAGTCCTTTGAACTAATCTTTTCCTTGTATCTTGTTCTCTTCATTCTCCCTTGCTCCTGAAGGGGTGAGACCAGTGGAGTATCTTAGATGGCTGCTCACAGGCTTTTAAGACCCCAGATGCTACTCACCAAGGTAGAATGTAGAACACTGTCTTTATAAACTATGTTATGCCAATCGAGCTAGAGACCATGGTCCCCCCGGCCTTCCACCCAGCAGTTCAGTTCCTCAGGGAGTTTGGAAGTGTCTATGGAGCTTCCATGACCTTTCCTTGTACCACTTGTGCTGGCTTGCCCAATAATGTGTACTGTCTTAGCCTTCACCAAAGTTACCACTTATCTATTTAGTGCCCCCCCCAACTCCTCCCATTCCTTATAACCAACAAAAATTGTTTCTTTTGTGTGTAAACGTTTACATGAGTTATACAATAGAGGTCTCATACAATATTTGTCCTTCTGTGATTGACTTATTTCAATCAGCATAATGTCCGCCAGTTTTGTTCCTCTTACTCTCCTGAGGTGCACAGCTATTATATTCTCCTTACTCTCTTTACTCCAGTCTGGTTAACCTTTTTCAGTCGTTTGTATTCATTTACCTGCTACTTTCCCCGTGGTGTCTTTGTATAAACTGCTTTCTCCTCTTGGGATCTGTCTTTACTTCTTCTTCTTCATTTAAAACAGTGTTTCTCAAGTTGGATACACATTGTAATCACCTGGGGAGCCTTAAAAAATACCCACCCCAGAGACTCTGATTTGCTTGGTATGGTTGGGACATCATGAATTCCAAAAACTCCCCAAGTGATTCAAATGTGCAGCCAAGATTGAAAAACACTGGTCTAAACATCTTCTACTCAATCTTCGTATCTCACCTGAAGTTTCTCTTGACCTCCTTGGCTCAGGTCCAAACTTTGTAATAACACCATATAGCTCTCCTCGATAGCCTTTACCCCACTGGGATTTTACAGTTACTCATGACTTATTTAGTGGCAATCTCCCCAGTTAAGTAGTAGGCTCTTTGAGAGTACAACCTGTGTCTGCTTTTGTATTCACTATTGTCTCCCCAGCACTAAGCCCATAGTAAATACTTAATAAACATTTGTTGAATGAATCAATAAATCCATGAGCAATTTGTTTTGGCATCTTCAAATTCCCCTGTAGACTCTAGGACGGGACCTGGTTCCCAATGTTTTGTTTTCAGAATGTATAAAGTAATGCTGTTATTATAGATGTCTAAAGTATCTCACTGGGAACCATAATGATTTCCACATTAAAAAGTACATTCTGCCTTGGTTGTCTTTGTAATATTAGGGATCGTTTATTGAATCTTTCTGTATGCCAGATATTATGCTTCATGTTTGCTATTTAATTCATTAAAAATATTCAGTGAATGTAACTATTTACATATTTATATGTAAACATTTATGTGTACATTATTTTCATATGTATTCATACATTTATATACTATTATACATTCTGTTGGATCACCTTTCTTTGGAATAGGCTTAAATATGACATAAATATGAATCTTTTCCAGTCATCAGCACTTACTGATGAAGATCAATGACTACAGCCTTCAGTGTGGATTACACCTTAACATAAAGAAAACAAAAATCCTCACAACTGGACCAATAAGAAGAATTGTGATAAATGGAGAAAAAATTGAAGTTGTCAAGGATTTCATTTTACTTGGATCCACAATCAACGCCCATGGAAGCAGCAGTCAAGAAATCAAACAGTATATTGCACTGGGCAAATCTGCTGCAAAAGACCTCTTTAAAGTGTTGAAAAGCAAAGATGTCACTTTGAGGACTTAGGTGCGCCTGACCCAAGCCATGGTGTTTTCAATTGCCTCATATGCATGAGAAAAATAGACGATGAATAAGGAAGGCGGAAGAAGAATTGATGCCTTTGAATTATGGTGGTGAAGAATATTGAATATACCACGGACTGCCAAAAGAATGAACAAATCTGTCTTGGAAGAAGTACAGCCAGAATACTCCTTAGACGCTAGGATGGCAAGACTTCGTCTCACATATTTTGGCCATGTGATGAGGAGGGACCAGTCCCTGGGGAAGGTCATCATGCCTGGTAAAGTACAGGGTCAGTGAAAAAGAGGAAGACCCTTGTCATGGATTGAATTGTGTCCCCCAAAAATATCTGTCAACTTAGCTATGTCATGATTCCCAGTATTGTATGATTATCCACCATTTTATATGATTTTCCTATATGTTGTAAATCCTATCACTATGATGTAATGAGATGGATTAGTGGCAGTTATATTGATGAGATCTACAAGATTAGATAGTGTCTTAAGACCAATCTCTTTTGAGATATAAAAGAGAGAAGCGAGCAGAGACATAGGGGACTTCATACCACCAAGAAAGCAGCACCGGGAGCAGAGCGCATCCTTTGGACCTGAGGTTCCTGCACTGAGATGCTCCCAGACCAACAGAAGATTGATGACAAGGACCTTCCTCCATAGCTGACAAGAGAGAAAGCCTTCCCCTGGAGCTGACACCCTGAATTTGGAGTTGTAGCCTACTAGACTGTGAGAGAATAAACTTCTCTTTGTTAAAGCCATCCACTTGTGGTATTTATGTTATAGCAGCACTAGATGACTAAGACAACCTTCAACGAGATGGACTGACACAGTGGCTGCAACAGTGAGCTCAAGTATAACAATGATCACAAGGATGGCACAAGACCAGGCAGAGTTTCGTTCGTAGGGTTGCTATGAGTCGGAACAGACACTATGGCACCTAACAACAACAAGAAAGAAAGGCCTGGTGATCTATTTCCAAAAATCAGTCAACAAAGACCTCATGGATCACAATGATCAGATCTCCGACTCATCATGGGGATGGTGCAGGACCAGGCAGCGTTTTGTCCCTTTGTGTATGGGGTCACCATGAATTGGGGGTTAACTCAATGGCAGCAAACAACAACAACAAAGTAGGTCACTGAATGGAAGTGTAGTATGGACGAGTACAATCAACCCTCGAGGGCGTGCAATTGGCTCCACCACATCACTGGATAAGAGACAAAAATATTTTCTTCATCAGTGGGCATCTCACTAATTCTCTGAGGTGCCAAGCACTTCCTGAAGCAGCATAAAGTGGCAGAAAGAACATTGTATTCAAATTCCGGAGAACAATGGTCTGCTTATGATTCAGTTAATAATTAGCCGTGTGGCTTTTGCCAACTCATTTATTTTCTTTGGAACTCTATTGGGAGATGAAGCAGCTGGCCCTTTAAGGCTCTTGAGAGCTTGGAGATTCTGTGATTCTGCGGCATAGGTGAGGTTAGGAGTCAGCCCTCTTCTCCATAGGGGTGGAGAAAATCTCCTTGTATGCTGTATTATGCTTTTGGATTTCTGCTGAAAACCTTGCCTCTTCTCAGTAGCTTGTCCATGCTGTTCTCTATCACTGTGGCCTTCGAGATTTCTCAAAGAAACCAGCAGGGATGTTTGAAGTTGTTCACATATAATATTCCCAGCGAGGCTGTCTAAATAATGAAAAGAAGTATGCAATCATACTGGATAACTTCTCATTCTGAGGATGGATAGAGCTGCAGTCTTAACCTTTAATTTTATGGCTTTCCCATCTTTTGCTAACCCTTTAACATTATATTAACAAAAAATGGACTGGGCAGGTGCAGGGAGGGATCTAATGCTTTTTATGATCTATTTAAAAATATTTTTCTCTCTCTTTAAAAAAATAGATTTGCCATAAGAATTAAAACTGCATTTTATCCTTTTAAATACAGACCTAGATGATGTATGTAACTGCACTGGCAGCAAGTCAAGTCTGCACAAAGCCCAAATTGAATCTTCCTTCTGACTACAGCTGTGCATGATATTTTATGCAAATTTTTATGCTGGTCATAAATGAGGTGGAAACTGTGATTATGCCAATTTTGGAATAACACATCTTCACCAAAAAGTGACTGCCCATGTTGAGACATGTGTGGTATTTACAGGATCCAGCTCTCCTTTTCTCATCACTGGATTGCACACTGTTGACCTAATAAAAGATTTCTAGGTAAAGCACTATGGGCATTTACTATCTTGCTGTAGGACACAGGATTGCAAAACAGTACCCGGATTTCCTTTTATTAACACTGCCTGGTTGGCAAAATGTAGCTGCTTAGCTACTGAATATCCCAAAGTGAAGGATGGGATATAGTTGTCAAAAGAACTCAATCATTGGCATTTCATCATATATGACGAAGACTAAAATGCATGGACAGGGAAGTTTCAAATATGCTTACCAAAATTTGCTCTAATATTCAAATATCACATTTCACTGAGTTAGTGAAATGGTGTCAAAAAAGAGGAAGAAAAAATTCTCTAAGATCAGAAATTGTTGCGTTTCTCTTTCTTGTCTACACTTGACATCATATAGATGCTTTCTGTCCGTGTCTAATATTAACACAGAGAGTATCTTTAAACCATTTAAATTGGAAGGCTTGAGAGAAAAAAACTAAAATGTTAAGTAAATGACTAAAAATAAAGCTTTGATACAAACTTCATTTATCCCAACTAACATGGCATGACATTTAGAGCTGTAAAGATGAAGCCATTAGTATGAGTGTGTGTATATGGGTTGAGGCATCAATCAGTTCTCATTGATGAGTAAACCACAGAGCCAAAGATGTTTGCTCCACCAACACCCTTCCATCATCCCCGAAGACCATTCTGGCTGCATGGCTGCCTGTTACGGATTGAACTGTGCCCCTCAAAAATATGTGTTGTAAATCCTAGTCTCTGTGCCTATGGTTACAATCCCATTTGTTTGTCTTTGTTATGTTAATGTGACAGGATTATGTAGGGTGCATTTTGAGTCAATATCTTTTGAGATATAAAAGAGATTAAACAAAGCTAGAGAAGTCGAGATCAGGGAATAGAGATGCGAATCCACATGAAGATCACCCAGGAACAGAAGCTCAAACAGACAAGGACCTTCCTCCAGAGCGGGCAGAGAGAGAAAATCTTTCCCTAGAGGCAGGCCCCTAAATTTGGGTTTCTAGCCTCCTAAACTGTGAGAGAGCTTGGCTGCTAACCAAAGGGTCAGCAGTTTGAATCCATCGGCCTCTCCTTGGAAACCCTATAGGGCAGTTCTGCTCTGTTCTATAGGATTGCTATGAGTCAGAATTGACTCAACAGCAATGGATTGGTTGGTTGAAACTGTGAGAAAATAAATTTCTGTTTGTTAAAGCCACCCACTTGTGGTATTTCTGTTATAGCAGCACTAGGTAACTACGACATTGCCCTTCAAGTTGCCTGACTGAGCCAAACATGCCATGTGATTGGCAAAAAGCATTATGGCTGCAGCAGTCATATTGGAGGGCAGATTTCAAGTATTAAAAGGTTTTCTTTAGAGCTTTCTGGAAAATTTTAACTAGAGACTGGATGACCACTTGCCAGAGGTGCACAAGATGATACTCAGGCATTGGATTGTTGTTGTTAATTACCATTGAGTCAACTCCTATGCGTGGTGGCCTTACATATAACAGAATGGATCCTCTGCCATCTTCATGATTGTTGGTGTATTTGAGCCCATTGTTGCAGCTATTGTGTCAATCCATCTCATTGAGGGGTTCCCTCATTTCTGCTGACCCTCTACCAAACATGGTGTCCTTTTCTAGAAATGCGTTGGATAGAAGTTCTATTTGATAGCTTGTAAATTTCTTTCCAAACTTGAGGGTCCTTTAGTCCAGGAAGAATTTATACAGGGCTTGTTAGGAGTATCAGTGCTTTATTTGGTACTAACTAGGTTCTTCAAAATTATTTGTTAAATATTTGAATGAATTAATGAATGAATCACAGATCTGACCAGATATCACGTTGACTACTCATGCCACACTTCTGAGGAGCAACAATAGTGAGAATCTTCTCTGCCACATTATGAATGTTCATATGTAGTTCTTGTTCTGCAGATGTAATGCCAGGTGATAACTTTCCTCCTTCTCCTATTGGCTTAATGGAAAATTGAATCATACTTTATACTTCTTCAGAAATATTACTCCAGAATCTTATTTGGACATATTAAGCATCACTTAATAAGCACTTCACAAACCCATTAGCCTGGCTTACACAGTGTTATTGGATGCTCCTGATGGGGAGAACTGGTTAATTGAATTTTTAGATGAAGGAAGTTTGAAGGTCAGGTTAGAGGTATAGTGTATGTAAATACTGAGGAGACATTGCTGGCTCTCCTTGAACTGAAAGGAATCACTTGTCCGAGAAAAATGACATTCATTCCTAAAATGTCACCATCAGGACTAGGATAATTCTAAGGTTTACCTGATCTGTAGCTGTCCCATAATCTTTTATCTCACTGAGCTTGGTAATTATGATGCAGGCTTTCTTTTTCATTTGGGCTTTGCTGCCTTTATCCACTCATTATAGTTGGATTACCAGTACAGCAGATTCTATAAGCATCCCACCCTGAAAATTACCAGAGTTTCGGTGGATTCTGTAAGGAGTTAGCTTTGAAAACCACTGATGTTTCAGGAGAAACTTCCTAGCACGTATTTCACGTACATACTGTAGTTTATGTGATCATTTTACTTCTAGCTATAATTCATCATGCCAACCTCAATACACAAAGTCATAAATGATTCAGTTTCCAGTTATATCCATGTTACACATTCTTCTTGTAGTCTGTCGCTGTTGCATGGGGGAACTAACTGCTCCTTTTAATAGCTTAGGTTTGAACTTCGTCAATGTTGGATTTAATGCATCTACTTTTAAATTTTACATTTTGACCCTATCTCCGGTTTATAGAACTAACGTAATTATTCATCAGCAGGTACCTGTCATATTGACAAAATAATTTTTAGAAAGTGGCAGTGGTTAATTTTGAAATGTGAATGATTCTTACTAGAAAATCGCAATAGTGAAGGTACCACGAAGGTACATTAAATGTAGTGAGCAAAAGAACTGCTGGGCTGTTTTTGTTAGGGCAGATGCAACACAGTTGCTTTCCAACTAATTTGTTATAGACAGAAAAAAATCATTTTAATCTCTCTCACATGCATTACCTGAAACCCTAATTCAATGATATCAAGACTATAATCAAATGAGATCAAGTGAAATGGATAGTCATTTGTAAGACAGGAATGATTTGTAAATAACATCTCTCAAAATGAGAAGCATAAATGGCAAGGATAAGCATTAAATCCATCACTCATTAGAAACAAGACCAAAAACAACATATATTCATACACACACACACACACACACACACACACCAAAAATCAAACCAAACCTGTTACCGTCGAGTTGATTCTGACTCAAGGCGACCCTATAGGACAGAGTAGAACTGCCCCATAGGGTTTCTACGGAACAGGCTGTTGGATTTGAACTGCTGACCTTTTGGTTTGCCGCCCAGCTGTTAACCACTACGCCACTAGGGCTCCACATATATATGTATACACACATATCTATGTGCATGTATATATATGTGTGTGTGTGTGTGTGTATTGTATATATATATAACCAAAACACTTGCAATCGAGTCAGTTCTGACTCATGGTGACCTCATGTGCTGCAGAGTAGAACTGCTCCATGGGATTTTTATAGCCGTTGCCTTTCGGAAGCATATTGCCAGGCCTTTTTTCTGAGGCACCAGGTAGGCTCAGACTGCCAATCTTTTGGTTAGTAGCCCACTGCTTAACTGTGTGTACTATAGTACAATTATATATATACACAGGTAGTCCTTGGGTTATGAACGTCTGACATGTGGACAATTGGTACTTAAGAACAGATGGTCATAAAGCCTGTTATATCAAAAATTTGAGTTAAATACAATGCCTTGTAATAACGAACACATGCACTATTTTGTTACACTCATGAAAAGGTTGTGCAGTTTGGAAGTGTTTCCTCAATGTTTTATATGCATAGACATATATACTATATACTAAGATAAACATTTGACTAACCGACGCTAGATAAGAACAATATGTACCTGTTCCGACTTACCTACAAATTCGACCTGAAGATAGAAATGGATCTCAATCATAACCTGGGGACTGCTTGTATATATAACTTGTTTGATCTAATTCAATATCCTTACATGTTCAGTTTAAATAATGCAGGATTTTATGGGGTTAAATAGTTCTTGTGGAGAAATGTATTGTGATATCTTGTTTAGGTGTGGTTGCAAGTTTTCATTTCCTGCTCACTTTAACAAATATTTACATCTAGGTTCAAGGTATTATACTAGGTTAGTTTCCTATTGCTGCTGTAAGGCAGAATTCTTACCCTCATGGGTCTTCCAGTAAAGCTTATTGGCTTCTTGCTCTCGAGGGACTTACAATGGGAAGGGGGTAAGCGATATAACAGAGACATCAAAATAGGGCAACAGCGATTCACCAGTAGGAATGATCAAGTCATTTGGGGAGGGAGGATATGAAAGGGTTTGTGTGGAAATGGTCTTTAAGATGAACCCCGGAGGATGGGTAGACTTCTGACAAGCAGAAATAAAAGTGAGAATGTTTCAGGCATAGGGGCCAAAGGTATACGGAAGCTGTATTAGTTTTCTATCGCTACTGTAACAAGTTACCACAACACAAATTTATTATATTACATTTCTGTAGGTTAGAAGTGCAACACAGGTCTCACTGGATTAAAATCAAGGTGTTGGCAGAGCTGCATTCTTTCTGGAGGCTCTAGAAGAGAATCCATTTTCTTGCCTTTTCCAACTTCTGGAGACTGCCTATGTTCTTTGGCTCGTGGTCCTTCCAGCTGGCTTGCATCTCTCTGACCTTTATTCTGTCATTGCTTTTCTCTCTGACCACAGTGAGAAAAGGTGGTCTGCTTTTAAGGACTCATGTGGTTCCTTCACTCGCATACAGGCAGTCCCCAGGCCTGTTTGGATCATCGCGATCATCTCGCCAACTGCAGGTTTCATTACCTTAATTATGTTCGTGAATTTCCTTTAGTTGTGTAGAGTAATGTATTCACAGGTTCCTAGGATTAGGAAGTGGATGTCTTTGAGGGCCATTATTCTACTGACCACAGGGGCCAAGGGGTAGAACTATTCTAGGATCATTCATGTATTCAGTAATTATTTGTTAGGGGACAATTAAGTGCCAGGCAATGCATTCTGCAGGTGCATCGTTAAATGCTGAAGACCTACTAAAGCAGCCACCAGGATGTGTCTGAGTGGTTCATAAAAATCCCAAGTTTAAGATAATCCTTTTTCATGGTATCTTACGTTAGATTAAACATTCTTCCCAGAACTGTGAGAGAGCAAACTAGGATAAATGAATCTACTCCATAAAGTCTCTCATTAAATAAGGGGGGGAAAATCCCTCAGAACAACAAAGTACCCTATCTGTTTTATCTAGAAACATAAATTGAAGGATATGGTGTGGGGAAAAACTGAAAATCATACCATTTTCTCTGGAGACTTTCCTAAATTAACAGAACACAGCTCCATAAAAGAGGTGTTAGAGAAATATGAATATTAGTTAATGAATTTAAAGACAATGCATAAGGGGAATAAACTGTCATTTCTAAACCTTTCAGCAAAGATGCAGAAAGCCTAAAAGTACAAGTAATCATCAAAACCTCAGATAGTCAGTTCAGACTACATCTGGATCCCATTAATGAGTTATTAAGGCTCAAAAGTTTTCAGAATGAGTGTCAAATGGCTTTCTGGTTTTGAAGAAAGACAAAATAAAATTATAACGAAGCTTGGGATAGAATAGGAATTTAATTAAAAAGTAGGGCTGCCTATATTGAGCCAAGTTCTTTCTGCACCAAAATCTTATATAGTTATCTTATATATTTTATAATCCTGTATTCCTAAACTGAATCTTATTTAACAGTTTGTAGTTAAAGAAGAGAGATAAAGTACATTTTTTGTCAATAACTTAGCTTGTTTACAAAAACAGCTAGCTTCCATTTCAGCATTGTACTCTGATCACCCATGTTTCTTCCCTTCTTCAGAGTCCATCTTAAAATTGATAGTGAAGTGATCAATTAAAAAATGTATATAAATTCACACTCATGGTGAGAATAGGAGGGGACTTGTCATCAGCAAGAGATTTCAACAACTGTCTGGAAGACGGAAAGTGGATGGAGAGTAAGTGACCTTTAAAGTGGGACGGAGAAAAGCAAAAAACCAAACCCATTGCTGTTGAGTCGATTCCAACTCATAGCTGCTCTGTAGGACAGAGTAGAATTGTCCAACAGGGTTTCCAAGGAGTGGCTGGTGCTGACGTTTTGGTTAGCAGCCAAGCCCTAAATTAAGCACTGTGTCACCAGGGCTCCAGGGTGCAGAAAGGTGCTGCTGAAATCGTGCAGTTAAGGGTTATGGCCAGCTGGAGAGTCACTATTCCCTGCAGGACCTCAAAGCAATTCAGCTCTTGGTAACACCAGGTTCAGTAGAACAGGCAGATGGGAAAGGGAAAACTGAACATGGTTGTCTTCAAACTACTGTACCCCTGCCCACCGCACGTCTCCCAGATCTGTAATACCCAGGAGCCAAGGCATTTACCTGACGGGAAAATTCAACATCAACAACACAAAATGTTTTTTTAAAAAGTAGTCAAGTTTTTCTTTAAAGAAATAGGAAAAACAAAAACACAACTGTCTTGGGAGTGTATGGGCATTGTCCTTGGAACTAGAAACTAGGACAGGTAATGTGGGTATCAATGCTAAATAACAAAAATCTAAATTTTGATATGTGGGAATCTCCAACACAATGACCTTCCCATCATTTACTCAATTGCTTCACATTTAAATATGATAGGTGGTCAAAGATCATATTCACTTTGGAAAACTCAAGGGCTTAGTTTAGATGCAAATAGGGTATTTGGAAGGGAAGTTCTAGAAATGCTAGTGGAAAATTTGGCAAGTGAGACTGGAATGGAAAGGGGGCCAGTAAATGTGCATTATCAAGCCAGTTAACACTATGGGCAACTGGAGCTTAAGCCTCCTGAGGAACTCTGGGACACTGTGAAAATATGCCTCAGAGTTATTCCACATGAAGGGCAAGGACACTGAGGTCTACTATACCCATAAAGTGAAAGAGAAAGGTGAAGAAGAAGGAAGATGAAGGGGAGGAGGAGAAAGAAGAGAGAAAGAAAGGAAGAAACAAGAATCACTGAGGAAAAATATAGTTCTTTCAAGAAATGAGTTAGAACTTCCAAAATAAAATTCAGATTAAATTCTCAGGTAGATTTGAGGGAAAAAAAATACAAACTTCATTATTAAAACAAGAACAGGATACTATATAAAAAGTAAAATCCAGGAACTTGAAAGATTACTTGGAAATTGAGACATGATTTTAAAAATCAGCGGATGTTATAAGAAAAAAAAAAGGTCAAGAAATTTTACAAGAAAAGAGAAAATATACAAGGAAATATAAATAGGAAACTCTGGGTAAAATAAGTACAAGTTATATAATATAGAAAGAGAAATGTGATTATAGTAAACTACTTGGTATTAGTGAAAAAAAAAATTACACTGTCAATTATGTTCCTCTACTTAGAGTGCCATCATTTAGAAACATTCTATGAAAAAAGCTTGACAGAGGTAGTGTGACTGTTATAAACCTTGACAATGTAAAATAAATGTACAGATGGCAGCTGTGGAGAGTAAAAAGGGAAAGGTGGGTTGAAAGGAAGGGGGAGAGACACTAACATCTTAATCTTACAAAACAGGGGACCCAGAGATAATTGCTATAGTTTTGGAATAAGAAATAAAAGTAACTGTATCATTTACAGGAGGCCCTGGGTGGTTCAAACGGTTAATGTGCTCACTGCTAAATGAAAGGTTGGAGGTTTGAGTTCACCAAGAGGTGCCTTGGAAGAAAGACCTGATGACCTACTTGCAAAACATCAGTCTTAAAAACCCTATGGAGCACAGTTCTGCGCTAACACACATAAGGTCACCATGAACTGGAGCCAATTCAAAGGCAACTCGAAGGTTATGTAACTTGAAATTTCAAAAACTAGTAATAATTTAAGCTCTTTTACACTAATTGGCGTTTTAAACAATGCAAATGTAATATCTGATAAGATTTTCCTTAATTTACATTAAAGTAAAATATGTCAAATAGCTGGAAATTCTTTGAAACCCATTCACCAGAGGAGAGGCGGGCTGCATGCCATCTAGTGGAAATTTGAGCCCACTTCAGGCTCATGACCTTATTGTCTCAAAGGTGGTTCAATGGAAATGTGTGTTGTTTATCAAACTCACCCAACGGTTACACACGTTGTTACACTTATACTTAACTTGACAGCAAATATTTTTGGTAGGATCACATGAGCGGATAAGACATAGTGCCTATTTTAGGGTGCCTGCATGGTACAGTGTCACAAACTCTAACTTTGGTCCAGGAATAAAAATCAGGAGTACTAAGTTCAAGTCCTGATTTTGTCACTGATTTGTCAAGAAATCTTGGGCAATTCCATTAATTTCTCTCTCACAAAGTTCTCCATATCTCTAATCAGAAGAGCATAATTCTTATTTACAAATGTGATGGTCAAATATACTAATATATGTGAAAATTATTATTAACGATTATTAACCTTTATTTCTGTGATCATTCTTCACATGCAGTTGCTCAATTTGATTCATTAATTAGTGACTTTCCAAATGGTTTACCACAGAATTAAGGACTTCAAATAAAGTTCAATTTGAAATTAAACTATCTGATTATGCTGGGTAGATAATGTCATTTGTCTTTTTAAACCTAGTAGAGAATTCCTTACCAATGGTAAAACATCTATGGGTTGAATATTGAGTCACTTTCCTGAGAACCCCTGGATGGTGCAAAGGGTTAAGGCGCTTGGCTGCTAACCAAAAGGTTGGCGGTTCAAGTACACCCCGAGGTGCCTTGGAAGAAAGGCCTGGTGGTCTACTTCCAAAATAGCAGTCACTAAAAACCCTATGGAGCCCTGGTGGCACAGTGATGAAAAGCTCAGCTGCTAACCAAAGGTCAGCAGTTTGAGTCCATTAGATGCTCCTTGGGAACCCTATGGGGCAAAACCCTGTTGAGCACAGATCTACTCTGACACACATGGGGTTGCCAGAATAGGAAACGACTCAATGGCAACCAGTTTGAGACCCTCAGATACACATATTAAATATTACAAATATTTTCTGTTACATTTAATCATGGCAGAGGTCTATTTTTTTTTAAATGTCTTTTACTCTACTACTTGTTTCTTCAAAGAAACATTGATTCTGACCTTCTTTTTAAAATCAATTTTTTATTTTCTAATCATAAAATTGGAGCCCTGGTGGCGCAGTCGTTAAGACATGTGGCTGCTAACCAAAAGGTCGGCAGTTCAAATCCACCAGCTGCTCTTTGGAAACCCTATGGAGCAGTTCTACCCTGTCCTATAGGGTTGCTATGAGTTGGAATCGCTATGAGTGTAAGCATAAAGTTACCCATATTCCTTGTAACCCAAACCGAAATCAAACCCATTGCCTTTGAGTTGATTCTGACTCATAGTGATCCTATTGGACAGAGTAGAACTGCCCGATAGGATTTCCAAGGCTGTAAATCTTTATGACAGCAGACTGCCACATCTTTCTTCCCCAAAGCGACTGGTGGGTTTAAACCGCTGACCTTTCTGTTAGTAGCCAGGTGCTTAAACAGTGTGCCACCAAGGCTCTTATTCCTTGTAAACATTTTATAAAAATTCGAGAAGAAAACTACTGATAATTTCAACCACCCAGATATAATCTCTGTGAATATTTTAATGTATTTCTAGTATTTGTTCTATGCACACACACGTGCACGCACACACACACATATATATTTACAGATATATTTAATTTGGATAAAATAGTTTTAGATCTTGTTTTTCCCAAAGCATTGTAAAATTATCCTTTCTCTATCATTATGAATTTTTTGGAAATATTTTCATTGGCTGGACAATGTTCAACTAAATGGATATCCAATACATATTTTAAATTTTACCATTATTGGGCATTTTGATGGTTTCTGTTCTTTTTATATTACAAATTTACTTTATATTTACTCTGATATGCAATCTATTATAGAAGTCTTTACCCTCATCTTTGATAATTTCTTTAGAAAAAATTCTTAGAAGTAAAATTACTGAGTCAAATCATGTTGCGATTTCTAAAGATTTTGATACATACAGCTAAATTGCTTTCCAGAAGGATATATCAATCTGTTATCCCAACAGCAGTGGGTTAGAATATCTGTTTCATCACTGACTTTCCAAACTCTGGGCATTATGATTTTAAGAAGCTCTTAATAATGTTATAGCAGTTAAGTGCTTTTTCATTTTGATTTCTATTTCTTTGATTACAAGGAAAGTTAATCTATTTTCTGTTTATTAACCATCTATACTTCTGTATTAGATTCTGTTTATGCCCTTTGCCCATCTGCATTGGTATTTCTGCATTGATATTATCTTATATATTTTTATAAGCTTTTTGCATGGTAAAGATTTAAATTCTTAATCTTTCATATTTGATTTCTAATTTTTGCCCAAATAAAAGCTATTACATATCATTTAAATTGGAAGGGTAAGTTTAAATATGCCCGTAGAAAACAGCTTTGTGAAAGACTAAAGATAGAAACGTGAGATGATATTTTCCAAATTCTTTACTAAACTCTCCTTCATGAGACCTTGTTATTGCTGTTAGAATTAATTATGTGTATAATATTTGCATGGGGCAAATCTGCTGCTAAAGACCTCTTTAAAGTGTTAAAAAGCAAAGATGTCACTTTCACTTTGAGGACTTACGTGCACCTGACCCAAGCCATTGTGTTTTCAGTCTCCTCATGTGCATTTGAAAGCTGGACAATGAATAAGGAGGATAGAAGAAGAATTGACGCTTTTGAATTATGACGTTGGTGAGGAATATTGAATATACCATGGCTTGCCAGAACAAAGAACAAATCTGTCTTAGAGGAAATACAGCCAGAGTTCTCCTTGGAAATGAAGATGGCAAGACTTTGTCTCATGTACTTTGGACATGTTATCAGGAGGGACTAGTCCCTGGAGAAGGACATCATGCTTGGTAAAGGAGAGGGTTGCAAAAGAGAGGAAGACCCTTAACAAGATGGATTCACACAGCGGCTGCAGTGATGAGCTCAAGCATAGCGAAGATTATGAGGATGGTGCCAGACTGGGTAGAGTTTCACTCTGTTGTACATAGGATCGCTAAGAGTTGGAACCAACTCGACTGCACCTAACCACAACCTAACACATAATATTTCCATATATATAATTAAACATAGAGTCAAATTGTGAGGAATGAAAACAAGTGCATCCTTTTTCCAGCACTTTCCACCCCAATACGCCCCTCCCACCATCTTCTCTACCATCACTGAACCACATTTTAAAAGTCTGCAAAAACTAATGCAATGGCTTGGACACATGATCATTTTAAACAATCTAACTAGAATGTGTGTCTATAAGAATATTCCTTTTGCCTTTCTCTGCCCTCTTCCTCCTACCAGTCTTATGCTTTTTTTTTTTTTTTAAGTGATTGGGAATGACATTAGATTTAATACAGTGACAAACATGATCTACAAAAAAGGATCATTTTATAAGATGGTTAAAATTTTCTCAGTGACATTGCCTATTGTAACCCACAATGCCAATTAATTTTCTAATTCATTAGCAATGTAACAGAAGAAAAGGCTTTGAAAACACTGTGCTTTGTGTAGATGTCTTTTAATTATGGCTAATTAAATACTTTGGAAGGACCTGATTATACCTTTGAGTATTTCTTAGTCTGAAAAAAATAGAGATAAAAAACAAGCCTTGTAGTCATGAATACATTGAACAAAAGCTGAACGCAACAACGCTTTGGGTATATTATAAAAAACAAAAGCGGCAAAAAAGGGAACAAATTAGAAAGCAGCACTAGGGGAATAGTCTCTAAATATGTGTGTGGATTCTCCACGGAGCCTCGTGCGCCACTGTTTGTTTTGGTTATTAGGCAGAATCTCAAGTAAACCCAAGAAGAAATTACACTGCTTCTGAAAATGAAGGACAGTGCCAGCGGGTAAACAGTTTCAGGGCAAACTGATGCAACACTCCCTAAAGTTAGGAAAGGAATTTTCCAGATGGCCACTGTGCATATGGCTGGGGGTACTGTGGTAGCCAAAATAGGAAACAAGAACACAGCTCTTTCCAATTAAATCAACACTGTCCTTGAGAGAAGAAATTTCACACAACATATCCACAGAGAAGGGGTGGACAGGAAATAGGATTCATGTTCATCAAGACACTTTTAGTTTAACTAATTATGATGTCTTTTTAAATGTTCAGAACAGTCAAATTTATTTTGGGATTCTAGGAGAGCAAGGCAATGAGTTAAATGATGTGCTAGAAATTCCATGCTCGAAATTGGACTTGTTTATCCTCTTTTCATTCTGGAACATTGGGTGAGTTACTTAATCTCTCTCTGATTGTTTCCTCCTGTGTAAAATGGGAATCGCACCCCCAGGCTGCCCACAGGCTTGTTGTGAAGATAAAATAATGACTGTTATGAGGCACTTTGCAATCATGAAGCACTAAATTGTACTTCCCGGGACTTGGAGGGAATAACCAACAACGCCAGTTCCTGCTGTGGAACATGTTATAGTCTTTCCTAGGAAAGATGCTCCTATTTATAACAGGGTAAGATTTCTAGTTTTTTCCAGGTCCTGCCCCCTAACAAATCCTTTGGTGGTCGTTCAATTCACCTTAATTAAAGACTAATTTACTGGCCTGTGTATAATCAGTTTGGCTGGAGGCTGGCTTGTGCCAGGCAATCTTGTTGAACTTAATAAATACCAGCTCTCCAAAATATCAGATGCATGTGCTGTGGAAAGGGACTGTTAAGCACCATATTACAAGTGAGCAATCTGCTGGAGACCCTAAATGCATATATAGAGAGGCCGCCTATCCCTGTGCCCTGTGGGCCTTTGATTCATCCTAATGAGTGTATGGAGTCACAGGGGGCTAGTTTCAACATCTGTCATTCTGATCCAACTCTCTCTTATTGTCTCTTTGCCTTGTATGTCTTGATTTTACTTTTCTTTTACAGAAACTAAAGCATCTAAAGCTATTCAAAATGAATAATAAAGAAACCTTCTATCTTCTCATTTTGAAATATGTTTTTATTTCAGGTTTTTTTTTTTTTTTTTTTTTGGTTTTGTTTAGTATTTCAATCATCTACCAACTGGCCCCATTTATACACAGACCCAGCAACAATTTGTACAATGCACTAAAATCTGGGCTGTTTTCAAGGCTAACCTGATATGTCTGGTTTTGCCAGTATACAGTTGTAAGTGGTTTTCTTGTAGTCAACAAATTGTGTTCCTTCCCTGCAGAATAATCTACCCACAGCTGGAGAAATTTCCAGAGAGTAGCAGATATGCTTCTGATCTTCAGAGAGCCGATGGTCTAGTGCTAACTAGGTGCATCGTGAGAAAAAAAATCAATTAGGACAGAAAAGTTAAAATGAAAAGCAAAATATTCATGCCTTATCTGTCCCATTCCTCAGCCCTACTCCTCAGAGGCAAACACTTTTATCACTTCTGGTTTTACTTCCTTAGGAATTTTCTTCTAATTCAGTGTGTAGGAGAACTACCTAAATTGCTAATTAAGTATCCAGATTACTGATATTTATTCCAGCCCTGCTTAACAGAATCTGCTACTGTGACTGAGAATATGGATTATAAAAAAGTATCCCAGGAAATTCTAATGCCCTCTAAATTTTGAGAAAATTTAGCCTAATAAATCTTGGGCCACATGATGACTTTCATGGATTCTCGGCAATTTTGCTTTTGTGGATCCTGTGGGGTTTCTATTAGCTCAATGAACTGGATCTTTTCCTTGGTTCCTGAGAGATAACCTCTAAAATCTTGAAATTTCCCCAGTGATTGTAGTGTCTTTGATGAGACCTCCAGACCACACCTGAAGTATAATAATGAGATAACTCAGGTGGGGACTGGCCAGGTCAGAAAAACCATCTTGTGATACCTGCTGACCTCAGAGGAGGTGGGCTGATTCAATCAATCATGACCATGCAGTGAGGATTCAATAAAGGCTCTGGATATGAATACTCTATGGACTTCCTGGTTGGTGAAAGATGTTGATGCACTTTGTAAGGTAGCATGTCCCTTTTTGGGACATGGAAGGTTGACATTGGGAAACCTCAAAGACCTCATCCTATGTGTCTTTTCATTTGTATCTTTTTTGCTGTAATAAAACTGTAATTCAAGTATCATGCTTTCTGTGAGTTCTGTGAGTCATTCTAGTGAATTATTGAACTGGAGGGAGTAGTGGAAGCCAGCAGGTCATAAATAAAGGTGTTGTAGACTCCCAAGCTTGCGGCTGGCATCTGAAGTCTTGGACAGACTTAGTAGTCTGAAGGACTAGGTCCTACAACTTGTGAGGTCTTACTTCCTTACGTGTTAGGGTCAGAGGAAGAAGTACTGCACATGCAGCTGTGTCAGAAGAGAAACAGCAGAGAAGTAAAAAGTGGGATTGATTATTTCCCCCATAGGTTCTTCCCTTCATAAAAAATATTAAAAATTATATTTTACTAATGTGTTGGTATAAAGATGAAAATATTATATATTACATTTTTTTCTTCAACATAAGTTCAATATTTTTTTTTCTCATTAAAAAATTAAAGCACATTAATTGGCCCCTAAAAGTATCATGTGTCTTAGGCACTGTGCCTCCGGCATCTCCTGCATAAGTCAACCCTGAAGGAATCCAGGACTAGTCAATTTAGAAAATTGGCAATCTAATATTCTGAAAGTGTAGATCCTGATCATATTCTTTCTCTGATATACCATGAAGAGATCCAGGCCAAACTCTTGCTGGCATTAAAAGGATACATCTTTGCATGAAGATAATTTACAAGTCTTTCTTGTGTTTGGACAGGGACTTATCTACGGAAAATAACACCTATGCAGTTAGTTTTAAATTGCTGAATGATTTCTCACAGCTGACTTGATGGCAACAGTTTCTTTTCTTTTTTTTTAATACATACAAATACAAGTTAACCTAATCTAACCCGTTGCTATTGAGTCGATTCCAACTCATAGCGACCCTATAGGACAGAGTAAAACTGCCCCATAGGGTTTCCAAGGAGCAGCTGGTGGATTCGAACTGCCAACCTTTTAGCTAGCACCGTGAGCTCTTAACACTGCACCACCAGGGCTCCAAACACAAGCCAGGCTATGGGAATACCAAATAGTAGGGCTCAGTGGCTAGGATCCGGTAAAACTTCCTATTGAAATCAAGTGAATGAGTGGAAGGAGAAGTAGAAGGAAAAACAGGTGGAGTTAAGAAGGAAGTTCTTAATAGGAAGCAGGAATAACACTCCCAATACAACTTCTAACAATAAGCAAAAAAAGGAAGACTGACATGGTGTAAAAAAAACTGTAACTGATAGACGACCATGAAATGACAATTTTAGATCACTGTCAAAGTAGACTAAGTACCGTTTTTGAGTTTTGAGAAGGCAACTAGCAGCAAACAATGCTCAACCACGGTTATTACCCTGAATATTTATACTTACACTTATACTTGTCATTTATAAAATGGCTTACATAATAGTAGCTACTATTTATTGGAAAGTTGCCAATAATTCAAGTTCAGTGCTATCACTCACTGGAGTTGAGACTAGATAAAAAGGAACAAGTATGAAAAATATTGTAGAAGAAGAAACAGCAATATTTCATTTGTTGTGGTTATCGATTGCTCTGTAACAAACCACCCCAAAACTCAATGATCTAAAACAGCAACCATTTCATTATTCACTCACTGTTCTGCCATCTGTGCTGATTTAGCTGGGCGGTTTTCTGCTCATCTTGTTAGTGGTCACTCACGCGGCTGCAGTCAGCAGCTGGGTGAGCTAGGAGGAGGGCTCACCTGCAAACCTGGGAGGGCTGCGCTTCTTTTTCTTTTTCTCAGGGCCCTGCCTGGGCAAGTGGCCTTTCCAGGTGGCTTCTATAGTTGGAAAGCTGGGCTTCTTATGTAATGGTTCAGGGCTCCCAAGACAGCAAAGTGGATGCAGCAAGTGGCCTTCTTAAGGCCTAGGTCTAGAACTGGTACAGCATCAGTTCCCACGGGCAGGCTATCCAATAAGCAGTGTAAACACGGGCTTACTTGTGCTTACTTACTTGTCTGTAGTGAGCAATTTCACATGGGTTTCACTTTGACGTGGTGTGGTGAAACCCATGTACAATTGTTCACTACAGATTAGTCAGTAAGCACAAGTAAGCCCATGCTTACCTTGCTCTAAGAGTAGGAAAACAATAAGAAGAGATAGGAGGATGAAGCCTCCATGATAACATGGAGCCACTCTACCAGCCCTTCCATCTGCTTCCTGACCTCAGCTTACATGAGGGAAAAGGGATACCCTATTTTGGATAAGCCCCCAGTTCCTAACTGACCATTAGAGCAGCCAAATGAAAGTAGGTAGTTAATATTTATTCAAAATCATAAGGGGGAGCTGTTATGGACTTAATTGTGTCCCCTAAAAATGTGTGTCAACTTGGCTAAGCCATGATTCCAAGTACAGTGTGATTGTCCACCATTTTGTCACCTGGTATGATTTTCCTATGTGTTGTAAATCCTGCCTCTAGGATGTTAAAGAGGCAGGATTAGAGACAGTTATGTTAATGAGGCAGGACTCAATCTACAAGATGAGGCTGTTATCTTGAGTCAATCTCTTTTGAGTTATAAAAGACAGAAGTGAGCGGAGAGACAGGGGACCTCATTATCACCAAGCAAGAAGAGCCAGGAGCAGAGTGCATTATTTGGACCATGAGGTCCCTGTGCTGAAAACCTCCTAGACCAGGGGAAGGTTCATGATAAGGACTTTCCCCCAGCACCAAAGAAGAGAAAAAGCCTTCCCCTGAAGCTGGCACCCTGAATTCGGACTTTTAGCCTCCTAAACTGTGAGAGAATAGATTTCTCTTTGTTAAAGCCATCCACTTGTGGTATTTCTGTTATAGCACCACTAGATGACTAAGACAGGAGCTTTCTTATATGTGCGTGTATCACAGATTCCTCACATAAAATACACTCACCCACTGGAGCATTATTAGCACTTTCTCTTACTCCTGCCCGATGTGCTCTTTTCATGGGTATTGGCATGGCACACACCTTCACTTCACTGTGGTTTCTGCTCAAATGTCCATAGTAGAGAGGCCTGTCCCAATCATCCTATATACAAGGGGAGCCCCATCACGCTCTATAACTTTACCAATTTACTCCCTGCTCTTTACGTTTTTTACTTTATTATTGGCTAGCAAATTATTGCCTCCTCAGCACTTAGAAGAGTATCTGACACAACACATAGTAGTTGCTCAATGAATATTTATTAAACGACTGAATGAGTAAAGGCAAAGCAAATGTGCACTTGGGTTAAAAAGTTTTCTGAGAAAACTGTAAACAAATCAACGCATGTTCTTAAAAAAAAAAAGAAAAGCTATGACCTACTGTGATTGCAGGTTGCGAACTTGAAATATACTGTTAAACTTCAGAATAGTCCTGTGCCTGTTAAAATAATATGTCTGTGGCAATCGTTCAGCGTAACTGTAGTGTTTAAGCTGGATGGCAATTTTTCTAACTTTGCTGATCTTTTCCCTTCAATTTTATCTAAAAGAAAAAGAATGGTGGTATCTAAACTTCAAAAGGCACATTGAAGGTATTCATAAATTGCCCTTATGCTGACTTGACCAAGTCTCTAATCTTAACTGGGTTCATATGCCCTATGTTTCCTTTGTAATAAAATGAACAGAAAGCAATGGTGTAAGTTGCCTTAAACCATTTTTAAGTTGGTTTAAGTTCATGAAAAAAATCTCTCTCACTTAGTTTTGTTTTATATATCACACTATGACACACACCAAACAAAGCCCAGTAACATACATACACATATTTATATGTGTGTGTATATTTATATGTATTATATACATGTGTGTGCATATATATATATAAAACTTTCTTATTTTCCAACACAGGAGCATGTTGAAAGATTCACCCAGTAATTTTGATGTTTTATTGTATTAGTATTACTCACTCCAAAATTCCAAAATAATAAAATCTCTCTGTGTTTTAAGATAGCTGGGCAGAAATTTTAAGAAAAAGAAAGAAGGAGGATTCAAACAGATCTAGAGATGAGCCTTGAAGAGATCTTGGCTTTCCTGCTTGGCGAGGAAGTTCTGGGAATGGGAGTCTTCGAACTATAGGCCTCCGATACTCCACAATATGTTCTGAAACCATGCATTCTGTTTCTTTACTCTCTAAGGGGCACATAGTGGAACAGACACCAGGGGTCCCTCGATTTTTGCTCCACCTCCATAGTGTGCAGTGGTTGCTGGGAAGCAGGTTCCCAGAACCTACATTTCCTAGCATCTGCATGGCATCTAAGTGGAGCCATTGCTACCAAGCTCTGGCATGGGAATGTGGGCAGAAATGACGGATCATGTCCTGGGTGATCCTCTACCCACTCTTCTCCTGTTGACTGGCTGGATTTTTATGCCCAGGACAACCTTGGAACATGTGTATTGAAGAAGATCGAGCTTCTGTTAGCCTCAGTCATATAATGACTGCCTGGAGTAGATGATCTCTCCTCACAGTCTGTTGGGTCAAGCCACGGAGATGTCAGTTTTTATCTGTTATAGCACCTAACCAGTTGCTGTTAAGGCTATTCCAACTCATGGTGACTCCATGTGTGTCAGAGTAGCACTGTGCCCCATAGGGTTTTCAGTGGCTGTTTTTTTCAGAAGTAGGTCACAAGGTCTTTCTTCTGAGGCACATGTGGGTGGACTCAAACCTCTAACCTTTCAGTTAGCAGCCTAGCACGTTAACCGTTTGCATCACCCAGGGACTCCATCATAGCATCTAGTGTTAGGGGACCCTAAAGGCTGAAGACACCTAATTAATTAGTACTTCATTGGCTATCAGGCCACATCTAGTCACCTCCCCCACTACGTCACTCACTTCCTGTAAGTTGTTTTGCAGACCCTCTGGAGAGCCGGGGATGAGTCCAGATCTAACCATCTCATAATGGTCAGACTTGTGTAGAACAGACAAAGACGACCAACAGACGACCATGGGCCACCACACATGCTCAGTAACACAAGGAACTCATGTCAAGGAACTCATGGGAAGGAACCAAAATCACCAAACATATGTCATCTGCAGTAGCTGAGCCCATTTCAAAAGCAAAGAGTCCATCAGCCACTTCCGTGCCAAGTCTTAGCCCCACCTCGTAATGAATAACCAATAGAAATTATGACTAGTTCAAACTTCCTGATCCTGCCCACCGCCTTCCTCCACCCCTATATGAATATGTATAATTATAAAATGTGAATGCTTCCTCAAATCGAGGAACTCAATCTGAACTCAATACTTCCGAGTTCCCGCTTGCTAGCCTGCAGAATAAACTCTTCCTCTCAAAAACAGCGTCTGAGAGATTGGCTTCTTGCACGCTGGGCGTGGATCCATTGGGTCCAGTTTCACTAGCGCTCCCTTAACGACTACGCAAACGCTACAGCTTTAAGAGAAAATTTGAAGGCATCATCGTTATCGAGCTGGCTGAACAGAGAGCAGCAGTTCTCAAACTTCTCTTGAGGTAGTTTGTTATGAATACAAATCCCCCGATCTCACTCCCAGAGCTTCTGATCCATTAGATCTGGGATAGGGCCCAGAAATATGCATTTTAATCACCACTCCAGGTGATTTTGATGCACCTTTGGAGGAACACTGATAAAAAGAGTGTATATGCAAAAATGGCAGCTGTGAATCTGGGGTTGGAAACAGACAGCAGGTTACATCCTGAGTCAGAGTGTGAGCTGGATGAAATTAGAAGCCAGTGAACAAGTAGAAACACTTTCAAAGAAAAGTTCCACACTGCAGCAATTAGTACTAATACTCGGTGATCACTCATCCCACCATATTCAAGGAGGATAAAGGCTCAATGATGGGGTTGTAAAAATGGAATGAGGCCAAGAAGAAAGTAGTTGACATTCAGAGGCAGGAGAGGATAGTTTCAGAATAAGCATTGGCAAACAGAAAGCCCCTCTATATTGGCATACCACAATTGAAATAGATCACTTACAGGAAGCAATGGTTTTAAGGCCAACACCACTCTCAACACCCATTCGCCTACAACAGAAGAACAATATGTGGAGAGGTAAGAGCTTAAAATGAATATTTTTTTTTTCTTTCCAATATACTATCCAATAAAAATGTTACAGGCCTAAAGCCAAAGACTATTCTTGGATTGGATCTTTTCCAATGCTCTAAATTTAACCAGCTGGGATTCTCTAAGTACCAGTCTATTCAACTTTTTGAAATGTAGAATTTGCCTTTTAGTGGGAAATCTGCATTTCACCTTTTCACCTTAACTACGCACCAGACCATCCTTTTCCCTCAAAGAAACACGACCTTTCGGTACTGTGTAATTGGAACAATGGAAAGTAAGATTGTAACAAGGTGGTGGTTGGGGTTTGAGTGTCAAAGCACACAAATACACACCTGCACATACCAAAGACCATGAGAGATGCACCTTTATTCTTGGTTAACTACTTGGCCATATAATTAACACTCTTAGGTATTTTTTTTCAGAACCGAGTTTGTTTGTTTTTCAGAACCAGTTGCCTGGTGAGAAGAGAATCAGAAGGATGTACATTTTTAGAATAAATAGTTGATTATAGTCTATCTTAAACCCAAAAGCCAAACCCGTTGCTGTCAAGTCGATTCTGACTCATAGAGACCCTATAGGACAGAGTAGAACTGCCCATAGGGTTTCCAAGGAGCAGCTGCTGGATTTAAACTGCTGACCTTTTGGTTAGCAGCTGAGCTCGTAACCAGTGCACCACTGGCTCCAGTTTTTTATTAAAGCATCACTCAGTTACTGAAGATTTAATCAGTCAGGAACAACTTGAAGCAACTGTATACAGTTTTGTCTGCCACCCATCTGTCAGTTTGTGACACTGTTGTGGCTCGTATGTTGCTATGATGTTGGAAGCTATGACACTGGTATTTCAAAATATCAGCTATCCATGGTGGACAGTTTTCAGTGGAACTTCCAGACTGAGACAGACTAGGAAAAAAGGCCTGGTGATTACTTCCAAAAATTAGCCAGTGAAAACCCTATGGATCACAACAGATTGTCTGATACACTGCTGTAAATGAGTCCCCTACATTGGAAGGCACTCAAAATATACAGTATCTGCAAAAATGGACTCAAGTATATCAAAGATCATGAAGATGGTACAAGACTGGGCAACATTTTGTTCCTTTGTGCATAGAGTTGCCATGAATTAGAGCCAAATCGACTACAACTAACAATAACGATACAGGTGCATAAGATTTCTCTTCAGTCCGTGCTCCCTTTGGGAAATAAGGTTTTCTAGTTAAAAAGAATGACTTCATCTGTACTCGTGAAATCCTACGCCAAATAGATGAAGCAGAGTGGTGAACATGTTCTTAGAAATATAAAATTAATTAATGGGTCAATTAATGCTCTGAAAGTTGGTGCTCTTGTAGAGTGACAGGTCTGGAGACTTAAGCATAGCTGGTATTTGTTCAATAATACAGTACAGCACACAGATGTCACGGTCTGTGAAAGGATGCCTGATATCTTGAGTAAGTTTAAAACTCAGTCATGGGGAGAAAGATGTTTAATATCCTTGCAGATATTCTATTGCATCTTTCTTTCCAAATATGTAGGATATTCAGTTCACAGACAATTTGAACTGACTGGGTGGCATTTAAAACATATTATTTCCTATAATTTACATGTTTTGAAGCTAGTCATAAGAATTTCAGAATAATTCTTTTCAAGAATATAGCCCTTATGTGTAAAACGATCTCATTTGAGTATGAATGTTTTAAGGGCTTGTATTACTTTAGGAAAACGCTGATGCCATGAATGTATATAGTGCGTTAATGGAGTCCTGAAAATGCTGGTGGCATAGTGGTTAAGAGCTACGGCTGCTAACCAAAAGGTCAGCAGTTCAAATCCACCAGGCGCTCCCTTGGACGCCCTATGGGGCACTTCTACTCTGTCTTATAGGGTCGCTATGAGTCGGAATTGACTCTACAGCAACGGGTTTGGGGTGTGTGTGTGTGTGTGTGTGTGTGTGTGTGTGTGCGCGTGTGTTTTATGGAGTCCCTCGGCGGTGCAGACAGTTAATGTGCTTGGCTGCTAACCAAAAGGTTAGAGATTCAAGTTTACTAAGTGGCTCCTCAGAAGAAAAGACCTGCGTATCTACTTCTGAAAAATCAAGCATTGAAAATACTATGGAGCACAGTTCTACTCTGACACACATGGGATTGCCATGTGTCTTAGTTATCCAGTACTGCTATAACAGAAATACCACAAGTGGGTGGTTTTCACAAACAGAAATTTATCTTCTCACATTGAGGAAGCTAGAAGTCCAAATTCAGAGCACTGGCTCTAGGAGAAGGCGTTCTCTCTCTGTTGGCTATGGAGGAAGGTCCTTGTCTCTTCTGAGCTTCTGCTCCTGGGCAGTCTTCATGTGGCTTGGCATCTCTCTTCCCTCATCTCTGTTTGCTAGCTTGCATTTAATCTCTTTTATATTTCAAAAGAGCTTCACTCAAGATACACCCTACACTAATCCTGTCTCATTAACATAACAAAAACAACCCATTCTCAAATGGGATTATAATCGTAGGCATAGAGGTTAGGGTTTACAACACATTTTTGGGCGACATGATTCAATCCAGAATACCATGCAATCAACTCAATGGCGATTTTTTTAAGATTTACCAAGTAGTTGTAAATAAATAATTTACTTAGCACTCACACAGCCCCATGCAGTAAGTGGTGGAAGCATATTGGTTCATATTTTACAGATGAGGAAACTGAAGCAGAAAGAGTTTTAGTGATATACTGAAAGACCGCACTGCTAAATGACTGGGCCAGCAAGATTCTCTGGTAGTCATTCCTAAAACTGGCCAAACTGATGTTAGAAAGAGCTCCTGATTCATTACCATAGCAAGTAATGGAAAAATGAAATCATTCAAATTAAGATATGTTTGTTGAGGAGCTACTATGTTGTTTCAGGTGAAACAAAGATGAGAAAGCACAATTCCTGCCATTAAGAAGTTTGCAATCCTCTAAGGTGAACAAGGCAAGTACTTACAGAACAGGCACTCCAAGTCACAGTTGTTTCACAATGGAAAATGGCAAATGATGGGTAAAGAGGCACCAATGAGGGGCCCGCAAAGGATGGGAGCAGGGATTTGCTCAGTAGTCTTTATAATTTAATTTCTGCAACTCTTAGTGGCTTGGCCAAAACCCCTCAAAAACCCAAATCCATTACCGTTGAGTCAATTCTGACTCATAGTCGGACCCTGTAGGATAGAGTAGAACTGCCCCATAGGGTTTCCAAGGAGCGGCTGGTGGATTTGAACTGACAACCTTTAGGTTAGCAGCCAAATGCTTAACTGCTGTGTCACCCGGGCTCTTGGCAGTCGGAGGAAAATGTATTAGCAAGATATTTTCCAATCCAGAGAAATTTAAAGTCAGATAAATGTGAAAAAGCAGAAAACCAAACCAAACCAAAACAAAACAAAAATTCAACCAGTCATCACCACAAAGGTATGAAATACTCAGTTGTTTGTGAAAATTTTAGAAAGAGCAGACCACTTTGAATGCCCAGCTAAAGGTTACGTTGTATTAAGATCATTGAGAAACAGAGCAACTGAAAGACCTTAGAAATAAAACTTCTTCTGGACGGAAACTTCATTTCATGGGCAAATGAAAGAACCAGTGTATTTGTCACTTTTCCAGACAGTTTTCTACTTGAAGTATGCCCTTTAAAGAAAAAACCAGAAACCACCCAAGACACCAAATTAGAAACAAAAAAAAGTACCTAGTACTAAAAAAAAAAAGTTGTATAACATTTCAATGATGAATTTTAAGTACCTTAAAGTCTTGTGGCAGGTAACACCTGCCTAGTTCTGATAAACTTTAATTTCTGATTTGGTTTTAAGAACCTTTGGGAGGAAGGAGTAAACAAAGCTGATCTAAAGAGGTGCTGGGACTAACGATGAGTTGAGAGATTTTCCTTCAAAATCGAAGAGACTGTCACAAACATGAGAGGTTAAACAAGACTGACTCTGAGGAGGGTGAAGGCCAAAGTCATTCTTAATCCCCAATCCCCAACTGAGAAACCCTTGAGAAACTTGCAGAGTGAGGTCTAATTGTTTGGTTTGCTGCTAAAAAGCTTTTGGCAGTATGGTTTGCAAAATTTATCTGGCTTAGGCCATTCAGATAGCCTTGTACACGCTCTGCATGGGGAAACAGTTCTCAACACACACACACACACATACACACATATTCTGGGTGGAAACTTTACTTCATATATTTCATATATATATTTATATATCTGTAATGGAGAAGTACTTTATTTCATGTCTTTGAGAATAAATTATAATATTTTATTACACATAGGACTGGCTAAATAATTGACAGCATTGTAGCAAGAAAGAAAACCTGAGATAAGCAATTCACAGTATTCCCTGTTCATGCGGGAATGAGGTTATGCTAGATAAGACTATTGAGTCTCATCATGCACTGATGAGGTTATGGTGGATACATTTAGCATAAAATACAGTAACTATAGCTGGGTAGAGTGGGCACCTCCACTGATTTCCTTTGAACTTTAGAAGATTAAGAATAGGGTTTAGAGTTTGGTTGTATGTTAGATCTTTAGTTTTTTAGGAGCTGGTGGTTCTAGACTAATTTATCGTGAAGAAAATGAAAGAAACAAGTGATATGTAGTGAATAAAAGAAAAACAAAACAAAAAACGAAACCTGCTGTCATCAAGTGATTTCTGACTCACAGGGCCCCTATAGGACAAAGCAGAACTTCCCCATAGGGTTTCCAAGGAGTGGCTGGTAGATTTGAACTGCTGACCTCTTGGTTAGCAGCCAAGCTCTTAAAAACACTATGCCACCAGGGCTCCATGTAGTGAATAGGGTAAGAAATAACCTCATTGCAGAAATATTTTCAGGTAGGGTATTAGATGTACTTTGTTGGTTGGTTGGTTTGTTTTCTGACTAGCATCTCCTTGTACATCAACCTCTTCCCATCTCTATAACAATCTTATTGGGCCCATGAGGTCTAGGTGACCACCTCCCACCTCTCACCTCCTCCCCCCCACCCGCAGAACCTTAGATCAAGGCCTGTCCTCAGAATACGCTCTTTGCTTGTTTTAGAGGTAGGCACATGTTCCATGCTGCACCAAAACAAATCCTCCTCGAAAATTTTGCCAAAGTTATTAAGAAGATATTCCCCTTTTCACTGGGGTTGGTAGGTTGGTACGATATAAGACTCGAACTGAAAGTGGCCACCTTTGTCTCCAAAGTGATCAGGGATCAGAAGCATGTCTAAGAATGAAGGCAGTAGAGAGGAGTACCCAGGTATGGAAAGGGAAAGAGACAGAATCCTTAAAATAGCTTTGGGCCTCTGGGTATAGCCATAAAATTATATCTACCCTTAGATCCTTCAGTTACATGAATCAATGGTTTATCTCTGATCTTGTTAGCTTGGGATTAGCTTTTGTCATTTGCACAAAAGGATGACGGACTAATCAAATAGTATATGGGTTAATATCACTAATACTTATTGAACCAGGAATACTTATTTAAGCCCTGCTTTTCAGGAGCCTTGAAGTTTTTCCTTGAGATAGTCTTCTGAGGTGGTAAAGTATTACTGTGTTTTGCCTGATTTTCTCAGAGAGGACAGTTTAACTTATGCTAGCGTAATTTTAAAAGTTTAACAGATACAGATAGGCAGGTGTACCCCACATCAGGAGTTTATAGGTGTCTCAAAAGGTTAACACATTCAGCTACTAATCTAAAGGTTGGTGGTTCGAGGCCACCCAGAGGTACCTCAGAAGAAAGGCCTGGCAATCTACTTCTGAAAATCAGCCATTAAAGACTCTATGGAGCACAGTTCTAGTTTGACACACATGGGGTTGCCATGAGTGGAAACTGACTCGATGGCAACTAGTTTTTCCCGCATTAAGAAAATAAGTTATGGTAGATTTTAATAATGTTTTCAATTATTTGTCTCCCTCTTTCTATAAAAGAATTCTATTTCCTTGCCCCATTGACACAGACTTGGCCAGGTGATTTGCTTTGGCTGAAGAAATGTGAATGGATGTGATGTGCTTCATGTGTGAACAGAATCTGTAAGAGCCATTGGATAGTTGTTATTGCTCTTTTCCCTTCTCTGCCAAGAAAAGTGTATGCCCCGGGTAGGGGCTGCTGTTTTATCGTAGACTTCAGAATGAAGAAATCATGAGAAGCAGAGCCACAGCCAACTCGTATCCAACAAAAAATGATACTTTGTTGTCTTAGTCATCTAGTGCTGCTACAACAGAAATACCACAAGTGGATGGTTTTAACAAAGAGAAGTTTATTTCCTTACAAATAAAGTAGGCTAAAAGTCCAAATTCAGGGTGTCAGCTCCAGGGGAAGGCTTTCTCTCTCTCTTGGCCTTCTCGTCAATGTTCCCCCGGACTAGGAGCTTCTCGGCATAGGGACCCCGGTCCAAAGGACGCGCTCTGCTCCTGGCACTGTTGATGGTATGAAGTCCCCCTGTCTCACTGCTCACTTCTGTCTTTTATATCTCAAGAGATTGCCTCAGAACACAATCCAGTCTTGTAGATCAGGTCCTACCTTACTAACACAACTGCCACCCATCCTCCCTCATTAACATCACAGAGGCAGGATTTACAACATACAGGAAAATCACACAGTACCAGGAATGATGGCCTAGCCAAACTGATACACACATTTTTGGGGGGACATAATTCAAACCATGACGTTTGTTATAAATCCCTGAGATCTGAGGTTTGTTACAGCAGCAAAACCTAATAAACACTGACTGATGCGTAGGCATCTAGAAACCCCAAATTAAGAAAAATGATTATTTAAGGGTAATGATTTATAGTATTAGTTGATGTCTCCTATACATTATAAAAGGAGCCCTGGTGGCAATGGTTAAGCGCTCGCCGGCAAACAAAATGTTAGTGATGAGAACTCACCCAGTGCCTCCACAGGAGAAAGACCTGGCAATCTGCTTCAATAAAGATTACAGCCTAGAAAACCCTATGGGGCAGTTTACTCTGTCACATGGGGTCGCTATGAGTCGGATTTGACTTGACTGCACCTAACAACAACATACATTAAAAGTTTTCCTGATATAATACTTAATTTACCAAAAAATTAATTTGCATTAGATATAGGAACACATTCAGTGTAAAGTTTTCCCCAATCCCAAGACTATTGTTACTCCCAAGGCTATTGTTACTCCATTTTCTTCCTTGGTTGTTTTTTCTGGGCTCTGGTTATTCTGTGTATCTCACATATAGTAGTCTACGTGTGTTTGGTAGATCTCTTTGATGCATTGTTGTTCTAAGCTGATAGCTCCTCAGACGCTCTGCCAACAAATGTCACAAGAGAAGGCACTTGTCACAGCAGAACCTCCTTTGTAACAGTCTTTTGTGGTCATGGTTGATGGGCTGTGGACTTCTTTGAACAGCTGTTCCCCATTGTCGCACATCACACTCAGAGTGCTGTGCATCCCTGATATCCACCCCATCTCTGGGGATAGTCTCTTGCTTCTGAGAGCCTTTATGCCGCTAAGTGGGTCATCCTGGTCCATATTGTGCATTCCAGAACTACACACAGAAAATCGCTCTTTGACTTCTCCCCTCTTTGATTTGTTCACCATGTTTAATTTTCTCAGATCAGCTGTCATTGCGCTTACTTTTATCCCTCTGATATTTTATCCCTCTCTATTCCTGAGGCCCTATGGTATTTTGAATCGTGCTACTTTCCTTTCTTTTTCTTGGGCAAAATATACGTGTCAAATAAAAATACAATAATGTCTTCATTATAAGTTGTCAGATTTCTACACATTTCAGCTGTCTGATAATAAGGAGGCTGGGAGTACAGGAGGAAAAGGGGGAGAAGAAAGTTTATTACGTGCCTACTATTATTACATTCTATTGTACATAGTGTTGCTATGAGTCGGAACGGACTCGATGGTTACTAACAACATTATCGGGCAGGAACTACAGTAGCTAACTTGTAGGTGTAATTTTCTCTATTTCACACATGTGAAAATACAACTCGAGGTTAATCAACTTGACAAAAGTGATACAGCTGATAAGTGGTGGAGCCAAGATTCAAACAGATTTTCATCTGCCTCCACAGTTTCCTGTCTTGTATGTGATACTATTATTTCTTCTGAGAATTAAATGAAACAGGACTTAGATCATGAAGGAAAACCCACGATATGGGGCAAGTTATTTAACCTTCCTAATTTTCTCCTGTTAAATGAAGGAGTTGAGCAAAATTTAATCGAAGGTATTGTAACATTCTATGGATCTAAAATCATGGGCCAAAAGCTCATATACTTTGTTCTATTGGAGAAAAGCAGAGATATTTCTTTCTGTTGGAGAAAAGCAGAAATATTTCTTCAATTCACTGTCCTTTTCCTATCAACTCTTTGGCTCCTGGATTTATCCTCTCCTGTACCCTGGTGGGCAAAGAGCCCTGCTGGTGTGGTGGTTAAATGCTTGGCTGGTAACCAAAAGGTTGCTGATTCAAATCCAGCAGCTGCTCTGTAGAAGAAAGATGTGACAGTCTGCTTCTCTGTAAGGATTTATAGCCTCAGAAACCCGATGAGGCAGTTCTACTCTATCTTATAGGGTCACTATGAGTTGGAATTGACTCAATGGCAATGGGTTTAGTTCTGTTCTCTGGTGGAAAAGGTGTCTCCTCTCCAGTCCAAGCTTATGCCATTATGTGCTCTGCATCCTAAATATTTCCATCCAATCAGACTAGGCAGATTTGCCTTCTCTCTCCATATTGCCTCTTTCCCTCTACACGTATCTATCCTTTCGCACTAAGAAAAGAAAATTCCTTGCTAACCCACTGCCCTAGCACTTGCCAGAATTTTATAGGCCAACTTTCTTCTTCTTCTTCTTTTTTTGAGGTAAAATTCACATAACATAGATTCACCATTTTAACCACTTTAAGTGTATACAATTCAGTGGCTTCCAGTAAATTCACAACATTGGGCAACTATCTGGGTTTGGGTTTTTTTGGTTATCGTCACTCTATGATTTCAGAACTTTTTCTTCAACACCCCCCAAAACCCCTGTACCCATTAAACAGTCACTTCCCATTTCCTTCTTCCACAGCCCTTAGCAACCACTATTTTTCTTTCTGTCCCATTGGATTTGCTTATTCTGGACATTTCATATAAATGGAATTATATAATCTGTGGCTTTTTGTGTCTGGCTTTTTTCACTTAGCGTAGAATTTTTAAGGTTCACCCATGTTGTAGCTGTAGGCTGGCTTTTTAAAACTTATGGCCTGTTTGCATTGACTTAATGTCCTTTCCCTCATTTCCTCTGTCCCTGTTGGACTTGACTTCTATGCAGCAATCTGCACTGGGCCCTTTTCTTCCTGAGCACCTCTCTTGACCTGAACTTCTTTTGTAAATTTCTTTGCAGGCTTTCTTTCTCCACCCGGTATGTATGTATTGATATTTTCCCGAGTTCCAACGGGAGCCCATTTCCCTTTTATGTTCCTTATTTTTTGTCATTTACATCCTTCCAAGGCTATAGTTGCCACACTTTTTCTAATCCCTAGTATTAGTACTAGTAATAGTTACTTAAGCACCCTTGGTGGTGCAACGGTTAAGTGCTCAGCTGTGAACTGAAAGGTTGGCCATTTGAACCCACCCACTGGCTTCCCAGGAGAAAGACCTAGCAATATTCTCCAGTAAAGAATACAGCCTAGATAACCCTATTGGGCAGTTCTACTCTGTCCTATAGGGTCGCTGTAAACCAAAAATCGATTTGATGGTACCTCACAACAACCTTATTTATCTGGTTACCTGCCCAGTCATTTTCATTCTCTTTTCCCTTCCCCCACATCACTCTTGCTTGGTCCTCCCCTTCCTCCTCTATCCATATGGTTCAGTGTGACTAGTAGAAGCCAAGCAATGTGACTACATGATTCAGCCCATTAAATGGTCCGGGGCTAGGCATATGACCCATACTGGACCAACCCTTTCCTAGAAATTTGTAATTGGAAGAAAAAAAGAGATTTAGATTTAGTATTTTCTCATGTGCCTATTTCTAGTGTATCTAAGCTTGGTATCTATCAGTGGTTATGTTTTTACCATGTGGCCTGGGAAAGCAAAAGCAGAGATGGTATAAGGAGAGTAAGCCCTTAAATCTCAGGACTCAGTCTGCTCTTGGAGCCTGGCTGTATCTATAACCTTGGTTTCCAACAGATCCATTCCCGAATATATCATCAGCTCAGAATTTGTTCTGTATATCCAATTGCCTCTGAAAATTCCACTCAGCTATTTGTGGCAGAGACTGATTAGATGATCACTGTTTCCTCTTTTTCCCAGGCACACAGCTAAACTATTCCCAGCCTGTTTGCGTCCTAGCACGTTTGCATACAGTGACTAGTTCTTGCCAAAAGAATGTGATTGAAAGTGATGTGTCACTTCTGGGTTTAGGTGCTTAAGAGTCTGTGTGATTTCTTCTGTCTCTCTTTTTCTTCTCCAGCACTGAACACTGTCAGGGTGACCTTGAAGCCACACATTGAAGATGGAAGGCCCTAACTGACTGCATGGAGCAGAGCATCCTCTCACTCCAACACCAACGTAGCAAGAAACAAACTCATATGGTGTTAAGCATCTGAGATTTGGGAGGTTTATCTGTAACAGCAATAACAGCACTACTTACCCTGACTAATGTGTTGTCTCACAGCCACCTCAAATTCAACGTGTACATGCCTAATCTTCCCTTTCTCCAATAACATGGTCCTCCAGAGCCCTTGATCTTTGTGAATAGTTCCAAAGTCCATCAACCAGAAATCTCAGTGTCATACTTGACTGTTCAGTCTTCTGTGATTTACACATTTAGCTGGTCACCAAGTACTATTGATTTAACATGTTTTAAATCTCTGAACTCTATCCCCTTGTTGCCATCATCACTGCTAATGCCTTTGTTCTGGCCCTTGGAATTCCTTGCTGGGTCACTGAAACAGCTTTATAACTAGTCTCTCTACTTCTAGGTTATCTCACTTCAAATAATTCTTTCCTCTTCTGCTATAATATATATCTGCTGCTATAGCTTTTTTAAAGCAAAAATTTGTTTTATTTCTTTTCTTAAAATTCTTTAATGATTCTTTAGCATCTTCTAAATAAAACCTGTCACTCTCCGTTTGCCTGCCACCACCACAGCCCCCTTCTGAACTAACTGATCAACATTATTTCCTTGAGCATTTGTTGATTTGGCTATGGTCTGCTACTATGACCACAGCTGATTGGTCGAGGGATATGGGTGTGAGCCAACAGCATACCTCTGGATAGTGTGTAGCAGCGAATGAAGTAGCCTAGTATTTCAACTGTGCCTAACGGGGTTTCTCTAGATTTGTCTGTGACTTATTGACATTCAAATTCTCTATCCTAGAGAGTTTAAATATGAGGCATATGAGAGACATAAATATGAAGAACATCACAGAAAACAGATTCATAGAGTGATTAATGAGCAAAACTATGAAGCAATAGAAGTTATAGTAAGCAGAATCTATGAGGTATAGAGGAAAGATGAGGGAGGAAGAATTTGTGGGAAAAAAGATGACAATGCAGGCACAGTAGAATCTAAGACCAAGAGGGTTCATGAAATCTAAGGTGTGGGGAGTCCTTGGAGTAGAAGTAACAGACACAAATTTTGCAAAGTAGCCATAATATTAATAGGCCTAGAGCTGTTGTGGTAGGCTGATCAACATTCCACTTTTCCATGAGACCTGGCAGTTTGTTTTATGAGAGTTTTCTGTGTTTCTTTACTCTTCCACCTAATCTAATAAAGCTTCAGCACTTGATTTAAAACAAGTGTTGCAGCTTGGTTCCTTGTAACCAGAAAGACATCATGGTCTACATAGTCATCATGACTTGCCCTCTATCTGCTTCACCAGCTTCTTCTCCTGGTACCTCCACCCACATCGTGCTGGACTATACAGCATTCCCGAATGCACTGTGCTCCAGGGCCTCTTGCCTTTTCAAGTGAAGTTCTTTGTTGTATGTTGTTGCTAAGCGCCATCAAGTCGATTCCGACTCGTAGCCACCCTATGTACAGCAGAACGATTGTATACAAAGCTTTAAACTCTTGTGTCCATCTCATCGCTGGCTAATTTCTACTCATTCTTCAAGATTTAGCTCAGGTCCAAACCTCTCTTGGATGCCTTGCCGAACACCATACTCTGTCCTGCATGTTTTGGACTCAATGTCTCTCTGTGTGTTCCCATGTACATTGGATACGCCTCTGTCTTATTGCGAAGTTATTACATTGTGTGATAATCATCTCTTCCTTTGTCTTTTCCCATAGGCTTACAAGCTTTCTAGTGTTTTGCTCACCACTGTATCCTCAGCAACTGAACAGAGCCTGGCACACAGTAGGTGCTCATTAGTAAGGTGTGTTGACCCACTGACTGATGGATTGAATACCATCAGTTCTTCAAGCCAATGCTTGCCAATTAGAAATGAATGTAAAATTAAGATTACCGCGTTACCAAATTTGCTCATTTGTTTCTTTGGGAGCCTGAGTTTTGCTTTATATTAAAGTGAAAAGCAGATTAAAAGCAAAGTAAGGGCAGCTTAGAGCAGATCCAGTGATAGATGGAGAGTTGTAGCTGCCAGTGAGGAGGAAAAAGTGAAAAACATCTTAAAGGCCCAGCTAGCTGAGTCCACAGGCAACACTCTTAGATACATCAAGATCTCCCCCAGTCCTTCAGCCTATGGGGACAGTAGGGTTCTCAGCCATGCCTCCCTCATCATTGGCTAATTTCTACTCACTGATGCAGAAACATGTTGTTACAGTCCAGGATGAGTGTTGCTGTGAGCAGCTGTAGGAAGAAAGCCGCCAGCTTAACAAACTAGTCAGCTTGGGGCATAGGGATAATTAAGGGAAGGTGGCACCCTGTTTCAGATCAGTTTTTACCCCCCAGTCTCCTATGATTTCTTGTAAGAGCATGTTATTACAAATAGTGATAACTCATATGCAGTGGTGCTAAGTGATAGATAGGGGATTCAAGAGCTACAAGCTCTAACTCCTACTTTGCTGTTGATTTGCTGTGTGAACCTCACTAAGCCACTTAACCTTTCTATGGCTCAGGGTCTTCTCTGTAAAAAATGATGGTATCCGTGGCGTTCCTCATCAGATTTCTGTGATAAATAAGCAATTAAAGGGGCTTTGAGTAAATAATTATAGCTTAATATAGCAATGGCTATTTTCTATTTTTATACATAGAGTCTATACACACATATTACATGACATGGGAAGGAAAAAGACTACGCTTAGCATTATTCCCAGACAGAATGATCAAATAACAAATTCACCGGTTAGAGGCCAGGTTCCACATCAATGAAAGTTTTAGCATTTATTCATTTATTTCTATGACAAAACTCTATTAGGTCTTATTTTATCTTTTAATGCTTATCCATTAAGCTAAAATTTCCCTAGTATTTATTTTATTTTATTTTTTGCAATTCACTTATCTATTTATTTTGGAATGTTAACTCTGCTGGGTACTGGAGAGAGAAAGATAAAGAAAATATTATCATTGTCTTCAAGGATCTCCCAGAGTAGTTGTCTTTGTTATTTTGTGCTGCCATAACACAATTTGTCTTGCAGATTTGGAGGCTAGAAATCCAAATCAGGGTGTCAGCTCTAGCGGAGAGGCCTTCCTTGTCAGTAGCCCCAGGCGTTCCTTGTCGTTTCTTGACTTGTAGAGGAATCTTCGCATGTCATCTATCTTCACCCTGTTGTGTGTCTGTGTCTGTTTTGCTCTTTTTATAAGACACCACTCAGAAGGGATTAGGTTCAGGACCCACCCTACTGTGGTATGACCTTATTATCATAACAAAAGAAAAAGCCCTATTTTCTAACCAGATCATATGTTCAGGTACAAGGGTTAGGATTTTAACATTACTTTTTTGGGGACACATTCAATCCATAACAGTAATGAAGAAAGGGACCTGAGAATAGTTACTATCCTAAACTCCACTTAGGATTTTAAACTCTGACTGTCTCAGTAGGGATATATGTAAGGTAGTGCTACCACTGAGAAAGAAGGAAGCAATTTCCCCAGTGAATGATGCAAATGTGTGAATTTCAGCCTTGCTCCACATTTCTCATTAGGAATCTCTTTTCTCCTGTGTGACAGTCACTGGGCTAAATGCATTTTACATCTTATCTCAATTCACCTATATGGCCACCCTACAAAGAAGATATTATTATTAGCTACATTTTTTTTTTTTTTTTTTTAGATGAGGAAAAAGAGACTTAGAGAGGTTAAGAAGCATGTCTAAGGTCACAGAGCTAATGAACGGCAGAGCTGGATATTAAATCCAGGCTTGTCTCTTTACTACTGTACTATATTGCTTCCTCAATGAGTTATTTTGAAGATACAGCTTTTTAAAGGCAAGATATGTTTGGCCTTTACTTCTGAGCTTCAAAAACGGCCTTAATAATTTTCATGTGATATATTTTCATGTTTATAAAAATACAGATGAGCCAGGAAAAGGGGTTGCTTAAAAGCTGATTATATGGAATCTTCTACATCAACCTCAGTCTGATGCCAAGGAATTTGTGAGAACATGTAGCTCTCAAAGACCAAATTAAATTATGGAAAAATGTAACACCAATGCTATCATATTGTTTCACATTTACCATCTCTTAGAAAACCTTTGGAAAGACTTTAAGATAAACACTTCAGAAATAAATTAGATTTTTGTGCCATAAACTCCTTCGATTTCTACCTGATGCTACACATTAAGATTGAATCCATGTCTAGACCTAATTGAAATTTAACATTCTTACTGATAAAGCTACCTAGCAGTAGACCATTTCTTGTTCTGTTGCATGAACACGACTCCTCCCCTCATGGACAAATGTATGGCTTTATTCACAGGAGAAATAGGGAGAGTTAAACTGAGGAAATGACGGAATCACAAATGGCTAGAGTGTGGAGGGCTCTCATAGAACATCTAGTTCAACACCCTTCATTTTCAAGTGAGGGTGCTAAGGTCTGGAGAGGTAGAGTGAGTTGCCCACTATCACACCATTGCTGCTGTTGTTAACTGCCTTTCAATCAGCCCCCTACCCCACCTACAACAGAACTAAACACTGCCTGATCCTGTGCCATCTCCATGATGGGTTGGGGATCAGGCTGTGGTGATCAATAGGGTTTGCAGAAGTAGATTGCTGTGTCTTTCCTCCTAGTCCATCTTAGTCTGGCGCTCTGCTGAAACCTATTCAGCATCATAGCAACAAGCAAGCCTCTACTGACAAATGGGTGGTGGCCACACATGAGGTGCATTGGCCAGGAATCGAACCTGGGCCTCTTGCGTGGAAGGTGGGAACTCTACCACTGATCCTCCAATGTCCCCTATGACAGTATTAACTGGTGGGAAGTCTAGGGGAGGATTCAGACCTCCTCACTTCCTCGCTAGCATCCTTTTGCTAAACCATGGCCCATCTTGTGCATCCCCTGTTACAGGTAAAAAGCCCACAATGTACTGCCAATCCCGGTGGGTTAAGAGTCCCATCCTCAAATATGAAGGGTGGCATTTTAATCTATAAACCAAATGACTCTCCCACTCACACCTGACAAACACATTTCCTGTTGTTTTTATTCCAATTAGCTGTAAGTCACCTTAAATCTCATCACAGGAGCACTGATCTATTTAAATTAAATGTAAATGCATCGCTGCTTTTTTTTTTTTTTTGTACCAAGCAGGGATAGAACATGAAGAAATTACTTCCTTGGTGCTGTGGGTCTTGAAATCTAGAACTGATAAAACAGCATAGATTGATGGAGGTCAGAGGAAGAGAAATACTGATATTCTGGACACCAAATCCCCAAATAATTGACTGGGACGTTGAGGTTTTCAAACCTTGTTCTTTTCTTTTTTTGCCAGAAAGATTCAGATTTTTTTATCATTTTAATTGAAGGTCCAGTAGGAAAAAAAAATTGAACCATTAACTCTGATTATTGTATCATGATTTATCAGAGTCTAAAGTCATCTCCAGCTCCCCATCTATTTGTCTCCTTGGACACTGTCACTTTGCTGCTTACTCTTTGCACTCTATCTACAGCTGCAGAAGAGCAAGTGAGTGGCGAAAGCTTAGGCTCTGTGGCCAGAAATGCCATTTCAAACTGAAACTCCTAGACTTTGTTTACATGACACATACACAACCAGTCAATTAGAACTTCATATTTTAAGACTTCTGATTCTTATAATGGGCATGCCAGCAGAGAGAGGGAGCATATTGATTTCTAGCCCACTGCTTGAGCACAGCTGCTGGTACTCAATGGAGAAGAGAGGAGAAAGGATGGGTGCTTTGCTGTTAGGAGTGGGTTGATAAGCTGCATACAAGGATTTTTAGCGCAAATGTTCTTTTGACACTCCTACAGGACCCTGGAATGGATAGATGCTCAGAACCCAGGACAATAGATTTTTGGGAGAAATAAGGCAAAAAATTCAAAAATCAAACTTGCTATTGGGCAGACTAAAATAAAGATTGAATAAACGTATTTGTTTTATTTTATTTTCCTGCTAGCTCGGCACCTTGTAGATATAGCTTTTTTTTTTCTGAGTAAGATGGAGGGAGAAAGAAAAAGTTTTTCTCCAAGCTGGCGCTGGGGCAGTGAGAGAGGAGATGGTCCACAGTCTCCATATGGAGTCATGAGAAAGGAAGGATTGGGTAGTATGTTTTAGGAGGAAGCTGGTCTGCTTGATATCTCCTTTGGAGTCTTTGCTTAGCTTTATCAGAATCAAAAAAAAAAATAAATCTTTTCATATACAGGGTATCTCATACTGTTGGGGATAGATTCCACGGCTACTAATAATAACAATAACAAGCCTAGAGCTAACCAGCCCCTTTCCCAAGGTTGTGAGCACAAGCTCTTAGGTCCTTCTCGACTACTCATTTTAGTTATTCTGCCATGTTTGGTAAGTCTGCGTAGCTTTGTAGTTTTTCCGATATTTTTGCCAATGTTTTAATAATCACAATCCTAAACCCTGCTATTGTCTGACCCTTTGGGAATATTTGTTTTAAACTAAGAAGTTGGTATGCTTTTAGCCACATGTTATAATTTCCCTATTTGTTGTATTGTCTTTGTTGTACTGAACATTTTTGCACTTTTTAAAAATGGATCTTTTTTTTCTTTAAGTTCTACTAGGCCTCAGTATCTGGGAAGAAGTATCTTGCAGAAACATGGTTTTCTGTTATTTTTATTTTTAAGAACCCAGTAGAGTCTTTGTGATGCCTTTTCAAAAAAGTAAAACTGCTATGGGATTACAAAATTAGAATTCATGTCAAAATTTTTAATCTTTGTAATAAGGTTTGTTTAACATCAGGATTATATATTGCTGTTCGAAAAACAAACAAACAGAAACCAAACCTGTTGCCAGCAGCTGGTGAACTGGAAGTGCTAACCTTTTGGTTAGCAGCCATAGCTCTTAACCACCATGCCACAGTGCTGTCAAATTGATTCCAACTCATAGTGACCCCATGTGACAGAGTAAAACTGCCCCATAGGGTTTTCTTTATGGAAGCCGATCATCAAGTCTTTCTTCCATGGAGCTGCTCGGTGGGTTCAAACTGCCCATCTTTTGGTTAACAGCCAAGTGCTTAACCTTTGTGCCACCGAGGCTCCTTTCAGGTTTATATAGTTTGCATATTATTTAAAAACTGGCATCTCAAGGTATGTCTGATATCAAGCTATTATTTGTGGAGATTTCCAAATATACCATTGTATCAGTTGTATATTTATGTATAATAAACCACCTCAAAGCTTAGTGGCTTAAAACAGCCATGGTTTATTATTTCTCATGGTTCTGTGCGGTCACTGGGCAGTTGTTCTGCTGATCTCTCCAGGGCTCACTCACCTGAGTCAGCTGTCAGCTCAGTTGGTGCTGGAAGATCTAAAAATAGCCTCACTCACAAGCATGAAATTCTGGTACTGGCGGTTGTCTGGGCCTTTTTCTCTACATACCAAAACAAAACTACTGCTGTTGAGTCAATTCCGATTTATAGCGACCCTACAGGACAGAGGAGAACTGTCTCATAGGGTTTCCAAGGCTGTAAATCTTTACGGAAGCAGACTGCCACATCTTTCTCCTGCAGAGAAGCTGGTGGGTTTTGAACCACCAACCTTTCAGTTAGCAGGCGAATGCTTTAACCACTGCACCACCAGGGCTTTCTACCTAGCCTCTGATAATTCAGTAGTTGGATGGTGAGAGTGCTGTAAGATGGTGAAAATAGAAGCTGCAAGGGCTTTTCAGGCTTAGCCTCGGAAGTCTCACAACATCACCTCTGCTGCATTCTACTGGTCAACATAAGGCAAAAGGCCAGGCCAGATTCAAGGGTGGAGAAATAGACGCCACTCCTTAATGGGAGCATACATACGATGGAATATTACTCATTCATAAAGAAAAATGAAGTCCTGATGCATGCTACAACATGGATGAAGCTAGAAAACATTATGCTGAGTGAAATAAGTCTGTCATAAAAGGACAACTATTGTATAATCCCACATATATGAAATATACAGTATAGGCAAGTGTATAGAGACCAGTTTACTAATGGTTAGCAGGGCTGGGGGAGAGGCAGGGGAAAAGGGGGACTCATTGTTTAGGGGACACTGAACTTCTGTTAACGGGATGAAAAACTTTGGAAATGGATAATGGTGATGGGTGAACAACATGATAGACATAATTAATGTCACATATACAATTGTACTGTGGAGAATGTTGAAATGGCAAATGTTTTGTTATATATATATTTAACACAATTTTTTAAAAAGTCAAATTTAAAAAGGATGTGGACAGTGGGAGGACATTGGGGATTATTATTGTGAAGCCCTATCACCATTTTCTAAACTGATTCCTTCTTTGGAAGTTTGCCTCTATCTCTGTCCCAATAGTCTTCTTACCCCTTGACCCAGTACTTTGTGTTTGACTTTAGGTTACAATATTAAAAAAGTAATTTCATCCTCTTGTGGCAGAGGTTGTTGGTTGTTCTCCAAAATCCATTCTCCCTCAGAAATAAATACCCTGCTTTTTCAGCTGGGCACATGGATCTCCAGAAAAAAAGCTCCTTTTTCCAACCTTCCTTTCTGCTGAGTGCGGTCCTGGGATTACTTTCTGGCCAATGGGATGTAGGCAAGTAGAGTATACTTTAAGGGAGGGAACATGCCTGTCTTTGTTGCTTCCTCCTTCCTCATGCGTGGAGTGCATATAATTCATGATCAATAGCCATCATGGAACTTGAAGTGACCCTGGGAAGGTCTAGTGGAGCCCTGGGCTGTTAACCAAAAGGTTACTAGTTCAAACTCACCAGCTGCTCCATGGGAGAAAGGTGTGGCAGTCTGCTTCTGTAAAGATCACAGCCTTAGAAACTCGATGGAGCAGTTCTACTCGGCCCAATAGGGTCTCTGTGAGATGGAATCGACTCCACGGCAATGGGTTTGGTTTGGTTAATGCAAAGCACAATAGTAAAATATAATATTGCCAATATACTATAAGTATACCTGTTAGAATGGGAAATTTCTCCAAAAGCTTTGGTTGAAGTATTACTATGATAATAAAATGAATTTGAGATAGACCTCATCCATACTCTGTGTGTAGAAGTTACAAAGGAAATAACCTATTCCATGACTCTGAGGCTCCTCTGCAAGACCAAAGATATTAGACGGGTCAGAAAGAGAATCAGAATGGTGAGAGGGACATTGGTAGAAAGAGATTTTTGTGGAAACAGCCTTTGTTCTGCCTGAGTCCTCATGCCTTACTTAGAAGAAGGATGTGTGGTGGCACTTACTAACCCTGACCCCAAGTCTAATGAGGGGACCTTAGGGAGAGCTTTAAAATATGTTTCTGAATTTTGGAGATACAGGAAACCAATGCCTTGCTCATGCCTTGGAAAGCTAAAGTGGTTTAGAGATTAGGGAGTGGGAAATATGAGGGCAAGAGAATGGCAGACTGGCATGCTTTGTGCTAGAACCAGGAAAGAGCTTCTGCTTGGGGATGGGGCTGTACACCCAAAGTTCATCAGAGCAAAAGGGCTTGAGTGCTTCTCACTGCACAGCTGTGGGCTTCATGAGAGATTGAACCAGTATGGGGTTGTCTCGGGTCCTGTCCAGTAGGGTAACTAGAGAGCAGGAGACCTTAGTGGAAATAGCAGTTGGGAGTGGGTGAAGGAGAAGAGCATGGAGCAGGAGGATCACATCTTCTTGACCTCTGCTGGCTTCCAGGATGGAGCTGGGGGAGGGGAGATTTGACATTAAACCAGGCTTGGAGTTTTGATTAATATCTTGGACTAGACATTCTGATTAATGAGTTGAGATTATATTTGTGACTTAAAGTAACCAAAACCCTACCAGAGTTTTAATCTAGGGGCTGGAAAAGTAACTTGCACTGAAGATATTTAAAGCGAAGGTAAGAGGTGCCTTCATTCATAATTTATGTTAATCTTGATCAATAAGCTAATTATATACAGAACATTATCTGAACAAAAGTGAAAAATTCTAAAACTTTTCCCCTAAAACTTTCCCTTAATATTGCAATAGTATTGTCTAATAAGGAATGAAACACAAAGAAAAATGAGATTTTTATTAAACTTTCAGAATAACACAAGAATTAAGAGTCAGCCTGCCTAGGTTCAAATTCCGCCACATTATTTACCAGTTATGTAGCCTGTGAAAGCCTTGTGCACAGCTCGGAACATTGTCTTATATGCTGCAAAAGACCACTTTAAAGTGTCAAAAAGCAAAGAGGTTACTTTAAGGACTAAGATGTGCCTGATCCAAGCCGTGGTGTTTTCAATCGTCTCATACGCATGCGGAAACTGGACAATGAATAAGGAAGACTGAAGACAAGTTAACACCTTTGAATTATGGTGTTGGTGAAGAATATTAAATATAACATGGACTGCCAAAACAACGAACAAATCTCCTTGGAAGAAGTACAACCAGAATTCTCCTTAGAAGCAAGGATGGCAAGACTTCATCTCACATACTTTCAGTAAAGGGTCAGTGAAAAAGAGAAAGACCTTCAACCAGATGGACTGACACAGTGGCTGCAACAATGGGGTCAGGCATAAAAACGAACATGAGGATGGCGCAGGACTGGGCAGTGTGTCATTCTGTTGTACATAGGGTCGCTATGAGTTGGAACCAACTCAACAGCATCTAATAACAACAATGTGGCCTTAGGCAAAATACGTAATATATTAAGCTTTTATGTCCTCAACAGTAAAATGGGGATAATAATAATCATGACTGCCTGATAAGGTTGTGGTAAGGATTAAATGAGGTCATCCATTAAGCACTAAGTGCTCAACAAATGTAATCTGTTGTTTTTATTATGGTTTCAGGGATGATGATGAAACTAGGCAGGACTGACCTGTTTCCTGAGGTCATGGTCAAAGGAGCAAAGGAGATACAGCTCATGAAATCAAACGGAACAAGGGTTCAAATCTTCAGCCTATGATCTGTACCAGAGAAAAAAGTCCCAATTACAGTTGAACAAAGGAAGACCTCTCAGTATTTCTCAATGCTTGCTGCAACTTGAAGGTACAGCTACACCTTCCAGGAATGTGATAGGTTGAAGGAGAGACAGTCTCAGCTCCTCGTGCTGCTGGGGGCATTTCCTAACATTGTTATCGTTCAGTACTAACTCATTTCACAGCCTCCTTAGGGAGTGGAGTGTACGCGCTAATGGAACTTTCTAATTAATTGAGATCTATCCTTTTTTCACCTTATATACATATATTCCTGATGTTCAGCTCTCCTGAGAAGCCGGCATTAGCTGGCAGTGTCACGTAGCTTTACTAGATGGAAGATGAATTAACATTGGTAACCTTTTTCTTTTCTTTTTCTCTTCAGAACTTGTGATTTTCTCATAGCATAAAAGCCAGTCTCTCTGAGGCTCGTGCTCTAAAAGGGGCTTCAGCTCAAGTGAAGTTAATCAAGGCCCTCGGATGTGGAGAGAACACCTTGGTCTTGGCTACATAACCAATTGCAAAAATAAATGTTTGAAGTTCAGCTTTTATTTCTGAGTTTCCACGCTATTAATCAGTAGATGAAATATCAAAATACTTCAATAGCTCAAAAGGAAGAAGGCGGGGGGGAGAGAGAGAGAGAGAGAGAGAACGCGTTCATGAGAAAGGCAGGGGTAAATGTGGTTTCTCTCCCAAATGCACTGACTAAATATAATTATGGATGTAACGAGGCCAGCTTCAGGTTTTAATCACTGTTTCCCCGCTACCTAATAATTTGCTGTTCAGCACCTGCTGTCATACAGCTTTTAGGTCGGGCTGCATTAGTTCACCAGGTAACCACAAGTAATCTCTTTAGTTTAAGCCTGTGGTGCATCAGAGCATGAGAGCCTGGGCAAATTAGATGCACTATGTCCAAAAAAAATTCTTTTCATTAGTATTTGGCATTTTGATGCCTTGATCTGTAACCCGATGAGCGTTTTGCAATTACTATGCTGTATGGAAACTAGCATTTTTACCAGAATGTCAGTCTGAGGTCTGTAAGTATCATACTGGGTATTAGAAACTATGAAGGCTAGCAGTTGGAACGTGCCTGATTTCATTCTGAATATTTATCACTAAAGATATTGATTTAAATGATACAACACGTGTATCTTGTATCAAACCCCTTTGCATATTGACTGCAGTATATTTGATTAAAGCTACAAAGGCATTAGCAATCAAGCATAAGACAGCTTTCTGCAAGTGTGAGAATTAGTATCACACTAAGAGAGGAAGAAGGGGGTCTTATTATGTACTGGATAATACAAAAGAAAATGGAGAAATATCTTGAGAGAAGAAATAAATAATAAGAGAACGGCAGACATAATATGAACATGTATATTTAACTGTTCTTTTGTTTTGCTGTTATGTGCCATTGAGTCAGTTCTGACCTATGGTAACCCTATAGCGCAGAGTAGATGTCCCATAGGGTTTCCTACATTGTAAATCTTTTTTTTTAATTTTATTTATTTTTTTGTTGTTGAGAATATACACAGCAAAACATACACCAATTCAACAGTTTCTACATGTACCATTTAGTGACATTGATCACATTCTTCAAGTTGTGCAACCGTTCTCACCCTCCTTTTCTGAGTTGTTCCTCTGCTATTAACATAAATTCACTGCCCCCTAAGGTTCCTATCTAAACTTTCGAGTTGCTGTTATAAATTTGATCCTATATAGATAGTTGTTAAAACAGCATAATGCTCAAGGCAGATGTCTTTTACCAGCTAGATTAAACTATTGTTTGGTTTTAATAAGACTTCTGGGGATATTTTTGGTTTATGGTTTAAAGATTATCTCAGGGCAATAGTTTCAGGGGTTCATCCAACCTTCATGGCTTCAGGAAGTCCGGAGTCCATGAGAATTTGAAATTCTGTTCTACATTTTCCCCCTTTTGATCAAAGATTCTTCTATAGAGTCTTTGATCAAAATGTTCAGTGATGGTAGTAGGCTGCAAATATTTACAGGAGCAGATCGCCAGGTCTTTTCTCTCTTGGCTGCTGGTGAGTTCGAACTGCTGACCTTTCAATTAGAAGCTGAGTGCTTAACCACTGTGCCACAAGGGCTCCTTTATTTTATTCTATGTTCAGGTATTCTATTGTCAACAATATTGTACCTCCTTCGGATGTATGAAGACAGGCTGATTTTTTATTAGCCTGGCAGGGTCAGGAGGCCTGAGGTCACCTTCTGGCTTTGTCAATATCAGCATGACCTTGGGCAAGTCACTTAGCCTTTTTTGCAATCAGTTCCCTCTTCTGCAACAGGGGGATGTAATCATCAGCAGTCACGAAGCCTTATTAGGCCTGCAGATATGTTTTGTTGGCCTGCATAAATCTTTTTTAAGCTAATGTTAAAAAATTTTGATTTCACTTAAAAATCAGATTTTTGGCATCTGTTAAAAAATTGGAAGACTTAATATCAGCCATTGCATTCTTAGATGGCAACAACTGACCAGAACAGAATGGTGACCTCCATTGCTTATGGCATGACCTTTCTCCACTTTGTCACAGTCTCCACCACTCCGTTTAGCTCCCCAACAGAGACCAAATGCTAATTCCACTTACTATGCTTATTGTTGATTTTCTTATATAAAGCAGAAGTATATATTTCAGTATTTGCATCTTTATCTAAAGTGAGAAAAAATAAAAGTCCAAGAGGTCCACAGGTTTCAAAAATAGACAAGAAGAACACATTTCTTTTTGACATGAAGAATATTCCTTTGGTTTTAATACACTAACACAGAAGGTCCATGTTGAAAGAATAGAATCTCCACTTCACTCATTTATTTATATTACTTGCCTGGATCCTCTAGGCATTTGAATCTGTCATCCCTGCTCCATTTGGGCTTAAAATGCTACAATTATATAACTTCATGAAGGAACTTCTCAACAGATGCCTTCTTTTTAATGTCCGATTGATGTACAACAAAGAAAGGATTTCTCCAGTGAGAAGAAGGGCTTTTACATGTGCAATGTAAAACTTTTAAAAGGAGAAGGGTTATGGGGACCACCTAGGTAGCAGTTACAAGCAATTTGAGTCAACTCAGGGCCCTTAGTGAAACAGTTTGCACTCAACTGCTAACCTATAAAAGGAGCCCATGGCAACAGGTTTTGGGTTTCTTTGGTGACACAATGGTTAAACTCTCAGCTGCTAACTGAATGGTTAGCAGTTCGAACCCACCAGCTGCTCCATGGGAGAAAAGACCTGGTGATCTGCTCCCATAAAGATTACAGCCTAGGAAACCCTATGGGGCAGTTCTACTCTGTCCTATTAGGGCCTCTGTGAGTTCGAATCTACTCGACGGCACACAATAACAAGCTAACCTAAACGTTGGTGTTTTGAACCCACTCAGTGGTACCATGAAAAAAAAGACCTGGCTATCTGCTTCCATTAAGATAACAGCCAAGAAGACCCTAGGAAGCAATTTTACTTCGTAACACATGGGGTCTCCATGAGTCAGAATTGACTCAATGGCAATTAACAAAACAACAATAAAAACAAATGAGACTGCTGTGTGCCAGAGAGAACAGTTCTCTCAAACCAGATTCCCATTTCTCCCTGAATGCCTTCATTTCCACAATGAACCAAAGATTTCTGTCCTGCTTGGCACTGCACTGAGCTTTCTGGCAATCAGAAATCGGAGCAGGGTGGGCAGCTGGGAAAAGCAAGCCTGAGGTAAACAGCATCTAATACTCTTCCCTGGTATTAGACACAATAAATTACCAGCACTTAGTATGTGCCAGGTGCTATGCAAAGCATTTTACATACGTTATCTCGTTTAATCCTCATAATTACTTTATGAGGAATGTATTATCTTCCCTGATACTCATGGGGAGTCTAAGGTGCTGGAAAGATAAATAGCTGGTTCAAGGTCACACAAATAACAGTGGAGAGCTGGTCTCTATTGCCACAGGCCCTGTCGAAACTACTTCACTATATTATACAATGGCCTTAATGGTTTTGAAAAAGAAAGAAGGGGGAACAAAATGAATGGTTTACTTATGCAATAATAGAAAGTATCTTTTTCCTCAAATGTTGTAATATTTTTCTACAAATATGCATTTTGTCTTACTGTAATTCATAGTTGACAAAATACTTTCACACACATTTAACTCACAATGGACTCATGCGGCAGGCAGGACAGGACTTACTGCCTTCATTTTGCAAATGAGAAAACTATTCCCCAGAGAGATGAAGTGACTTGCTCAAGGTCATACCACAAATGGAACAGACCCACAGATCTCTGATGCCACATCCTCATCACTTCTCCTGCCATTCTGCCTCCCTTCTTTTGGGCTAACTTTGCAGTAAGCTTATAAGTATGAAAGAGCCTCTTCTCTTCCAAATAGAGGAAATAATGTACCTTCAAAATATTTCTTCTTTCTCTTTTTTCTTTCAATGTTACAATGTAGATGGTAATAAATAAAGGATATTATTGGAGACTGGAGTGTACTGATTTAGGAATCTATTCATTTAAAACTCACAGGCCTCCCTATCACTCTTGGACACAATTGTCAAGACTGGCATGACATCTTTGAGAGGTGCCGTAATGTGTTTCCCTAGAAGCAGGACAAGAGATAGAGGTTCTTCAGCAAATGATTTATTGAAGGAGTTATCTCAGGAGAAATCAGTCAGGGAATGAAGTAAGCAAGGCAGGCCAGGGGAAGAAGTCAAGAAAAGATGTGGCTTAAGTCTCAGCCTGATCCCCCAGGGAGCTCTGGAGGATGAATTACACTAGAAATTTGACCCACTCAGAGAAGGCTAGGCTATTACATCTTTCAATCACTGGCTACAGGTTGCCTCGTGGGTAGGGTGGGCATAACCCCCAGGAATTGCTAAGTGACTTGGCTCCTGGCAGCCAAGGGCAATCATCCAGAAGGGTGCCTAGGAGGTGCTTAAAGTCAACAACCACAGCGGTTGGGATGTGGGTGTGTCAACCCAAGAGAGAGGATTTGGATGGGGCACCAAAAACCACCAAAGCAGCCAGATAAAATTTATAGCAATTGATGATGCTTAGCAGTTTTTGTCTGTGGTGATTAAGTTCTTTTCTCACTGTATCAGGAAACCTGTTTGTAACTGATTAGCTCATGTAGACATGTGCTAATGAGACCAAGATGATCTCCTAGTTGCGTAGTGGTTAAATGCTATGGCTTCTAACCAAAAAGTTGGCAGTTCAAATTCACCAGGTGCTCCTTGGAAACTCTATGGGGCAGTTCTACTCTATCCTGTAGGGTCGCTATGAGTTGGAATCGACTCAATGGCAATGGGTTTGTTGGTTTGTCTTTTATACATACTGATTGCTCCTCTGAGCTTGATCATTTTTCCCAAATGTTAAAGGAAAGACAAGAAAAGAGGCTGTGGCCGGATCATGGCCAGTTTTTTCTTGACATGACCCAAAGCATGAAGTTTAGTTATTACTTTCCTTCCCAAACTCAGGACGGAAGAAAACTATGCATAAACTAGGTCTATCTATGTATATATTTCTCCACGAATATTCACTGAGAAAGTGGCGTAAAAATGCAACATTTCCCAAACTGTGTTCCATGAAATGCTAATAAATGTTCTGAAAAAATAAAAAGATGCAAGCAATATTTTCCTTCCTAGAATATTTTACTACAGTTAAACAGTTGTTATTATGAAGAAAACTGCGCTGTGCCTGAGAATGCCAAGAGGTAACATGAGAGACATCTCATGATTAATGTTGTTGGGTGGGTTACAACTTGTGAATGAGTCTGCTATTTGTGTGTCTCAAAACTGGGCATGGTGAGATTCCAGTTCGCTGTCTCCCTTGCAGTTAGGTGTGGCCATGTGATTTTGAGTGGAAGGGATATGTCCTGCTTCCAGGTCTGGTAAATTAAAATTTCCTGCAGGCAACTATCCATGCTATCTTCCTTTGAGCTTGGTGAGCAAGGAGGCTATGTATTTGATGTGGTAGAATTTTTTTTTTTCATTTTATGTTTTTTTCTTTTTGTGCTTTAGATAGAGGTTTACAGAACAAATTAGTTTCTCGTTAAACAACTAATACACATACTGTTTTGTGACATTGGTTGCCAACCCCACAACGTGTCAATCCTCCTCTTGACCTTGGGTTCCCCATTTCCATTCGCCTAACTTTCTGTCTCCTCCTGCCTTCTCGTCCTTGCCCCTGGGCTGGTGTGCCTATTTAGTCTCGTACACATGGTGAGCTTCATGTATTATTGTTTGTTTTATGGGCCTGTCTAATCTTTGGAGGAAGGGTGAACCTCAGGAGTGACTTCAATACCGATTTAAAAGGGTGTCTGGGGACCATACTCTCGGGGTTTCCATGTGGTAGAATCTTAAGACATAAAAAGCCTGGCCTTCTGAATCTCAGCTTGGAAATGAGCCACACACCAATTAAGGACACCTGTTTAGGCCTTTATATGAGCAATAAATAAAACACAATTGTGTTAGGCCACTGAGAATTGAGAGTTTATCTGTTACAGCAGCTTAACTACACCTTAACCAATGTACAATTAATGTATGAAAGATGTCAAGCACATTTCTTGATACACAATAGGCGTTGTCTTCTTCTTCTCCTTCTTTGTCATTATTACTATTCGTGAGGGCATGATTGAAATGGGCTCATTTTTTTTTTATTAATTTTAAGCAATTTGCTGAATTTCAAGTGACCTTATGAGTATTCCAGTTTTCTTTTTACATTTGCCTTTCCTTGCTTTTGACTATTGGGCTGTGTTGTTTGATTAAATTGTTAACACAAAGCATTTTAAACAGAGGTTTTTGGAAAATGATTTTTAAAAATCTAATCATTTTAAGCTATTTGATTTGCTGGCAGAAAAGAAAATCTTTAGAATTTAAAGATGGTGATTACATATAAGACATATCACTTTGATTAAAGAGCCTAAGTAGATGTCTAATTATGCTGTGTTACATTTATACTTTCACACTGAAAAAGCAAGCCCACCCTCAGGTTCCCCTGGTGAGTGTAGTACTCATGACTTATGAGACAGACTGGTTGACTCTAAGTTCTAAATGAATTTTCCTAACAGGCAGTACTAGAAAATTTCATTTCCACAGCGACAAGGTGAGCCAGCCTACTGCAGATAGGACTTGTTGTGCCCTAGGTCTCTTCAACCTGTTGTCTCTCTTAGGGTGATATTCTGCATCAGGACTCCTTGTATGTAAGGGTGAGCCTCACTCTTCATGTTGAGCTGAACATTCAGAAGCATGACATTGATATTTTTTGTGTTACAAGCTTGCTTGGCTTAAATTATGCATGCTGTATTTGTCACTATAGATGTCAAACACTTATAGCTCTGGTGCATACGCACATGGAGTTTTTTTTATAGCAATGTTTCTGCTCACTAATTTTACATCATAGTAGAAATGCGTTTTTTGACATATAACAACCATTCAACTTTTTTTTTTCCTTAGTACAGCACTCCTAATTTTCCTTGGGAGAAACACCTACCCTCGCTACCTTGTGACTCCAGTTGGGTTGTCTACATCTCCATCAACTCTAATGGAAATGTGGCTCCAGCCTAGCTGACTGAGCATCACATCTTCTGCCCATGGGGATTGGTTCAGGAATGTGCTTATTTTCAATTCAGGCCAACGTGAGTCACACTCAATACTTATGTTAAAATAAAGAGCTCTCCCTCCCTCACCTGCTACTGGATATAGATATATGAGGAAGTAAGCCTAGACCTACAGTCAGTCACAAGAGAAATACAGAACAGAGAAATGGCCAAAAAAAAAAAAAAAAAAAATCAGTCATATTGCCTGAGTTCCTTGAGCCATCTTGTCCTAAAGCCAGTACCCTTGGATTTTTCAGTTAGATGAGCCAACGTGAGCTGAGTTTTTTGTCATTTGAAACTGAGCTAGTCCTTATCTATGCAACCAGAGCAATTGAAGAGGCTAATGGCAGTGTGCAGAGCACACTTACGGTTGTTGTTGGTTGCCATCAAGTCAATTCTGACTCACGGGACCCCAAGTGTGCGGAGTAGGACTGCTTAACAGGGTTTTCAAGGCTGTGACCTTTCAGAAGCAGATCTCCAGGCCTGTCTTCCAAGGTGACTCAGAGCCTGGAAGCCTCCATTCTATTTTGTCCTTTGTTAACTGAGTACGTTAATGATAGTGCTATGTGCCAGTAATCTGCTCATAGAGCACACATTGGCTGTACGGTCTAGTGGAAAGAGCATGGGCTTTGGACAGGAAGTAGGACCACTTTCCAGCCTTGTGACCCACGATGAGGAAGTTTATAAGCCTCAGTCTCATCATCTGTAACAGGGCTGTTGTAAAGATTAAATGAGATTACAAGAGTACAGTACCTGACCCTACTGCTCAAAGAATGCCCATTTTACGGACAAAATTACTTTTCACAGGTTTCCTTTCATCCAACCTACTCATCCTACAGTGCATAAAACAATGTCTACTTTACCCATTCCTTCCTTGGCCCACTTATTCACTCATTCATTTATGCTCCAGTGAGTTTCTATGAATAATCTTACTCTTCTATTTAAATTGCACACAATCAGGACCGTGAGATGGAAAGCAAGAGGTCTATAAACTATGCTGTTGTTGTTGCTGTGTGCTGTCAAGTTGATTCTGGCTCATAACAACCCTGTAGGACAGAGTAGAACTGCCCCATAGGGTTTCTTAGGCTGTAATCTTTGTGAAAGTAGACTGCCACATCTTTCTCCAACAGAGAGGCTGGTAGATTCAAATTTCTGACCCTTCGGATAGCACTGAGTACTTGGGGGGCACTATTTGGGTTTTGAAATTTTTCTGTTTTCAGCAGGTTTCCAGGAATGGGACGCAGCTCAGAACATACCTGGATAATCTATTCTTCCTTATGCTGTAAATATTGCTGAGACATCCTTGCAAACAATAAAAATTCTGAGAAATCATTGATACAGCCTTTAAAAACCAGTGTAAACTTATGGGACAAAAGATATTTTGTAATCAGGAGGATATATTTCATTAAAGGATGACCTGGAATCTAACTTTGCCTTAATCTGCCCATGAAATGATCATCTCTCTGTCTCATCAGAAGGCTACAAGCTGAGGTTCTATTATTTCTGCTTCCTTATTTTTGAGAAGCAAACACTTTTATTTGCCTATAGAGGGCCTTTTAACAGACTTTTGGCATTTGCTGATGAAGTCCCTGAAACAACAGTGGAAGTCAACATTTTCAACTTCCAAGATGCTATCATTTGGAATTAAATTGTTTTTTACCTGTTGATCTTTTAAGTGTGAAATTATAGATGAGTTAAGTAGTGAGGACTGTCGAAGGGACAGAGGGAAGATGATTGAGAAATATCAAGTAGAGTGCTAGAGGGGAGAAAGAAACTCACAGAAATTTTAAATTCTAATAAACTTTCCAATTTGCATCTTCTTCATTTCCTTGGCTCTAATCTTTAAACTGTATTTTTATTATTTCCCAAATACTTTCAATCAGGTTTTTCTTGAGGCTAGGGAGTAGGAAATGGTGCAAATAGCTTTGTGAGATGACAATTCTTGCCACTCTTTCAATCGTGTATATAACCAGTCACCAATAAGGAGGTATTAAACATTTATCAAATCACAAATGCATGAAATCAATCTTTTCAGCTATAATCAAACTAGTGGATGCAACAGCTCAAATATTCTGCAGGAGGGGGAGCGTAAGGACCAACAGATTTCCCCATATTGGCTACATTCGATTAATTCTCTGTAAGATAGTCAAAGTGACTTAAAACTCTACTTTTTCACCCACTAGACACTCAATGGCAACTAACAACAACAGGTACTCTTTAGCAGATTGTTGTTATAATATTCTTGGAGCATATTGCAATATAAATTAATCTCCTCTTTGCTTGCCTGGATTCCCGTTAAGTCTGGACATTTCTTGACAGTAGGGACTAAATTATGATCACCATTGTATTTCTAGCAATGAGCAAAACACCTGGCACAGAGTGAGTATGTTTATTACCTGTTGACTGAGTGAAGGAGGCCAGTAAATACTTGCTAATCTGAATTGAACACAAAGGAGTTGATATTTTAATTTTCTTGTTCCATAGAATGTATTCATCATGACAATAACAAAACATGCCACTGGGAAAATATGGATGCTGACAAGGACCTCCCATCAGCCATTTCTCAATTTTTCATTCAAAAGTTTTAGGATCTCTTCTCCCAAGAAGTAATTTGAAATGGGTTTTCTTTCTCAAAATTGGCCCTGGGGTATGGTGTTTCCCAACGCTATTAATATACCAGCCCTCCTGGTCTTTTCTAGTAAATGCTGCCATTAACATTTTAACCCCACAATTTTACTTGTAGGTACTTGCCAAATACAAAATAACCTTAAGAATCAATTGATTGGCACTCAACACCTTGCAGCATGTAAAAACAATTTAAACTCTATAAAATACTTGCCATAAAAATGTACAAGCACCCCTGTTAAGTGAAAACAAACTAACAAGTACCTACAGGATATCACAGAATATGTATTTATTTGGTTGAGGGCACAGGTCCCTGTGAGTGACTACAAGCTGAGTTATCATCCCAGTTCTTCTTGTTGTCCTCTTTTGAATAATTCACCAAAAACAAACCAAACCAAAACAAACTCATTGCCATCAAGTGGATTCCAACTCATAGTGACCCCTGTAGGTCGAGTACAACCACCCCATAGGGTTTCTAACGAGCAGATGGTGGATTCGAACTGTCGACCTTTTGGTTAGCAGTCATAGCTCTTAACCATTGTGCCACCTGGGCATTTTTGGTTTTTCTTTTCTTCAAGTGTAAAATAAAGGATTTGTTTCCAATTATTTCCAAGGTCCGTTTCAGTTCTAAAATTCTATTCTCTTGTCATTTCTGATTTCATCTGGAAAGTCATTGGGAAAATAATTTTATTTACAGTCTCTAGTGGAGCCCTCTTCTCAGAACTATGCCTATTCTATAAAAAGTCCATACCTATGTCCACACTGTGACCATGTGCTGCATGTTACTAAATCGTCTAATGACTTACATGTGATATCATTTTTTTTTTAAGTCAAACCCCACTTAAAGTGATCAAAATCTCTTCTCCGTCTAATGGAGTTGGCTCTAAATTCCTTAGACACTTGAAGAATGCTGATAGAGAAAATCATTCCCATTTTCATTCTTTACAGCCATGCCATAAAGAAAAATAATCGTATCACAAGTATTCATTTGTACAGCCAAGATTCTTTCTTAGTCTCTTTTCAAGGAATGAAATAGTCTTCAAGTTCACATTTTGCTCCAGTGTAGGAATTTTTAAATAGCTGAAATGAATGGAAAGTAGTTTTGGAAAATTTATTATTTTGTCCTAATGCCTTTCAAGGTGATATTTTACTTTCATTTACTCCTAAGGAAATATAGAGAACTCAAATGCTATCTAGATTTTTTCTTCATCGTCTCATATAGAGTGTGCTCATGATATTTTAAAGAGCTTTTAGTGGGGCGGTATAGACCTGAAGCAGACTCATTTCTTATGTAAGGTTGTGGTTGACTAAATAGATTATATAGGTGATAATTAGTCTTTCCTGAGTATTTGATAGAGTTATTTGCACAATGTGTATGAAATGTTCTTTTAGCTTTATTGTATCTTGAGCATTTTTTAATCATTGGTTCAAGAATCAATTATCCCATACCCATAAACTCATAGGAAGATGTAATTATTTATGTTTTATGACAGTTACAATGATATAAAAAGTTTTAAAAATGGTTCTTTTTTTGTACCAAAAATATTTATTAAATGTGTATGTATTTAAAATACTTAAACCAAGATCTGAGATCAAGTTGCTTTAAATAAAAATAATATGTATTTTTGGTAATGTTTTTGTCAAATTTTGTTTGCTACCTTTAGTGGAGATTAAATTGGCAATGTTAACCTTTGCAAAGCTTTCATCTTTGACATCTGAGAAAGGGTTTATAAACCACCAAGATAATATAGCTTCTAAAAAGTCCAGTAGTATTTTTCTTGAGTCAGCAATCTGTGCTATGTTTGGTGTTTTGTCAAACAAACCATTTCTTCCCTAGTCTTCTTCTGGGTGTCTGCATCTCTGGGAACCCATTCTCTTCTAGTTGCAAGTTCTTGTTCTCAGTATTTGGCACTAAACTGAGTGATAAAGTTAATCACTTTAGATTCTTTCCATTTTATTACTTTTGTTCTTGCAATATAAATTTCCCTTCCCTGCTGATCTACAGAAAATCTCTTCTAAAATTCTGCTAGTCAGCTATATCTTTTAAGGTGGTAATTTAGAAATGTTTTGATGTCCTTAGGTGGAAAGCATAATTACAAAGTCCATTATTAAACATCCTATTTCTACTTTTATGGTAAATAATAATCATAGAACTATGGAAAATACAGTTCTTTGGAATCAGAAAAATATGGATTTGAAAGCTGGATCCACCACTTATGAGCTATTTGGCACATTGTTTCACATCCTAAACCTAATTTCCCTCATTTACATAAAAGGTAAAATTAATAATAAATAAAATATAAAACCTCTTAGAATGTTAGTAAGGAATATATAAAATAATTTATGTAAACTATCCAGCATAGTATTAAAAAGCAAAGATGTCAGTTTAAGGACTAAGGTGCGCCTGATGCAAGCCATGGTATTTTCAATCACCTCATAGGCATATGAAAGCTAGACAATGAATAAGAAAGACCAAAAAATTGATACCTTTCAACTATGGTGTTGGTGAAGAATACTGAATATACCATGGACTACCAGAAGAACGAACAAATCTGTGTTGGAAGAAGTATAGCCAGGATGCTCATTAGAAGCAAGGATGATAAGACTTTTTCTCACATACTTTGGACATGTTATTAGGAGGGACCAGTCCCTGGAGGACATTATACTTGGTAAAGTAGAAATTCAGCAAAAAAGAAGAAGAGCCTCAATGAAATGGCTTGACACAGTGGCTGCAACAATGGGCTCAAGCATAACAATAATTATGAGGATGGTGCAGGACTGAGCAGTGTTTCGTTCAGTTGTACATAGGGTCACTACGAGTCAGAGACAATTTGAGGGCACCTAACAACAACAACATCCAGCATCGTAGCTAAGACAGTAGGATCTCACTATTTATGGAGTACCTACCATTTAGTAGTTATTATCGGGGTGATGAATATTATTGTTCTAATTTGTCTAGCAATGAATTACTCAGCATTATTGTTGCAGGTTGAAATTTAATGAGGCTGGGTCTGCATTGGAAAATACAAGTGAAATTAAACTATGTTTCTCTAATTCTGGCCAAGGTAGGGTAACAGAGACCAGATTCACCCTCACACTTGAACACATAAAAACAAACAAAATACATAAAACACTGGTTTTCAAGTAACTAGATATCAGGCAATGAAGCTCAGTAATCCCTGAGAGATGAGAAACAAATAAAGGGAGCCCTGTAATTGACTCAGTTTTCTGCCTTGAGAAAATTTCCAGGCTGCAGTGCTGAGTATGGGGATCCAAGTGAAACCCAATGGACTTCCAGAAACAGAGCTGAGAACTTGGGGAGACCCAGGCAGGTAGAGTTTGGAGTTCTGCAGAGGAGATGCTTCCGAGAGACAGAACTTCAGATATCTTCAGATGGCCTCTCTCAAGTATGTGAAGAAACTACCTGAGGTAAGGAAAAGAACCATCTGAAAGGATTAAAGGTAACCGTTTCTGATGCTTACACAGGGGTGGTAATAATGCTAGTTTACACCAGCCAGTCTGGAAAACCTCATGATTAATGGGGTCTTGAGCACAGTACTCATAAGTTTTTGCCTCAGTAGTGGGGAATAATTAGCCCTAAACTTAGCACTGCTCTGGTCTTGCCTAACAAATCTGAAAAGCCAGACCTAAAAGGATCAAAGTATTTTCAAGTAACATAACTTTGTCCTAGATCAGAGCTCAACAATATTTATTGGAAAACAAAATGTCCACCATCTAACAAAGTAAAATTAACAATGCCCAATATTCAATAAAAAATTACTAGGCATGCAAAGAAGCATAAAAATATGACCAATTATAAAGGGAGAAACCAATCAATTAAAACAGACCCAGGATTAATACATACATAGAAAGAGCAGACAAAACATTAAAAGCATTCTTATAACTGAATTCCATATGCTCAAACAACTTAGGCAGAAACAAAGGAAACACTTAAAAAATATCAACAACAATAAAACTAACTTCTAGAGATAATTACGAAGTGTGAAATAAAAAAAATACACTGAATATGATTATTGGCAGATAAGCATCGCAGAAGCAAAGATTAGTAAACTTGAAGATATAATAGATACTACAAAATGAAGAACAAACAAAAAAGAGAAAAAATGATGAACAGAGTATGAACTACAGGAGATTTTTACACAGCATTATACATGTGTAATTGGAGTTCCCAAAGCATTGGGCTGGGGATGACAAAAATATCTGAAGAAATACTGGCTGAAAAAATCCAAATTTGATAAAAACTATAAACCCACAGGTCCAAAAATCTTAATAAAGCACAAGTCCGGAAATACTAAGAAAACAACAGTCAGGCACATCACAATCACACTGCTCAAAATCAGTAATAAAGAGAAGATCCAAAAGCATCCAGAGGGGCAAATAAAACACCTTATATTCAAGGGAACAAAGATAAGGATGACATTGGATTTTTTTGTTTTTGGTCAGAAAAAATACAGATGAGAAGAAAGTAGAGCAACATCTTCAAAGTACTGAAAGAAAAAATAAATAAAACTGTCAACCAAGAATTCTGTACCAGTCAAAATGTCTTTCACAACTGAAACTTAAGTACTTGTTTTGTTTTTACATAAAAGATCTGAAAGAATTTGCTTGTGTGCTGCACTAAAAGAAATAAAAAAAGTAATTCAAACAGAGGGAGAACTATATTAGATGGAAATATTAATCTACAGAAAGCAAATGGAAGAGCACTGGAAATTTACTCACAGGTAAACATATAACTTTTTTCTTATAATTTAGATTTCTTTAAGAAATACTTTACTGTTTAAACAAAAATAAAACCAAATATTGCAGGGTTTATATCATATATAAAAGTAACTGTAAAACAATTGCACAGAGGTCAGGAGGGTTAAAATTGTATACCATACATAAGGTGGTGTAATATTACATGGTGGTGGAATGTGACGAGTTAAAGATGTATTCTATAAACCCTAAAGCAATCACTAAAATAACAAAACAAAAATTATGTCTTCAAAAAAAGTCAACAACAGATAAAATAGAACTGTAAAAGTATTCAATTAATCCAAAGGTAAGCAGAAAAAAGGGAAAGGGAACAAAGAAGAGAAGGAACAAAAAGGAAATGAAGATGACAGATTAAAATCTAATCATATCAATAGTCACATTAAATATAAATTGTTTAAGTACCCCAATTAAAAGGCAGAGTTTACCATATTGGATTAAAAAAAGCTAGTCTCAACTTCATGCTGTCTGCAAGAAAAGGACTTCAAATATACAAACACAAATATGTTACAAGTAAAATGATGGAAAAAGATAACCCAGGTTAAAACTAATCAAAGGAAAGCTGGAATGGCTATAATGTCAGGATAAAGCAGATTTCTCAGCAAAGAATTTAAAGGTATAAAGACGGTCGTTGCATAATTATAAAAGGGTCAACTTATCAAGACATCATAAAAAAAAAACCTGTTGCTGTTGAGTCAATTCCAACTCATAGCGACCCTACAGGACAGAGTCGAACTGCCTCATAGAATTTCCAAGGAGCAGCTGGTGGATTTGAACTGCTGACCTTTTGATTAGCAGCTGAACACTTAACCACTGAGCCACAAGGGCTCCCAAAAGATCATAAGAATCCTACATATTTATGCACAGAACAAACAAGCTTCAAAGTATTTGAAGTAAAAACTGATAGACCTTCTAGAGTAAATAGACTAATCCAAGTATAATCAGAGACTTAAATACTTCTCTCTCAATAATTGATAGAACAGAGAATACAGATTATCACTAAGAATGTAAAACATTTAAACTACACTATCAGCTTGACTGGAAACCCTGGTGGCATAGTGGTTAAGAGTTTGGCTGCTAACCGAAAGGTTGACAGTTCAAATCCACCAGGCGCTCCTTGGAAACTCTATGGGGCAGTTCTGCTCTGTCCTATAGGGTCACTATGAGTAGGAATCAATTGGACGGCAATGGGTTTGGTTTTTTTTTTGTTTTATCAGCTTGACCTAGTTGACCTTCATAGAATATCTTGCCCAACAACAGCAGAATACATGTTCTTTTCAAGTGGACATGGAGTATTTATCAAGATAAAATATATTCTTGGACATAAAACAAATCTCAACAAATATAAAATGATTAAGTGATAAAAGTACATACTTTTGTCTTTGTGGAATTATATCAGAAATCAATAAATACATAGATATTTGTGAACTACTCAGTATTTGGAAACTAATCAACACACTCTAAATAAATCATAAAAGATCCCTATGTGGCACAAATGGTTTTGCTCTACTACTAACCTAAAGGTTGGTGGTTTGAACCCACCCAGCGGTGCCTTGGAAGAAAGGCCTGGTGATCTGCTTCCATAAAGATTACAGCAAAGAGAACCCTATAAAGCAGTTCTACTCCGTAAAATATGGTGCTACCATGAGTCAGAGTTGACTCCACAGCAGAGGGTTTTTTTTTTTTTTTAATAACTCATAGGTGAAAGAGAAAATCAAAAAGCAAGTAGAAGGTATTTCAAATTTAATGAATATGTAAGTACACATTTAAAAATTAATAGGATAATGCCAAAGCAGCAATTAGGGGACAATTACAGCAATTTACATCTATCTTTTTTAAAAAGGAAAAGTTCTAAAATTGATTGTCTTAGCGCACACCTTAAGAAAATAGAAAAAGAAGAGCAAACTAAACCCAGAAGAAAGGAAACAATAGGTAGAAGAGAAGATATAAATGAAATAGAAAACAGAAAGCATTAGAGAAAATCAATGAATTCAAAAGTTGTTCTTTGAGAAAACAAAATTGATAAACTTCTAGCCAGACTAATGAGGGGAAAAGAGAGAGAGAACCCACCAATATTAGGAATGAGAAAGATAACATGTCTACAGAATTTGAAGATATTAAAAAGATAAGACAGTATTATTAACAACTCTATGACTATAAATTCAGCAACTTAGATAAAATGGTATAATTCCTTGAGATGCAGTCTTCCAAAACTAACTCAAGAAAAATAACCTGGATAGCCATGTATCTATTAAATAAATTGAACTTGTTTCAAACGTCTTTCAACAGAGAAAACTGCAGCTCAGATAGCTTCATAGGTTGTTGGTGAATTCCACCAAATATTTAAGGAAGAATTAATACCAAATCTATGCAAACTCTTCCAGATAATTGAAGAAGAGGGACTACTTCCTAACTCATTCTATATGGCCAGTAATACCTTGATACTGAACTTGGATAAAGATATCATAAAAAATGAAAACTACAGACTGATACGCTTCATAAACTTAGACGTAAAAATTAAAAAAAAATTTTTAGCAAGTCTAATCCAACAATATATTGAAAGGATAGCACATCATGACTGAGTACAGTTTATTTTACGAACGCAAGGTTAGATTATTATTTGAAAATCAATCACTGTAAATCACTATATTAACAAATTAAATAAGAAAACCATATGATTATAGGTGCTGAAAAAGCCTTTGACAAAATCCAACATCCATTCCTGATAAAAACTCTTAGCAAAGTAGGAATAGAATGGAATTTCCCTAATACAGGGTATCTATGAAAAACCTACAGATAAAAATATGTTTAATTGGGAAAGACTAAATTTTTTCCTCCAGGATTAGGAACAATACAAGGATATGTGGTTTACCACTTGTATTCAACATTGTATGAGATGTTCTAGCCAGGACAATAAGGTAAGAAAAAGGTAGAATTCATTTGGACTGGAGATAAATAAAACTGTCTTCATTCACAGACAACATAATTGTTTATGTAGAAAGTCCAATGGAATCTATAAAAAAAGCAACTATAACTAATAATTAAGTTTAACAAGGTTTTAGGATACAAGTTCAATATACAAGTATTAATTTTATTTCTATATACTAGCAGTAAATCATCAGAAATTAAAATAAAAATTATTAATTATATAGCATTAAAAATGAAATACTTTGGGTTAAAACTGACCAAAGATGTAACACCTGTACACTGAAAATTATAAAATAATGCCGAGAGAAATTAAAGAGCTAAATAAATGGAGAAACATACTACATTCATGCATTGGAAGACTCAATATTGTTAAGACGTCAATTCTCCCCAAACTGATCTATAGATTCAATGCAATGCCAATCAAAATCCCCATAAGCTTTTTTGAAGAAATTGATAAACTGATTCTAAAATTCAAGTGTAAATGCGAAGGACCTAGAATAGCCAAAACAAGTTCAGTGAAACAAAGTGTTAAGAAATAAATGCACACATTCATGGGCATACACTCATGATTTCAACAGAGGTGCAAATACAATTTAGTGAAGAAAGAATAGTCTTTTCAACAGATGGTATTAAAACAATTGGATATCCATGTACCTCCCCCAAAAAAACTTCAACCAATTCTTTGAATCATATTCACGAATTAACCCTGTAATTACTACATTTTTTCTCCTTAAATAATTTTTTTTTTGATGGCATGTATTTTTCATATTGGAATGCATGCTTACTAATTGAGCATGCTTAAATTTTTGGTTGGTAATATGAATTTTGAGAAATATGATCTGGTAATACAAGCTACCAATGCGGTGAGCGGTATGACAATATACCAATGAAAACTAAATAGAGAATTTATTTCAGGCGCTTTCCATTGGGTTACATGAGAAACCTCTGTTTTCCAAATATGACACAGAAAAACCAAAACAAACCCCTCAGGGCTCCCTAACTATCACACAAGAAAGCCATAATTATGCTTGCAAGCCGTATCTCACAGAAACAAAAGGAAAAAAGGCAAAAGTATATAAAACTAGGATATCTAGGAAGCATCACTTGGTAGAATGCTCAACCTACACAACAGTGAGGCTCCAACTCCAGTCTGCTGAGCTTCACGCATTTCAAAAGCGATCCACCTTGACAGGAAATGCATTTGAACCACAATAACCCCTTACCTTTACTGTCCGGAGGCATAAATAATGGCTGGTATACTGTTAAACTATTAGTAATGAAATTAACTCAAAATGGATCATAGATATAAATGTAAAATATGAAACTTAAACACTTGTAGAAGAAAACACAGGGAAAAAAAAAATCTTTTTTTGACCTTAGGTTAAGCCAAGATTTCTTAGTTACATTGCCTTAAAAGAAAACATTTATAAATTAGACTTCATCAAAAATCGAAACTTGTGCTCCTCAAAAGATATGGTTAAGAGGATGAAACGATATGCTGCAGACTGGAAGGAAATATTTCCAAACATGTATCTAACAAAGAACTTGTATTCAGAATATATGAGGACGCTAGGTGGTGCAAGAGGTTTCCAGTTGGCTGCTAACCAAAAATTTGGCAGTTCAAACCCAACCAATGGCTCTTCGAAAGAAAGACCTGATGATCTGCTTCTGTAAAGATTACAGCCAAGAAAGCCGGATGGAGCAGTTTTACTCTGTAACACATGGGGTTGGCATGAGTTGGCAGCTGATTTGAAGGCAGGTAACAACAAAAGCAACAACAACAAAACTTTCAGAATATAGGCAGTCCCTGGGTTAGGAACGTCTGACTTACAAAAAACTTGTACTTCCCCTTTAATGTTATATAAATTTGCCCTCACTTTGACATGATCGAATCAACTCCTACTCACAACAAATTCTTCATCACAATCACCTTCACTTGTTGCATGTGACTTTTTTAAACCACTGAAAAGGCTTTGAGCCCTTTCTTGCACCAAAGTAAGGCTAAATAAGAACCATGTGCACCTGTTCCAACTTACCTACAAATTCAACTTCAAGATCTAAAGACACTGTTAGGAAATGATCTCATTCATAACCTGGGGACTGCCTGTTGTATAAAAAAACTCTACAAACACAAAAAGGAAACAAACAACTCAATTAAAAAAAAAAAAAAAAAGCAAAGGATTTTGAACAGACATTTCTCCAAAGAAGATTTCCAGATGGAAACTTTGTCTTGCTTCTTGTCCTGGTATGATATTCTTTCAGGTTACCAGTGGCTGACAATTATTTCAGCTTTTACTTTTTTTCCTACACTTATTCTTCATTGGAAAGAGAATAGATTCTCTGGTAGATGCCTAAGAGGAAGCACTTGCTTCTCAAACTTTGAGCATTACAATCACCTAAAAGGCTGATTAAAGATTGCTTGGTCCCCGCACTGCCCCCCCCGCCCCCGGATTTTCTGATTCAATAGACCTGGGATGTGTTCTGAAAGTTGCATTTCTAACTAGTTCAAAGTGTGGCTCCAGAAGACAACGTAAAGTATTATAATGACATGTGCAAAGACCTGGAGTTAGAAAGCCAAAAGGGTAGAACGTGCTCCACATCTCTCAAGCTGAAAGAACTGAAGAAAAAATTCAAGCCTCGAGTTGCAATATTGAAGGATTCTATGGGAGAGAATATTAAATGATGCAGGAAGCATCAAAAGAATAAGGAAGGAATACACAGAGTCACTGTACCAAAAAGAACTGGTTGATATTCAGCCATTTCAGGAGGTAGTATATGATCAAGAAATAATGATATTGAAGGACGAAGTCCAAGCTGCACTGAAGGCATTAGTGAAAAACAAGACTCCAGCAATTGATGATGTTTCAACAAATGGATGCAGCGCTGGAGGTGCTCACTCATCTATGCCAAGAAATTTGGAGAACCGTTGCCTGGCCAACTGACTGGAAGAGATCCATATTTGTGCCCATTCCAAAGAAAGGTGATCCAACAGAATGCAGAAACTACTGAACAACATCATTAATATCACACACAAGAACAATTTTGCTGAAGACCATTCAAAAGCAGTTGCAGCAATACATTGACCCGGAACTGCCAGAAATCCAAACTGATTCAGAAGAGGACATGGAATGAGGGATATCATTGCTGATGTCAGATGGATCTTGGCTGAAAGCAGAGAATACCAGAAAGATGTTTACCTGTGCTTTATTGACTATGCAAAGTCATTCGACTGTGTGGATCATACCAAATTACGGAAAACATTTTGAAGAATGGGAATCCCAGAATAATTAATTATGCTCATGTGGAGCCTGTACATCGACCAAGAGGCAGTTGTTCAAACAAAACAAGGGAATACTGCATGGTTTAAAGTCAGGAAAGGTGTGTGTCAGGTTATATCCTTTCACCATACTTATTCGATCCATATGCTGAGCAAATAATCTGAGAAGCTGGACTATACGAAGAAGAATGGGGCATCAGGATTGGAGGAAGACTCATTAACAACCTTTGATATGCAGATGACACAACCTTGCTTGATAAAAGTGAAGAAGACTTGAAGCACTTACTGATGCAGATCAAAGACTACAGCCTTCGGTATGGATTGTACCTCAACATAAAGAAAACAAACATCCTCAAAACTGGACCAATAAGCTACATCATGATAAATGCTGAAATTGTTGAAGTTGTCAAGGACTTCATTTTACTTGGATCCACAATCAGTCCCACGGAAGTGGCAGTCAAGAAGTCAAACAACGTATTGCACTGGGCAAATCTGCTACAAAAGACCTCTTTAAAGTGTTAAAAAGCAAAGATGTC
>NW_004443977.1:5387302-5442355 GCF_000243295.1 Trichechus manatus latirostris | reverse complement strand
ACAATGAATAAGGAAGACCAAAGAAGAATTGATGCCTTTGAATTATGGTGTTGGCAAAGAATATTGAATATACCATGGACTGCCAGAAGACTGAACAAATCTGTCTTGGAAGAAGTACAGCTGGAATACTCCTTGGAAGCAAAGATAGCAAGACTTCATCTCACATACTTTGGACATGTTATCAGGAGGAACCAGTCCCTGGAGAAGGAGAAGGACATCATGCTTGGTAAAGTAGAGGGTCAGCGAACAAGAAGAAGACCCTCAATGAGATGGATTGACACAGCGGCTGCAACAATGGGCTCATGCACAACAACAGTCGTGAGGATGGCACAGGAGCAGGCAGTATTTCGTTCTGTTGTACACAGAGTCACTATGAGTTGAAACCACCTCAAGGGCACCTAACAACAACAACAACTAGTTCCCAATTAATGCTGATGGTCCTGGTCTAGGGCTGCGCTTTGAGAAACAATGGTTAAAAACATGGACTTTGGAGTTTGAGAGTTGTTGTTGTTCTTAGGTATCAGCTTCAGATATCTTCAATATATAGTTTCATAGAAATTGTATCTTCAAACAGCATTGTTATTGTTGTTAGGTGCCATTAAGTTGCTTCCGACTCATAGCGACTCTTTGTACAAAAGAATGAAAAACGCTGCCTGGTCATGCACCATCCTCACAGTCATTGCTATGTTTGAGTCCACTGTTGCGGCCACTGTGTCAATCCATCTCATTGAGGGTTTTCCTCTTTTTTGCTGACCCTGTACTTTACCAAGCATGATATTCTTCTCCAGGAACTGGTCCTTCCTGATAACATGTCCAAAATACGTAAGCTGAACTATCACCATCCTCTCTTCTAAGGAACATTCTGGCTGTACTTCTTCCAGGACAGATTTGTTCATTCTTCTGACAGTCCATGATATATTCAATATTCTTCACAAACACCATAATTCATAGTCATCAGTTCTTCTTTGGTCTTCCTTATTCATTGTCCAGCTTTTGCTGACAGAGCAGTGTTCGAAACCCAGCTGTGCATCTGAAGGCAATTTACTTAATTTATCAGACTCTCAGTTTCCTCTCCTGCAAACTAGTAGGTATTGCTGTAAAGATTAACTATGTTAATATCTGCAAAGTGCCTGGAACATATAAGGGTTGAATAAATGAAAGCTAGGGTTATTCTCTGTAGTCAGAATAATTATTATTGTTAGTCCAGTCATTAAGAAAAATACGAAAAGGACAATAATTTCCCTCAGCATTTGCCACAGCAGACAACCCTTTTCATTTCAGTCTCCCAGCATTCGTTGCTTCTTACTTATCCTGTACCACATATCCAGGTGTTGTTTCTTTCTCTGGTCCAGTATCTTCCTGTTCGCTCTCATCCAGGGTTTGCTCTTCCTATATTTAAATTAATTGGTGCTATATTTTATGACTTAGTCATCTGATAAACCCGTGAATGCTTGATATTGGGAAAAGCTCTCTTGCAGGTAAAATGTATATAACAACTGGTGTCTTTAAAACCTTATGTACAGCTGTTTTCCTCAAATTTTTAGTGACTAATTATCGAAATTTTAGAAATGAAGGAAATTCTGAGTGTGTGCGTGTGTGTGTGTATGTGTGGACATACACCTTGGTAGGCTAGAAGGGGCACTATTTTTTGATGGGTTGAACAGCTTTTCAGTACATCTCAGATGACACTGCGTAGGGGCTGATTACTTCACTCAGCTCAGGGACCTGACTATTGCGTTTACTTGAGAGTTACAACAGAATCCAACTAAGTTTTTACCATCAACCTGCAGGAATTCCGGCTTGAAAGGCTCACATGCTTTTCTCTTCACTGCAGCTTTCCTACTGCGTTGTTTTCACTGTCATCTTTCTCCATTCTCAGAGAAATCATCAAATCAAAGCAAGCAACGTAGACACCCAGGACCCCACATCTTACGCTCGTGACATCAGTCCCGTGCCCTTTGTCTTGTCTTTATTATAAATCCCAACACAGAAACCTGGAGCGAGGCAGGCTCTTAAGATTTGGATACAACACTGCCGACTATTTTGTTATTTATCAACGTTGAAAACTAACTGAGCGTAGCCTTCCAGAAGGCAGATGTGTTGCTTTATGGGCCTTTCTGAAGAACACATAAAAGCCACAGGTGAAAGAAAGGAGGACTCAGGGTTGGCTGGTTATCTACTCTGACAAGCAGCAGCATTTATGGCTGCTCTGTGCCAGCACCTTGTACAAATGAAGCACACGTAAGCAAAATAAGTATGCATGCAGGTACTTTCCATTTCCCTTTTCTCAACGGAGGGGCATCCAACCATAAATATGTTTCAAAAGAGGTTTAACATTTCTGATAGATTGATTTGAAGCAGCTCAAAGCAACATTTAAATATCAGAGGTCTTATTGCAAGGGCTTCCAGCCTCAGCCACAGCCATCCTCTGGGGCTTTCCAAATCACTCTATGCCAGAAGAGGTAACGGTTAGCAAGAGTCCTTTGTCCCCATTGTATGCCGTATTCCTGATTTCTTTTCCAGGCACATAATTTGATTTCTATAATTAAACATTAGCACTTATAATCAGTTTTTCTTCCTTTACCCTGATACCAAGGCACATTTTCTGAATTTGTTCCAAGTCCTCACATTAAGTTCAGTGTTGTTAGGTGCCATCGAATCAGTTCTGACTCATAGCGACCCTGTGTACAACAGAACAAAACACTGCCCAGGGGCCTGCGCCATCCTCACAATTGTTATGCTTGAGCCCATTGTTGTACCCTCTGTGTCAATCCATCTTGTTGAGAGTCTTCCTCTTGTTCGCTGACCCTCTACTTTACCAAGCATGATGTCCTTCTCCAGGGACTGATCCTTCCTGGTAACATGTCCAAAGTACAGGAGACGTAGTCTTGCCATCCTTGCTTCTGAGGCTCATTCTGGCTGTACTTCTTCCAAGACAGATTTGTTGGTCCTTCTGGCAGTCAATGGTATATTTAATATTGTTCGCCAACATCATTCTTCTTTGGTCTTCCTTATTCATTGTTCAGCTTTCACATGCATAGGAGTTCAGTAGATCTTACCAAACACTGTCAATCATGTTTGGTCAATGCTGATGGCTTTCTCAACTGTTAAAAAGTCCAACCTCATATTGTTAGATAAAATGTACCATTAAAGATAATACTGGCTATAGTATTCTATTATTTTGGCACTAAAGTAACCCACACATTGCATGCAGTCAGTTATTGACAAGCAGAAGCTTTAGGCATCCATAGCAAGATTATGAAACAGTAAGTATCAAGCTGGACTTGGTTTTACCTGGTAATCAGCATGTCCCTTCTTGATCACTTCACTATGCCTCCCATCACTTAATGTGTACAGGCTAATTATAGTGTGAACCTAAATCTAATTTAATTAGGAAAAATATCTGATAAGCACTCTCCTTCCCACTGCACAAAGCGGCCTGTGTTGTTGTTGTCGTGCGCCATCTAGGCTCGACAAATTGAGTTGATTCCAACTCAGCCTAGACTCTCCATATTCATGCTCTCCCCTATGAAAAAGAAGGCTAATACTTTAGGAGATACTACCATAAAATAGCTCAAAGAATCAAATTTCTTATTGCAGTTCTTCTCAAGGTGTAATATGGGTGTTTATTCATTCACTCATTTACTCCAAAACATGCATTTGTGCCTACTGTGTGTTGGAGATAGTGAGAAAACAACAGTGAACAAAACAGACAAAAATCCTTGCCCTCATGGTGTTTACATTTGGGTGAGGAGGGCATACAAGCAACTAAATAAGTGAAACACATAATATTCAGATCGTTGTAGGTGTGGTGGAGAACAACAAAGCAGGGAAAGGGAATAGAAAGTGTTTTTTTTGGGTGTTGCCACGTAGCTCACAGAACCATCTGGAGTCAGAGTCCAGAGGGTGAGAAAAGCAGGGAGTAAGGGTATCTTGAGATTAGTCCTTAGAGCCTGAGGCTTAGGAGAGGAGGAGTTAGGATCTTTCCAGGAGCACCCAGAGTTCTGGGGTCCCTTCTTTGTCAATGACAACTAAGATATAGACGCTCAAGAAGGAATGGTCTTATCTGTAAGGGATGGCATCTAGTTACCTGTGTCTGAATGATGTGTCCACTACAGACTTTTGGTGCCAGATCTCTGATGCTTCTTGAGGATGATGGAGGAATGCTTTGTGGGGGCACTGGAGGCTCTCCATGCCTGATTGCTTTTGAAGACATTCAAATTCAAATAAGGTCAAAGAAAACAATTTACATGGCAACTCTATGTTTGCTTCTGCTTGACTTTAAGAGGTTTATGATAATTAGTGTGAGGGAAAGACCTTGGGGTGGTGGGGGTATGGCTTGCTCTGGGCCTTGACTTCTCTGAAAAGCCTGGCCGCCTACAGGGCTATGCTTATGTGAGGTGAAGGAGTGAATACAACTTCCTATGTGTCTATAAGGAGCCCTGGTGGTGCAGCAGTTAAGTTCTCAGCTGCTAACCAATCAGTGACTCCACGGGGGAAAGACCTGGCAATCTGCTTCCATAAAGATTATAGCCAAGAAAACCCCATGGGGCAGTTATACTCTGTACACTGTTGCTATAAGTTGAAATCCACTCAATGGCACCTATAATTAGAAAGAAGATTTGAAGGAAGCAGGTCTCTGTGTCTTAATTTGGTTTCAGGCTCTCTCCGTAAGCAGTGACCCATCGGTCTCTGGGTGCCTCTGAGAGCTAGGTGGTCTGTGCTGTGTGAGGAAGAGCCTGGCGTGTTATTATGGACTAGTGGCTCACAAATCCTGAGAATGAGTGGTTGCATTCTACCCTCAGTGAGGTTCTCCCACGGCCAATGGCTTGAGCCTCTCTAGAGAGATGAAATTATTTCTATATGTTCATGTATCTTGACAAGACTGAACATTTTGGCTTCCCAGTCAGCCCTCATCACACTTAACTACTCCTGAAACTGAGTCCAACTCCCAAGAAACCTGGTCAGTAACTTCAATGCTCATTTACTGCCATCCACAGCTCACAGAGGAGGCTTATTAAAGAGATTACTGTCTACCATCCCAGAAGACAGCAGTAGTCTATAAACAACATTATTGAAGAGAGGCTCAAGAATAAGACAGAAGGCAGGGTTAAGAGTAGAAATCCATGGTCAGTTCTGAAGGATACACTCAAACCGATGCCTAGCTACTATTGATGAACCAGATTGTCATGGAGATTCTGTGGATTTTTAGAAACAAGGCATTCAGTAAATGTGTGTTCACTGCCCTTCCTCCCGTCTCTCAGGTGCCCCATGATGTTGCGCCAACATCAAATTGCCACGTGGCAATGAAAGGAGTGAGTGCAGCTTCCCGTCTGTTCTCAGGAGGTTTGTGCTTTGTGGGAGGGCCAGGCTCAACATTCCAAATATTTACATAGGAAAAAAAAGTCTTTAATCATTTTCCATAGGTTGAGAAAAATGTTCAAATTTTTGCATGTGTTGGCCTTCCTCCCTACATTTTCTTTAAAATCAGATAGCCTTGACAATTACAGAAAAGACTTGCTTACCAGGAAATGAATGTGTCACTAATATTCACTGTCTCAACATTGTAAAATAATGTTTTTGAAATCTCATTTACTGAAGAATTGAAAGGGAATCCTGTCAGCTTAAGATAACATAAATAAAAATATTTCCTTTCATATTTTGGGAAGAAACTTTATGAAAGAAATAGGAAATTATTGTCGGTGGCTCATTAAAATAGCTATTTATAATTACTCTGTTTTGAGATCTACTTTATACAGACATGATAATTCGGACCTTCAGTTATGGAATCAATAAAATGCAGACTTTAAAACTGCCTTCCGTAGGACATGCTTTCATTATGAACTGTTATGTGCAGTTGCCAGAAAATTTTTAATCTTCAGTGTGTTTGTTTTATATCTATTTCACTTGTTACTAATTGCCTACCTAAGAGAAACTGAGAAAATATTAAATTAAAGGTGAAAGATTCGCATCTCATTCTCAAACTTTAAAGGTTGATTTTGCAAAATAGCTTCATGAAAATGTAAATGGATGTACTTAAGTGAATATTTTAGTAATTGCCCTAGTGAGTACATAGAATAGACTATGCAGCTTTCCAAATGCTTTAAAAAGAATCTCATAGTTAAAGGGGTTAAAAGGTCAAGTGGTAGAATTATTAGTTTGTTAATTAATGTATAGAGTACAGATTATAACAAGGAATACTAGCGCAATTTCTAATAAGCGAAATGTCGTTGATTATTTAATTAATTATAAAAATGGTGAGGAAAAATTTTTACATGACCTTGATAAAGATCTATTTACATGATCTTAATAAAGAAGATCTATTTTATATTTTCTCTTTTAAACAGTAATTTTTAATCACGAAGATAATATGTTGGTTGTAGGAAATTTAGAAAATGTGGGCTAGTAAAGGGAAGAAACAAAAATTATTTATTAGCCTACTGTCCAGAGTTAGCTATTATTAACATTTTGAAGTATTTCCTTCTGGTCTTTTTTCTATACACATATTTTCCTTTTTAACAAAAATAAATTCAATTTTTTATATACATATATATATACATATATTCTTTGTTGTTGTTGTTGGGTGCTGTCAAGTTGAATCCAACTCCTAACAGTCCTGTCTGACAGAGTAGAACTGCCCTATCGGGTTTCCTAGGCTGTAATGTTTACAGGAGCAGATCACCAGGTCTTTTCTCCTATGGTGCAGCTGGCGGGTTCAAACTACGGACCTTTCTGTTAGTGGCCGAGTGCTTAACCGTTGTGCCACCAAAGCTCTTATATATTGCCTTATGACCCACTAATTTAATAATATATCTTGAACATGATTTTTTTTGGGGAAAAAATATTCTTTTTTTTTCTGTAATATTATTTGTAATCATTTTTTTGGTAGTCCATGTAGATATACTGTGGTCTTTTTAAACAATCACTTTATTGTTGAATATTTAGGTTTTGGGATTTTCCAAGTTTTTGATATTATAAACAACTCTGTAATTAACATCTCTATACACATATTTTTATATTCTTATGTGATTATTTCTTTTTTATCAGTTTCTAAAAGTGACATCGCCAGATCAAAGACACACACACTTTTATTGGCCTTTAGAGAGGATGTATCATTTTTTACCCTTACCAGTAGTATATGAGAATGCTGTTGCATTTTATATTTCCAAAATTAAATGCTAATTTTATGCTTTCATTTTTTAAAAAATTTAGATCTTTAATCCAATTGAAATTTATTTTTATATAATTGATATGATGGGAAGGTAATTTCACTTTTGATTTTGTATTCATTCCCATTTATCTGTTTATTTCTGTTTAACCACACTCTTTACAATGATTATATCTTTATATCCTATTGCAAGATATCTGGTAAGGTGAATTCCTCAACCCCCATAATACATTCTTTTTTATAAATTTAAATATTTTCCAGATGAAATACGGAATTATTTTGTCAATTTACAAAAGAAAATAACATCACATAGAGAATTTGGTAGGCTTCCCATTTAATTTATACATTAGAGAAATAGCAACCTAACAAATCTGAGCTTTCAAATTCAGAATCCTAATATGTCTGCTTACTTATTGGTATTTTAAAAATAATTCTTAGCAAGGTTTTGTGATTAAAAAAAATATATATGCACCAAACACGATTTTTTAAAATTTTAACTTTATTAATTTTCTTTAAAAAGTAATCCAACATCTGTTGATCCAGATAGATTTCTATCACTTTCATAATTTTTGAAAATGTGAAATTAAAGTTTAAAACTTTATTATCTGAGATGCAAAATGAATACATAAAAGGCAAGTAGTAGCTAATTACAATCCAATGAAAATATTTCATGGAGTATTTAAAGGAAGAAATCTGCTTTTTCTTTTTATTATCAAGGAGTAACACCTTAAAAATGAACCCAAAATTCACTGCCATGAGTCAATTCTGACTCATAGCAACCCCATAGTGTTTCCAAGGCTGTAAATCTCTATGAAAGCAGACTGCCACATCATTCTCTGCAGAGATTCGAACTGCTGACCTGTTAGTTAGCAGCCAATAGCTTTAACCACCGGGGATCCTTAACATGTTAAAAGATAACTCTGCAGTTGTTCCTACAAAATTTCTGATCTTTGCTTTTAATGAGAAATTGAAAAACACAATGTAGAAAATAAGTAACATGGCACATTTCTCACGTCATACATGTATAAATACAAGCAGTATCGCTGAGATAAAGGCATACGCAGTTGTAATTTTGTTAGATATTGTTAAATTACCCTCCACAGGGATAGTATCAATATATACACCCATCATCAATATGGGAGAGTGCCTGGTTCACCAGTCTTAACAACAAAGTGGGTTATTAAACATTAGGACTTTTGTCAATCTGCTAAATTAAAAAAAAAGCATCTCAATCTTTCATTTACACTTCTTTTCTTATAAATGAATTTGAACAACTTTTGATATGTTTAAGACCTTTTTCATTTAATTTTCTATGGAATGTCTGTGGAAGTCCTTGGTCCATTTTATATATAGTGTTGTTGGTCTTTTTCCTTATCAATTTCTAAGATCTCTTTACATATTAGGGTAATCCTATGGAATATTATATAACCCTTGCAATATTATATAACCCTTTGGGAAATGAGATTAATTTTTTCCCCAGTTTTCAATCTGCTCATTTTTTTCTTCTGTGTTTTGCTATGTAGAGATTTTAGTTTCTGTGTATGTGTGACTATTTGTGTGTGAGTAAATCTAGCCACTCCAAGGTTATAAAGCAATTTGCCCATGTTTTCTTCTTGTACTTTTTTGGGAAAATGGTTTATATTTAAATCTTTGTTGAATTTGAAATTTATCTTGGATTTTGTGATAAGGAGTTAATCTAAAGTTATTTTTTTCAGTCAACTATCCAGTTGTTCCAATATCATTTCTTCTATAAACAGTCTTTTTTTCCCATTGATATGAACTATCACTTTACCATATACTAAATTTTCATGTGCAGTTAAGTTTGTGTATGAACTCTCTGCTACATTCCATTGAGTCTCTGCACCACGCACCAGTGCCACAATTTTAATTAATGATTTTTTAAAACATATGTATTTTAATATAAGATAGCACCTACCCTCCTCATTGCTTCATTTATTTGTTTGCTTTTTTTTTTAGCACTTCTCAGGCTCTTGTTTGTTTGTTTTGTTTTTCAGGTAAATTTTACCATCAATCTGTCTAGTTAAAAAAAAGTACACTTTCATATAAAACTTAAAAAAAAAATTGGATCACATTAATAGAGAAAATTAGGGAGCTCTGACATTATAAAGTTGAATCTTCCTTCCCAAAGACATAGTGTGAATTTTTTCCATTTATTTCAGTCTTATTTTGTGCCCGTTAGTTCTACTCTCTTATAGGTCGCTATGAGTTGGAATCAACTCAATAGCAATGGATTTGGTTTATTCCTAAGTGTATGTCTTCTCTTATTTTATAAATGGTATATTTTCTTTCATTGAATCTTTTAATTAGTTATTATATGTCTATATCTATACCCGGAGCCCTCCTGGCGCAGTAGTTAAGCACTCAGGCTGCTAACCAAAAGATCGGCAGTTGGAATCCACCAGCTGCTCCTTGGAAACCCTATAGGGCAAGTCTACTCTGTCCTATAGGGTTGTTATGAGTCGGAATTGGCCCGATGGTAATGGGTTATTTTTTTTGTACCTATACCTACACCTATATCTGTATCTATCTATATGTATTTATGTATACACACACATGCACACACACACACACATAGTGATGTTGTGGTATCTATACATTAATTTTGTACCCTGGTATTTTACTCTTGTTTAGTTTTTAGTTTATTGTCTTTGGTTTTTGAACTATATAATAATATCATCTCCAAATGGTGATAATTTTACCACCTTCTTTCTAATTTTTTTACCTGAGTTCTCTTTTTTCTTATTAGCTGGTTCATGTATCTCTCTCTTTCTATCTTTCTTTATCTCCATCTAAAATGTTAAATAACAGTGGGCATTCTTGCTTATTTCTGACTATTGAGGATGTCTTTAGTGTTACCTATTAAGCATGATTTTGGCTTTTGGGATAAGATATATTTTATAGTGAAAAAATTATCCATATAGTCCCATTTTATAAAGCGTCTTCCCCAATGGTTTTGTTTATTTACATCTAATGTCTTTGAGTGTATATAGAAATAATAATATGATATTTCCCCTCAATTTATAATCGTATGAATTATATTAATAGAATTCTTAATATTGAACCATTTTGCAAAGTGGTAATAAACTCCATTTGGTCAGGGTGAATAACTATTTTAACTTGCTGCTAGATTCTGCTTGCTAATGCAAATAAAGACTCCCTTCTCCCATAATCTGAAATCCAAAATCTCTGAAAAACCCAAAGTTTTTTCATGAGTTTGATACCAAAACTCAGTTGGGATTAAATCCTGACCTGAGATGATCTGATGCCCTTAATTATATTTATTCCATCTCCATAGTGTGATTATCATATATAGTCAATTCTCATTATTTGCAGTAATTATGTTCTTACAAAGTAACCAAGAACACTGAATTAGCAAACACTAAACCATTGCTGCTTGGGGAAATCCAGGATTAGGTTTCTGTGAGCCTCTGGTCACAGCATTTTCATCAACTGATCAATACACAACCTTGTTTTATGTGTGTTTCTGTTTAAAGACACCTTATTTAATATATTTTTTTATTTATTAGCATTGAACTCACAGCCAACTGCACTATAACTCATGCCCAAACAAAATTTATCTAACACACGTACTTTTTCGTAAATCACATCACTACCTTCTTGTGCTTTGAATTACTAGACAACACTTCAGCACTATGCTTGGGGGCCATTTTAAATAGTGAAATCACCAAGAAAAAGTACAAAAATGTGAGAAATGTAGCACTAAATAGACCATGAAAAGGACACTTAATTACCATATAAAGGCTGAAACAAGAAGGCAAAGTGTCACCTTTTTCGACCTCAGCTGGGAATAGGAAATACGCGGGTTGAGTAACTCAGTTTTTTTACTCCTCTGCATATATCGACGAATGATTGCACAAATATCAGAAGTATTGATTTTAGAGTTACAAATATAGCGAGTAGGCCAATTCACAAACACGGAATCCGTGAATAATGAGGATTGTTTGTATTTTGTTGCAGAAATGTTCATGTGATTGATACAATAACGCTGCCCTAGACTTACTGGTGGGGTAATATATCATACAATATATAAACTGTATTACCTCTCTAAAATCCACAACCCAAAGGTTTTAGATAGGGGATTTTGTAACTGTGTTTTAGTTAAGATTTACCTATCAGTAATCATAAGTAAGATTGGTCTCTACTTTACTTTTAGGGTGAAATCTTTGGTTTGTTTGTAGCAATATTGCACTCCATTTAAAAAATAAAAATCTCCTTTGTCTCTCTTCTGGCAGAGTTTAGATAATACTAGAATTATATTGTCTTTAAAAGCTTGATAGAGACTTTTAAAATTATAAAAATATGGTATGTTTGTGAAAATTTCATTCAATAAAGAGGCCCATAAAATATAAAGTCAAAGTTCTTTGCTTTCACCTTCTCACTTCTACTTCTCAATTACTCTTATGACCACTGGATCATTGTTAAAATATGTTGTGTTTTCTTTCAGAACTTTTCCTATGCATATACAAAAATAAAACAAATAGGTTTAAGAATAAAAATGGTCTAATTTGATAACCAGGGAAGCAGAATAATTTTTTAATATTTTTGAACAATTGTATTTTGTTTGTGAACCATCTGTTCGTGTATTTTCTAGTGTTTTTATTATTATAAATTTGTAGATGTTTGAGGTACTAAAGATATGAGCTCTTTTCTCTCCTCCCTTCACCTTCTCACTTCTACTTTCTAAAAGTAATGATTGAACCATTGTTAACATTCATTCTATTGAGTATTCACTTAGGTATTTTTCTATGCACATACACATTTAATGCCTCTTTGTTTATGCAAAATTGTTTATCATTTAAAATAAAAAATATTTTAAATATATCACATAAAATGTATATATCATGTATAGTATACATTACTCTCTCCAAAACTCGTTGCCGTCGAGTCAATTCTGACTCATAGCGACCCTATAGGACAAAGTAGAACTGCCCCACAGGGCTGGTGGATGCGAACTGCTGACTTTTTGGTTAAGAGTCGAGCTCTTAATCACTGTGCCACCAGGTCTCCATAATATATATTATGTATAATGTATATAATAACGTGTAGTCTATTAAACATTACTTGCATATTTTGCTCAATAGTAAAAAAATGTCAATACAATTTTAAGGACTGTAATACACTCCATGACTCCATGGAAAGACTATTAGGTTATTTCTAAATTTTTTACTATTACAATGAGGTGAATATCTTGTACACAAACGTAGGACAAAGTACAAGAAGTTCAATTGTTAAGTTCAAGTTACACAAATTTAAAATTTTGTTAGAAAATACCTTTCTAAGAGTTGTTCTAACCTTTTATCAACCCTTCCTCAGCCCTTTTCTTAATATTTTGCCAATGTGAGGTATCATCAGTTATTATTATCAATATAAAATTGGTATCTCACTGTTTTCATTTCTATCTCCCTGATCCCTTGTTAGGTTGAGCGTATCTTTCATATGTTTACTAGGCACTTGGTTTTCTTCTTCTGTGAGTTTCCTTTATATATATATTTGCTTATTTCCCCCCCTGTGGAATTTTTTCTCTTATTTATTTCAAGGAGCTCTTTGTATGTCAAGGATATTAACAATTATATGTGGCAAATGTGTTCTCAATTCCAATTACCTTTAGAATTTATTGGGCGCCTATGAAGTCCTCTCCATTTCTTGTTTGTGCATTACTCATTCTCTTTGTTGTCTTCTTCCTTTCTATTTGCCCCTTTGAATAGTTTGCTTCCTGCCTTATTTGGTTCATTGCTAAACTAGAAGAGAGTGAGGGGGATGGAATTAAATATTTGAATAAAAACCCATTGCCATCAAGTCGATTCCAACTCACAGCCACCCTATAGGACAGAGTAGAACTGCCCTATAGGGTTTCCAAGGAGCAGCTGGTGGATTCGAACTGACGACTTTCTGGTTAGCAACCAAACGCTTAACCACTGTGCCACCAGGGTCCCAAAAATATCTGAATAGTTCCCAAGAAAACTTCAGTTTACTTAGAAAGAATGTGAAAACTCGTCTTTAAAATGTGTATGGAAGATTTTGTGGGTATTTCCTGTGTCTCAATTTTTTATAAAGTAACTTTTCCTTCAGAACCATGAAAAGCTACTTGCTAACCCTGGTGGCGTTGTGGTTAAAGAGTGGGGCTGCTAACCAAAAGGTCAGCAGTTCGAATTCTCCATCCCCTCCTTGGAAACCCTATGGGGCAGTTCTACTCTGTCCTGTATGAGTAGGGTTGCTATGAGTCAAAATTGATTTTATGGCAATGGGTTATATATCTTAAGGAAAACAAAACTAACTGGCTAATGAAATGTGTATGATACGGTTAGTCATTTGAATGCCCCAATGATCAAATATTTAGATAACTCGCCACTATTTTATTTTTTAATCCCGATAACTGGCATTGTATATACATGGATTTTTAATGAATTGGGACAGAAATATTAGCATATCTGGAAGCTGAAAAAAGGAATGAGTGACTACAGAGCAAGAATTTGAAATTAATATTAGTTCACATTCAACAATAAATAATAGGAATTCTTTGGATTTATATATACATATAATATGTATGTTATAATTAGTAATATATATATAGCCAGATCACATCAGTCAAATGTATGGTCCGTTTGCAAATATCTGAAATATTTATATAACACCCCAAATTGGAAAGTTTTTTCTAAGCAGATTCTGTGCTAATTTATTGTTTTCAAACTACAAAACCAAATAAACTAAAGAGTGCTCACTAATCCGCATGCAGAGGCTAAAAGGGCAACGTAACACAATCTTGGGGAAAGAAAAACAATCTGGAAGTGCTATATTTTTCAGAAAGGCATTTGGATTACTAGCTCTTGCAGATTCATAGAGGGAGCAGTAAATATTTAATCATATTTTTAAAGAAAATAAATTCCTATGTCAATTCCCCCAATCCTTCCCAAATAAAAAAAGTTACCATTATCTTTATGATTTGTATGTTATATAGGCTCTGCCCAACCATTTGCATCTTTACTTAATGTTGTTATTTTATTTAGACTAATTGACACTCTTACTTGGTGCTAAACTAATTTTAAGAAACATAGAGTACATTTTATGGTTTGTCTGTATTATTCATAACCATTGTAAATCCTGCTGAAGATAATCATTGACACCAAGAAATTTAAAATTCTCTTTTTACATCATTAGAGAAAAGTTCTAGAAGCATCATGTCCTTAAATTTATTTTTACAAATTATATTTTTAAGAATAAAGAGAGGCTGCCATTGTTCTATTAAGGAACAATTAACTTGCACTTTATATATGTTTTAAAATAACTATTTCTAAAGATAATTGTTGTGTTTTCATTGGTGAACTACTGCTTTCTGGAAAAACTATGCATATATCTTTTGCTTCCTCGTTTTGTTTGCTCTTAAATAATCTCAGAACAAGGATTTTGATATTTGCTGACTATTGAGTCTTAAGGTTAGGTATGGCAAGTTCTATAGCATTATACTTTCAATTCTCCTTGCTCTTAGAAAGTTAAAATTCAGGAAGGTAGAAAAATCAACCTTGGTATACAAAAGGAAACTATTTGCCAGCCAAGATAATCAAAATTTATGCAAATAGAAAATTCTTTACCTGCCCAAATCATCAATATTTAAAATAGTTTTAGAAAATATTCTATTTGCAAATTAAAATACATTGCCCCTATCTTGAATCCATAGGATAGAGTTTTTTTTAATCTAAGAAAACAGTAGCATACTTTAAGAAAAAATAGTTTACGCTATAACGGACAAACTAATCTCATATAGAATAAGAGCCTCTCACATGTTGGAAATATAAATTATACTCTGTCATAACTGACGTCTATTTTTTCCCCTACCTCTTCTACACGATCATCATTTGTCTCTGGTTTCTGTGTTAGGCTTAGAATGACAGCAAGCAAGACATGGGCTCAGTCTATTTTCTCAATAACGACACTAGTACCACTGGTGGCTGTCTTCTGTGGCCCTTGATATGCTCTACTTTGACGAGATTATTCTTTACTTTTTGGGCACAAAGAGGCGTTTACATAAAATAAGGTAACATCTCATAATGTTGTATCACAATTAGAGTTGATCTTATCACTAACTCTAATTCAAGTTCCTTTCACTTATTCAAAATAGAAAAAAAAACTTTTTGTGGAAGTGGCAAGAGGGAACAGAAGTGTCTTTATGCAGTGCTTCATACACAAAAAATCAGAAAAATTAAGTTGCATACCATGTGCCCTCAATTTATGTTCAGTACGGATACCAATCAATTACTAATTAACAATTAAAGTCTATTTGTTAGAAATTTTTGTACAAAGAGGGCTTCATTTGAAGACATATTTCTTCTTCAGCATGTGATACAGAGAAATAAGATCATCTTTGGTGACATCAAGTTGAGTGGGACTAGTTTGTAGTTGCTGGTTTAACATTCAACTTAGACATTAACTTTCGATATATTAAAAGCTTTGATTTGGTGTAGCTTGGATGATGTGGTAGATGCATGCGTAAAACCTATATTCTAAAAATATGGCCTAGTATTCTCTAATGCTCTGAGTATGCTGAGTGTGTCTAGACAAGAGTTTTTAACTGTAAGCACATTTGTGTTTATCCTAAAATTAAGGCAAAGCTAATCAGGGGCACCTAGGAAAGAAAGGATCCTCAAAGACCCATTTAGACAGTCACTTCTAGAAAAAAACCAGTCTTCACTCAAAGACTTGTCAATCCTATTTTTAAAGATTGATTAGGTTGCCAATTTTTTTCCTTCCTCTATCCTTGGAGAAAATGAAAAATAACAGGTTCTCTTCCATTTTAGACTAACCATTCATATGCTTTATGACAGTTAGCTCTCCCCTGAGCATTCTCTTCTCCAGGACAAATTATGCTAACTCCTTCACTAAGTCCTCATAGGTCCTATTTTTCAACCATTAAATCATCTTTTCGTTCTTTCCCGTATCTTTTCCAATTTCTTCACAATGCTTTTAAATATCTAAAGTCTCAAATTCGATATCTTTGCATATAATAGATGGGTTAAAACTGCAGAAAAAAAAATTATTTCCACCCTCTAATTACAGAGATGCTCACGCTGATAGAGAAGGTCAGCTAAATTAGGGGGAAAAGTGGTGTTAAGAAGAAACAGAAGCCAGATGAAAAATTTAATATTCAACTCAATGGATTTATATGACGAGAAATAGTAAAAAGTGTGCCTGGAAAAATGCCATGCAGTTCTGTGTAAGTCTTTTGGGAAGAAACCAAGACACAAAATTTATTATAAAAACAACCAGAACTGTTTTTGTTTTATCATTAACTAAATATCCTGATAACTGCTTTTTTACTACTTAACCTTCTGCCAAAGAAAAGATTAGTAGATGAACTAACATAATGGCAAATTCAGAACAAAATGTGTGATGGGGGAATGAGCATTGCTAATTTAAGAAAACCGATAGGGATTCAGTGTTAATTAAGAGCTAAAACCACTTTTTCAAGCAGATATTAATGCATTTGTGGAGCGTTGCCTAGTGAAGCTTTATTTTTTTCTCATTTTTGGTACAATGGTCACTATGTAGTGTGTACTCTTGGTGATGCTGGTATGCTGTCCGGGGTTCAGGCATTGCATTGTCTTCTCTGCAACATCACCTTGATATTGGGTAATTAAGATACTGTAGCCATTTCAAACTGTCCATTGCATGAGACTCAAAAAAGGAAACCATCACCTCATAAAACAAATTCCTCTCTGTAGCAATTACTGTTCTACTGTAATAAAAATCTAGAATAAAAGCCTTAAACTTCTTTCTTACTTCAACTTAAGGGCATTCATAGTTGAATTTTCTACTTCGTTGATGACTTAACTTTAAACCTAAAGTCTTATCCACTCCCAAAGCAAAATACTTGGCATTCACCCTACTCCCTCTCCTAGGTTATGCACTGTGAAACGAGGCGAACTGCTTCATAACCTACAGGAGAGGGGCAATGCAATCACTACAAAAGGATGGTACCATATTCTTTCCAATAGCCGCCTTATAAATCAACGATTAATAACAGGGATCACAACAAAATCAGCTTACAAGAGCTTTAATTCCCCCGATGGAAAGATGCACGACTCACTCATTGCTGGTTTATTTTCACTTTAAGGTGGCAGAAAAATATAAATTGACCATGCCCATATTCAAAAGCCACAGGCAGATCTTAGAGGGTTCTTGCATTGAATGGTGATATATTAGTATTTTGCACTAACCCCTCTTTGAAAGCTAATGCAGTATGATCTTACCATTTTTGCAGACAGGACAACATTGTTCTGGTTCATAGACTGGGTTGACACACTCAGGAACTGCGCAGTCTGCTACAACACAGTGAACTTCATTGCTGGGCTCACAGCGACACCATTCACATGGAGAGGGCTAGGAACAAATCTAAAATTAGCCCCTTTTCTCCACTTAATGGTTGCACATTCATATGCTGTCAGAAGGCAAAACATCAGTGTTTATATTGGCTTTACTGCATTAACTCCATTTACCATGTGTATGACCATTCTCCCCCAATGGAAGACAACCTAAATATCCAAGCCAATGCAGGCTGCCATGTGCAGCTCAGGTTGCCGTGAGCAGTTAGAGTAACTGGTCATGACTTTTCCTATGTCTATATTCCTCCTTCCCAGAGAAGTGTTTGGACAGCTGATATGTTATCTCCTGGTTTGCTTTCCAGATGTACTGATTGTTATGCCTTCTTCAGGTAAACAGGAATGGTTCTGGAACATGTAAAATGAGTTTTTGCCATTTATCATTCTACTTCTTAAGAAAGAGTAGGATTACTGAGAAATAAGAAAATGGCAGCCTGACAGCCTTATCCTTTGTATGAGCTCTTTTTCAAGCCAACCTAGACTCTAAGTGGCATTTTTTCAATGTGAATTTTAGAGACGACTGCATTTGGGATCTGAACATTTAGGTGCTGCCTTTGAAAGATTTTGTGAATATCTTTCATCTTGCCTGCTTGCTTTTATAAAGAACTAAAATTGATTGACTTAAAAAGCCACTTTTTAAGAGTCAAAGAATCTAAAAATGGAATGCAAAGGTGATTAAAATGAAGAGAAAACAACCCCTAAAAATTAGGAAACAATTTTTGTCTTCACAGTACTTACCGAACAAGGGTGAGTTTGGGATTTTCTGTTTCCTTTCTAGAAACAGCCTATACCACAAATAATCTAAAGTGGTCCCTCCATGACCTTCTCATCCTTTAGAAGTTCTAGCTCTCCTTTCTTATGAATCAGAAGTTTAGAATTCTTTGAGGTCTCAGAAGTTATACAGTGTCCATACTTACCAAATTAAGGCATTTGTTCTCAGGAAACTCTGCCTCCAACTCTATGTCACAGCACCTCACCTCCAAATGTGTTAATTAGAGCACTCTTCCCCTGTCTCAGTGGCTACTGTCATAATTCCTGTCAGCTCTTGTTACTTCCTGACTCTGGAAATTTGGGTGATATTAATGCTCCTTGACTCAGGTAGTCTGTGGGGGCGGAAATCTTTCGATTATTTAGTATTTTATTTCATCTTTGTTTTCTGCTTGAAGAATGATCGCCTAACTTTCAATTAATTATTTTACTTTCAAATTTAGCAGGAACCAGAGGATTAGCTATAGAATCTATAGGAAAAGTTTTACCATTTCTTAACATGATCGATAAGCTCATTGAAATGTACGGGTAAGCTTTTTATTATGTGGTGAGTTGTGTTCAAGCACTTCAGAGGAATCTATTGCATCTTCCCAATGACTGGGATTTGTCTGAAGCTCTTCTACCAAATAATCTGGTAATTAATGAAAATATTTGATGCCACAGCACCTTATTTAATGGAGAAAATTTTAAATGAGGAAACATGTAACAGATGGAAACTTGCTACTACACTGTTTCTTAACTTGCAGGGCCAAGTGAGATGTTTTAGATTCCCAAGCAAAATTGTTCAAGGTGTCTCTTTTCCCTTGGTTAATTGCAAAGAAGTTACACCAGCATTCGGCAGTGCAGTGAAGACTTGGACTGTGTTTATTGCCAATGTGAGAGAAAGAGGGAGCCACTGGTGTAATTTCTTCCATCTGCTGCCCTTCCACAGATGTGCTTGTTTGTTCTTGCTAGTTTACATCTTGCAGAAGGAAGGACAAATCAGTGCTGCTGGAGTGGACTAATTCTGGGATTAAAAATCCCGAAGAATCTCCAAATTTTCCATGCAAAATGCTTCCTTAGAAGTAACCATGGCATTTGAGGGAGATTAATTGAGATATTTGATTCCTAATACAAACTGATGAAGAACATTATTCTGACTTAAGCAATGTTTTTGAACATTATTAGCTACTAGGCGTTGTGCTGAGCAATTTACCTATATCAACTCACATATTTCTTATAATAACCCTATGAAGGAAGTATTGATATTATCCCCATCTCACAGTAGAGCAAATAGGCAGAGAGAGGTTAAATAGCTTGCCCAGGTTTATAGGCTGTAAGGGGCAGAGGCAGGATTTGAATTCAGGCAGCTTAACCACTAGACAATACTGCCACTTGATAGAAGAATCATCATTCCGTGGACCCTCAGCTGAGTAGTTTATTTGCCAATGCTTTATATACTTCCCTATGCAGACAAGATACCCAGAAATAACCATTGGCAACCAAATAATTAATTTATGGAGGATAGGTACTTTCTGCTAAGAAAGACAATTTCAATAACTATGCATTTTGTGTAAAAAAAAAAAAAAGACATTATTGTGGTTCCTTAGAGCTCTGTAACTTTCTGCAAATGTGAGTTAGTAGAAAATTACAGTAAGCTGGAGTTAGGTTGACATGAGCCTCATGTTCTTAAGTCTTTGGCATCCTCAAGCCTTGGAGCCTGGCATCTAGACTTGCAAGTATCTGTGAGGAACACTAACAGGCAACAGCCAGTAAAGAACTTGTAGTGTCTGTCCAAAACCCGTAGTGGCTAGATGTATGTGCGTAGGTCGGCATGTGAATCCTGAGAAACACTCAGGGGAAGGGTAAGACCCCAAGGCTAATGATAAAACTCTACCTGAGTTTTTGAAGGTATTTTGAGTAATAAGAAACATAAACCAGAAGAAAAAACAAAACCTAGTCTAGCCACTGGCGGTTTCTCAGCTTGCCCTAAACCTGGCTTTATTCACATACTTCATTCTCTTCCTTCTGAGCCTAGACTCTCTTATCAGAAGCATGACATTTTCTCTTTTGTTTTCAAATAATCTGTTTCTATTTAAGCTTATTTTTCTCATCTCAAGCCTCCATACACCCAACTCAAAAAACGCTCAAAAAAATTTTACCCATTGACCTCACGCTAGACACTGTCTGTCTCTTCTGGCTTACCAGTCCTCTTTCTTTAATAATCTTAACAGTTCTGACACCACTGTTGCTCAGTTGCCCAGTCTGACTTTCTCCACTGCCCCTGCTTTCCCCTGCATTTCTGAAGACATCACTTAGACATCAAGAAGTTCCTTACTGTGCGCAGTGTGCCACTTTGACATTGAGTTCAGACTTTAAACATCCTTCTGACCTCAGTGTAAAACTCTCTGACAGGTTTGGTGCTTTGAATAAATTTTTACATCTTAAGCACTGAGCTGGTTACACATCTCATTTTATCCACTCTCATCAATCTGAAAACTATAGTTTAAACCTGAAAACGTCCCCATAAAACCAAAGATTAAGAAATAAAGCTATCCTGAGAGGACCTGGAAAATACTGGAACAAGTACTTGGGAAAAAAATTATTCTTACTAGCTGTTGTTGGGGATCATGTGAAATTATGACTACACAGCTTTTGTCAGCTAGACATTGGGTAAGATGATTAGATGACACCATCCTCAAATTTTATACGCTAGAAATCATTTTCTAAGAATCTTCTCAGAATATTTTATTTTCATGAAAGCTTTGAAAAAATAAAATAACATTCACTACACATACCTTTTCATAAATTTTAATTGAAATTAAGATCAGAGGTCACCATTTATTTGTTAATGTATATATTAAATGAACTGAATATTACATGTCCATTATAAATGTTAAACCTTCAACATGGTAATTTTGAATATTTAATTTGGAGAACTATTTAAGAAGAGACAGTGCACTTTATCTGTAACTCCAGCCATTACCAAATACATGGTTTGTACGGAAAATTCATATGCTGTCCCAGCAGCCCCTAGATTGCTAAGGGATTTTCGTCTGGAGGTAGTTATTTCTACATTTTATGATTAATAGAGAAAAGAGAGCTATTTCTGAAATACTGGTTTGGGTGCCTAGAATCCAAATTTTCCTTCTGATATTAGAGCGGAAACGTGGCAATATACATCTGTTTGAAAGTGGTTAACTTCCAAAGACCTTAAAATTGAATTCCCAAAGTCACTGTGATTTTTGAGAATTGTTCCAGAATTGGAGGGGAGATGACAGAATCCTAGAGACAGTGGAATGTTCCATGGTTTTTTAAAATGGGCAAAGTGGCCTGAAAACTACTAAGTTACTAGAACAACGCCATAATTATTATCAAATATGTAGTCATCACTAAGTGTCAACAAAGATGGTTTGAACATGTTATTGTATGTCCCGTGTTTATAGAAAATACATTTGTTTTGTTTTTGAATACACTGAGACTTATTTATCCATACCAGAGGAAATCCTGGACATTTTGTTCATATAATAATACCTCAAGGCATCGTTAATTATGTGGAGGCTGTTACTGGCAGTGTTCGTAGAGTGCATAGGAGGAAACAATACTGCGTATAGGCAGTTCCAACCCACCAGCCGCTCCATGGAGGAAAGTCCTGGCGATCTGTTCCTATAAAGAGTACAGCCTCAAAAACCCTATGAGGCAGATCTGCACTGTCACATGGGGTCGCTAGGAGTCGGAATCGCCTCGACGGCACCCAACAACAACAACAAATAGTGCTTGTCATACAAATTTAAACCTCAAAGTGATAAGGGACATACCAATGTTTAAATATATTTTATGATTTTAATTTGATGAAGTTTAAAATAATTATTCTTACAAGCTCGGGAATTTGAAATTAGGAAAACTAGAAAAAAATATTTTATTTAGCTGGCTTCCCTTGGGCAACTTTGGCATGACGGTTGAAAGGAAGTGCTGTACAGCCACAGTGCTTGGTTCCAGTCTCAGATGTTTTATTTACTAGCTGCACAGCCTGGGGAAAACCACCTAACCTCTCTGTACCTTAGTTTCTTACTCCCTAAAGTGTGAATAACAGTAGTACCAACCTCATGGAGTTAATATGAGACACATGATAAGTATGCAAGCAATATTATTACAGCTTATTATTATTGAACACTTGCATACTTAAGGGATCCCTGGTTGCGTAGTGGTTAAGAGCTCATCTGCTAATCAAAAGTTCAGTGGTTCAAATCTACCAGCCGCTCCTCGGAAACCCTATGGGGCAGTTCCACTCTTTCCTACAGGGTCGCTAGGAGTCAGAACTGACTCGATGACACTTCACTACAACAACATACTTAAGAGAGCAATGGCTTTCTGACAAATACCATTCAAAAGTATAAATCTGAAAGCAAAAGACTATACTTAAACAATATTTAGATTATTTCCCTTGCTGTAAGTGGAATCTTAGTGCAAAGGTGGTTGCAATAACATTTTGTCAGACTTGGTCTGGTGGGGAGAATTATGATCTAATAGAAATAATCATGTCAGAAACACATATATGAAAAATTATTAGTAGAAACTTCTAGATAAAGAGTAGTTGTGAATGGATGAACTGACCACTATAAATCATTAAGGAAAACAAAAAAAGGGGAGAGAGGGAGTAAACTCATTTTCTTTTCCTGAAGTATCATCATTTAGGTGTCTACTCTAATGCCACCACTTCAGGGAGGTCTTCCCTGACTACCCAGGTAATAGAGCCCTGTCATCTTTTCTCTCCATCATACCTCCCATTCAGAGCACTTATCAGTTTGTAAAATGATCTTACTGATTTGTTTGCATTTATTTATTTTTTCTTTCTGTCTTTCCCATAGATTACAAGCTTCTTATAATATATTGTTCATTGCAGTATTCTCAGCACCTAGAAGACTCCTCAACACATAATAGATTTACAATAAATATTTGTGAACTAACTGACAATATATTTTATTACTCATATATGCACAATCTGTATTTTCTTATTTATTAAGCCACATCTCTGGGCATCTTCAGCTGTGTTCATCATTCTTGAAAAGGATTTTGACTCAATGAGATGTGTACATTTTATTTAAATATTATAAAGGGCACTTTTAGGGAAAAGCTTGCTGAGCATGAGTCATGAAATAACTATTTGGATTCCAATATGATGGCAATGAACATAAACCCACTCTCTAAAGGTAATTTGAAATTCATAATGATTCGTGGTGTGGATCACAAGGTAAGTCAATCTTCAAGCACTTCATTGAATAGACTATCTAACAGTAGATGATTATAGACTTTTATTGCACTAGAAAATACTGTGCTAAAAAAATAGGGCAAGAGTACCTGCAGAGGAATTGCTAAAAGGCTTGAGAAAAAGCTAGTCTCATTTTATAATGTGCATTGAGTTTAAGATGGTTGCATATGAAGCACAATGACTTTAGTCAGGACTGATTTTAAACATGTCCATTTTTCTAAATGATGAGTTAGAATACACGGCCCATTAAAACACATCCTGAATATTTGGAGAAACAAAACCTATTTCTAGAAGGCTCTCCAGGAATATTGTTGAAGACCAGAGGAACAGATGCATAAACGGATGGGATATACTCTAAGTGCCAAGTTTTAGCAAACTGTGTCAGTCGTTTTCCTTCCGACCAAGCGGTATTAGGCTTCTGACACCAAGTGCTGCTCCATTCGTTTGAAATGGGAAAACTTATCAAAGAAAATATAGCTCAGTTTGCTTTAAAAAAAAAAAAATCCTATTAAATAACTATTTAAAATCTGATCTTCTCTACAAAAGAAAATATACTGCTTTAAGAAGCATGCTTCTTCTGGACATAATTTACAGTATGAATTTCATCACTTTATGGAACAAATCTCATTACTTTCAAACATATGAGAAATTGAGAGGACTCCATTTCAAAGTTGCTGATGCCTGTCAGGAATCTCACTGTTCACTTCATTAAAATATACATTAAATTACAAAGTGCAAGAGTATTTAGCATGCACAGCAACTCCTGTAGCCAATAATTTGCATGCAGCAGATAACACCTAATAATCAATGGATCCAATGGGTTTTAACCGAAATTCACAACCATCTGAAAGAAGATTCATCGCATCATTGATTAAAATGCTCCTCAGTGTTTTGCTTCTAATGGGATGGTGGTGGCCTCTTCACTGATCTGCCCTATTGATTGGAGCATATTTGAAACACCGAGGTTGTAAGTCTTATCAAATTATGGACATAAAGCTGGAACTTCTTTAAGAATTTTAATACTGCTGAAGCAAATTAAAACAATCTGATGTATAGATTTTGTTTTTTTTTTGCCACCTCAGTTGGTCAGCAAATATTTGTAGGTATAATTGGAGTAGCAAGTTAAATATTAACTGTTTTGGTTATTTCTGAAGGAGTTGGTGTTTTGATAATACAATCTGAAATATTATTTCCAAGGTGTCTATCTAAAACCACTTCATTTTTGTTGAAAACACATGCATTTTAACTTGCTTAGCAATGACAAACAGCGCGCTTAGCTTTACCCATACCAATATAGAGGGAGGTAATAAACTAAGATTGAGAACGAAGATATAGAAATTCTAAAAAATGGTTTTATTTATCAGCGTATCTACCGAATGTGTATTATGTACAAGGTAGTGTATATAAAGGTCCCAGGGTAGCGCAAAAGGTTTATGATTGGCTGCTAACCTTAAAGGTTAACAGTTTGAACCCACCCAGCAGATCCACACAAGAAAGGCCTGGAGAATTGCTTCCATCAAGATTACAGCCAAGAAAACCCTATGGCACAGTTTTACTTTGTAATACATGTGGTCGCATGAGTAGGAATCAATTTGATAACAACAGGGCTTTTTGCTTCTTTTTGGTCTAGTAAATGCCAGTGTAGAAGAGGAGATAAGATATCCCTAAAAATAAATTTTTAATTTTTAAACAAACGAATTTTTGTTAGAATACCTGATGGTACCATTATAATGGAGGATAGAATTATTGGAGTCAATCTTTCTGTTTTTATTTTCATTTACTGTGTGCTAAAGTAGAACACAAGAAGACTGGGGAACAGTTAATGAAACCCAATCCTGAAATTTCTAATTATCAAGCACAAAAACAGATCCTTAGAGTTGCAACACAACAGTGAAAATTATATTAATGGCTTACTTTTTTCTAAAAATATTTTTTCTGAAAAAAATTGTTCTTAATAATTTGGTATACATTTTAAGGGCAGGCAACTCTACAATTACAGGGTGCCTACTGCAGTAAGCTGATGGTGTATAGAACCACTTTTTTTTTTCCTGAATGTTTTCAGACTATCTCATGACAATAAAATGCAGCTTTTTCTGAAATATGAAGAATAGCATTCAGAAAATTTAAATGTAGATAAGGAGAAAGTACGCAAAAATACCTGTTTTTAGCTGCAATCACAGATGCATTTTTTAAGGTAGGCAAACTACACTTGAAGAAACTATCAGTGTGTATATAAGGGAAAAAAGGCTGTTTCAGCTGCCTCTAAGATCCTTAAAGAAAAACCCAGAGGTAGAGACAAAGACTAGAGGATTGAAGATAAGTAAAGGGTTTGATAAAGTAACACATCCACACTCGTGAAATAGCCTAGAAAAGCAGCAGCCTTTAGCCCTTCACTGATAAACTGGATTGACAGTTGGATTTGGTATAAGAAAGGCTCTTGACAATGGAACTGAGTATTTTGAGCAGAGCTTATATATCTCCTTGCTGACGATGCTCCATTTAGCACCCATTTATGCAATAGGGAAAAAGTGAGCAACTGCATAGCTTCAAAACTTTCCTGTTGACACTGAAAAGAACACATTGTTGATATCCGTTAAAGAGCAGGTCATTTATGACCGCATTAAAGTAGGGTCATGTGCAAGTGGGAAAGAATACATTGTAGTTAGAATTCTATAGCTGAAAAGTATCATGTAAGAGACACATAGGACCAGTTCTATTTCATGGGAAACATTGAAAGAGGTGATAACAGAAAGGCGAGAGGGCCGTTACTCAGCCTGCTAGCATTGCATGGATGACGCTCCATCCGGGGCTTTTCAGGGTCTAGGAGGTGGGAGCTACAGTTCGGGAACAACCAAACACCTTTGTAATGGGTATGCCAGCCTAATTATTACTTAAGAACTCTTTATCACTGTCTCAGTATTCCTCTGGGCACAATTTTCTAAAAGTTGAAATCTTTTCCTTATCTTTCATTTGCTGATAATACTGTTCTTTGACATTCTATGAAGAGGGATTAACAAACTGCCAATTTGTAAAAATTAATAGTATTAAGTGCTTTATAACTGCTAATGAATGAAAATATATTTCCAGTTTTAGTCCAAACAGCAGGTTCCTACTGAATCTTGAATTTTATTATTTGCTACTTAGTTCGTAGCTTACTTCTTCGCTTACCTCACTCCACAAAGTTATATTCAGATGCGTTATAGGCAATAATATAAACATATATTTTATTTCAAAAAAACTTGATTAAATAATATCTTGATACATCTTTTCCATTATAGTATGCAGTTTTGTGCAAGGCACAGCAGAAGGAGTCATATTTTGTAGCAATGTGTAAAAATTGTTAGCACCCAGTAAAATTTGGCTGCATGCTGTTGTGGAATAAGCAGGTTTGATAGTTAACTCCTCCCCATAAACACTATTGTTTTACTTTGGACAGGTTACTTAAACCACTTGAACATTGGTTTTCTCTGTTGTACACTGGAGTTCATAATAGTACAATATTAATAGTGCTGTAACTTTCTCATAAGGAGCCCTGGCGGCAAAGTTGTTAAGCACTCAGTTGCTAACGAAAGGGTCATCGGTTCAAACCCATCAGCAGTGGGAGAAACATGTGGCAGTCAGCTTCCTGAAAGATTACAGCCTTGGAAACCCTATAGGCCAATTCTACTCTGTCCTATAGGGTCGCTATGAGTCGGAATCAACTTGGCTGCACGAGTTTGGTTTTTGGCTTTAACTTTCTCATTGAATTGTTATGAGAGTAAAACGAAATGTAAATATGTGAAGGAGCTTGTAAACTATGTAGCATTGGTTAAATGACTACTATTGTTATCATAGTAGTCCCTGGTGGCACAGTGATTAAGTGATACGGCTGCTAACCAAAAAGTTGGCAGTTCGAATCCACCAGCTGTTCCTTGGAAACTCTATAGGGCAGTTCTACCCTGTCCTTTAGGGTCACTATGGGTCGGAATCGACTCAACCGCAACAGGCTTGGATTGTTATCATAGAACGAACAAATCTGTCTTGGAAGAAGTACAGCCAGAATGCTTCTTAGAGGCAAGGATGGCAAGACTTGGTCTTACATACTTTGGACATGTTATCAGGAGGGACCAGTCCCTGGAGAAGGACATCGTGCTTGGTAAAGTAGGGGTTGTGAGGATGGCGGAGGACTGGGCAGTGTTTCATTCTGTTGTACAGAGTTGCTATGAGTCAGAACCGACTCGATGGCACCTAACAACAACAACATTTTTACCATAGCTTTCAACTTGACCAGTATTTCTTTTTTTATTTCACTTTGTCCATTTTCAACGACTGTATATTTCTCAAGGGAGTATATTGCTCATAAATTATTTTTATTAAATTATAGCATAATCATTTCTACTATGTTATTCGAAATATTGAATTTGTGAAGAAGATATCTTTTAGAGTTTGAAAGCAATCTGTGTTGCATCTCTGAAATAGAGCAATGTTTGCACTCAAATTGTGGCTATATTGAGCATGACACTGGACAATATTTTTAGATAGGTAATTAGATTCTTATTTACAGAGATGAAACTTCAGTCTTTAATCAGATTCTTGCAAAAAAATTTTTTTAACAGGGTAACTTTAGCTCACAGTTTCTGGAGTCTTGATTTAAGTGTCTTCTAGTTTCAATGTGAATGTCTTTGAGTCTCATTAACAAAAGGAAGATTCTGTATGATTGTCCTTTTTCTCCCTAATGAAGCTTCCTAAATCTCAGCAGTCAAAGGCTTGCTATTTTAGCAGGATGTTATTTTTAATGTTGGGGGAAAATTAAAGTTATACTGAACAATTTTAATTTTTTTCCTGTAATATGTAGGAAAAGGCAATAAAACTAATGTGTAGAGAAAATAAGTGAAGTTTCAGAGAGTTGTGGCTGTTTTCTCAGTATAAAGAAAAATGACTTAATTTGACAAACACTGGAAATTTTTACTATGGTTATGGTAGATGTCTTTGCATTTCTAAGACTGCAAAATCAGTATCATGGTCTATATTTTCTTTCTTTTTCTAAAAAAATTATATTCACTGATGTAAAAATTCTTTAAAAAATTCCTAAATTTGCAAAAAATACTCATTGCATTCAAAATGTAGGATTTGTTTTGTTTGTTTAATAGATAGGAATGCACGTTAGAGACATATTTCTTTGTGGTAATGGGCATTTTGTAAATGAAACAAATTGAGCAAAGCAAGGAAAGAATTTTCCTCATGTTAGCAAAGTACTACATTTCTGTCAAAATGATATGAGACTAAACTTGAAGCATTTCAGACTTTCAACTGAAAGCCTATTCAAGAATATAGGTAATGTATACTCGCAAATGAAAAATAAACTATCTCTACCATACGAGTTGCATAATTCCCATAGTGAGTGAATGAATGGAAACTGACAAGGTGTAATAGAGAGCACAGTTGAGCTAGAGCCAGAAGCCCTTCCTTGGAGTGTCAGGCTTGATAATCTCCATTTGCATGATATGGACAAGTCCACAAAACTTTCTGAATCTCAGTTTTCTCGTTTGTACAATGGGTTTAAATAACTGAATGAGAGAATATGTGTGTTAAATATTGCACAAAATTATCAAGTATCGTTTGCATGTTTCTTAGGCACAGATGGAGTTGTATCACTTCCCTGATCAAAGCCCTTCAATGGCCCAAGCACCTTCACCTGACAATTCACGTTGTCAGCTGGCCCAAGTTCCCTCCTCATTCTTTCACTCTTTGTAGTCTCCACTCTATATGCTATGCTCTTTGAGTGACTCACTTTTTTCTGAACATCATTTTGCATTTACTTTTGCCAACTTCCCAAGTCTGGCTAGCATCCTTTCAATGCACTGAAATTGCCACGCTTCAAAGAGCTTCCTTTAGCCCTTAAGCCTTTCTTTATTTGAGTTTTTACAACAATCATCACAAGCCACCTTTCATTAGTGGTATCTGTAGTATTCCTTTTGGTAAACTACGAGTACCTTGCAGGTCATATTTATGTCTTATTTATTTTAGTACATCCCCCAAGATCACTGCACATTTAGGATATATTTAAAACCTTTTAAAAATGAAATCAAATTTTGGATTATGTAAATTGATTAGAAAAGATGTACTAATGGACTAAATACCAAAGTAAGTAGACATTTTCACTTATTACTATAACACTAAATGTATCTATTATATCACATTAAATTAAAAATAACTACTTGACTTATAACATCATCAAAGTAGAGCACATGAGATATCAAAAAATGGAAAATTCATAATCTTTACTAATCTATTTCATCTGAGAATTCTCAGCGAGGGAAAGTTACTAAGTTATTATACATCAGTGCAAAGAGCAAAGCTGTAATCATTGGAAACAAGTGTGCCAAGGGATATGACTTAACATGACTACTGTTAATAACAGTGATATGTATAACACATTTAAAGTAGGCAAATCTAGATAACCTGTTAAATTTACATGTGTGACTAGATAGTAGACAAGGATCAATTTCGGTGAAGGGAAGGACAACACACAATACAGGGGAAGTCAGAACAACTGGACCAAAGCAAAAGCTAAGAAGTTTCCTGGACACATCCAAACACTTTGAAGGACAGAGTAGCTGAGGTTGGGGTCTGGGGACCATAGTTTCAGGGGATATCTAGGTCTATCGGCATAACAAAGTTTATTAAGAAAATGTTCTGCATCCCACTTTGGTGAGTGGTGTCTGGGGTCTTAAAAGCTTGTGAACGACCATCTAAGATGCATCAATTGGTCCCATCCCACTTGGAGCAAAATTGAACAAAGAAAACCAAAGACACAAGGAAAATATTAGCCCAAGAGACTAAACCAGAGACTTCACCAGCCTAAGACCAGAAGAATGAGATGGTGCCAGGCTACCACCAATGATCACCCTGACAGGGAACACAACAGAGAGTCCCAGACTAAGCGGGAGAAAAGTGTGGAGCGGAACTCAAATTCACACAAAAAGACCAGACTTAATGGTCTAACAGAGACTGGAAGAAACTCTGAAAATATGGCCCCTGGAGGCTCTGATAACCCAGAACTGAAACTATTCCCGAAGTCCATTCCTTAGACAAAGATTAGAAAGGACTAAAAACAAAAGATAATACATGTGGGGAGTGTGCTTCTTAGTTCAAGCAGATACACGAGACCAAATGGGCAGCTCCTGTCCAGAGGAGGATGAGAAGGCAGGAAGGGACAGGAACTGGTTGAATGGACACAGGGAACCCAGGGTAGAAAGGGGAAATGTGTTGTCACATTATGGGGATTGCAACTAATGTCACAAAACAATACCTGTGTAAGTTTTTGTATGTGAAATTAATTTGAGTTGTAAACTTTCACCTAAGGCAAATAAAAAAAATTTACATGTCTGAAAAGAGATCCCTGAGACCACCCAGAAATGAAGTAGGTCTTAAATCTATTAGTTCCCAAACAATTTGTAACCTTCAAGATTGCAGGTTAGAAAGAGTTGATGACAGCACAATTTAAGGGAATTAGAAGGGGAAGATTAAGGATTGGCAGACTTTTTAAGTAAAAGGTTGAATAGTAAATATTATAGACTTTGCATATAATCTCTGTCATGACTACTCAACTCTGTGTTGCAGCCCCAAAGCAGTCATAGATAATACCTAAAGGAATGGGTGTAGTTCTGTTTCAATAAAACTTTATTTACAAAAACAAGTGGCAAGCTGGATTTTACTCATGGACTGTAGTTTGCCAATCCCTGTTCTAGATTATTGGCTATGTGTAAAATTATTATTTTGAATAAGTTATTTTTCAATTAAAATGTTTATTTATGTACAATTAATTTTAAAATCACCATAAACTATATTAAATTCAATTTGGGAACTTTAAAAAACAGACAAGAAAAGATAAGCTAAAGCAAATTTTTATCATTAACTGTCCAAGTAGAAGAATTAAAGGGCATTTTGAATCATTAGAAAATATTTCTCAGCTATGTGTTTCATTGAACTCCTATGAACTTTAAGATATTAATAGATGTTCTGAGTAAAAACTGTTCTACTGTCACATAAATGTGTGAAATCTTGGATTAAATATAGTTTAATAATAATAGTAGTAAAACTGTCAGGTACCCTATGTAAATCACTTATTGTATGCCAAGTAGTTTTTACTCTTAGCTCTGTTTTAGAGATGTGGACATTGAGACAAGAAGAGGTAAAGTAATGTGTGCCAAGGACACTTGGGTGGTAAGTGGTAAAACCTAATGTGAATCCAGTTTTGACTACACTGTTGATCTTGTAGCTGTTGAACTGTACATAAAAATAAACAAACAAACTAGTTGCTGTGGCCTTCAACTCATGGCGAATCCATGTGTGTCAGAGCAGTGGTTGATTTTTCAGAAGTAGATCGCCAGATCTTTCTTCAGATGTGCCTCTGTGTGGACTCGAATGTCTAACCTTTCAGTTAGCAGCTGAGTGCATTAACCTTTTGCACTACCCAGGGACTCTCAAACAAACCTATTAAACATGCTGAAGAGCTCTCAGTATACTAATGTGTCCTGAGAAATCCCAAAGGAGATTTAAAAATGCATCCTTTCTCAAACTTATTTGATCACGAAAAAAAATTGGAGCCCCTTACTAATAATCTCACCAGTACTAGTGTTTCCTAAAAAAAGAGTCTGGAAAAAGCTACATTATGGAAGTGATTCCCAAATTCAGCTGATTATTAGAGTAATCTGGGAAGCTTTAGAGCCCTGGTGGCGCAGTGGTTAAGAACTCAACTGCTAACCAAAACGCTGGCAGTTCAAATCCACCAGCTGCTCCTTGGAAACCCTATGGGGCAGTTCTACCCTGCCCGATGGGATTGCTATGAGTCAGAATCGACTTGATGGCGATGGGTTTGGGTTTTGGGAATCTTTAGAAAAATATAGATTTAAATAATTATCAATAAGAATTAAAGAGGGTGTTTCAGGAATCAATATTTGCGACATTTCTTAGGTGATACCGATCATCAGCCAGGTTAGGGATATTCCTTTGGTAAGTGCCATGGAGTTGGAGATTTTTGCACACACCATCCATTTTTCACACTTGCCGTATAGTGATAGGTGGGAGTTCACTGCGTGAAAATCAAGAACAAAGGTCCTCAGTTCCTAAAATCACCAAAATATATGGGTAAGCACAGGTAATTAAATTCCTTTGTTACTTCCTAGTTTACAGTAGTCCCACTGAAAATAAATAGGTAGTGTTAAATGTATTTTTATTTTATTTTGGCCTATATTGTTTGGTTCCATTACAGCAATTTTCATTTTTAGACAAAGGATCTCCTTTTTATCAGAGCTTTTGCAAACTTAGATTCATTTTGTAAATTGTACTCAATCTGAGTCAAAGACTGATATGGATGTGTCAATATTTTACTGTTCTTGCCTACTTGTAACTCTGAGTTGTCATGGTGATAGGTCCTGACATCACATTTCTATAGACAATTGGCTGAAATAAAATTTTACTTCCAACGTATTTACTCAAATAGAAGATGTAAATGAAATGGCATTTTCCTGTTAAACCTTAGAGTAGTAAAATGTAGAAAAAAAGATCACAGGGAAAACATGTATTAGTATTGCCTTTGCAGAGTAATTTTTGTACTATCACAAATCTTTTGGCCTTTGTCATTGGCTTTTATTATAAATGAGAAAGTAGGACAAAGTAATTTAAAAGTCTTTTTCCAATTCTAAGAGTCTATGGTCAGCTCTTAAAAGTAGGGAGGACATAGACTATAAATGATAATATTAATGCTTGCTTTCTATAGACAGATGGTACTGGTATAAACTGAGACACTATACATCCAATCCTATGCCATGAAGTAACAACGGTAATAAGAAGTCAACATTAAAAAACAAACAAAACAAAAGAGTGGTTTCAAATTTCCAATCAAGTAATGTTTAATTAAAACAAAAACTTGTGTGCAGTTAGAATTTTTAGTTATAAATTGCTGTGTAATATTATCATTTCCAATCCCCTAAACTATTCAAATCCATTATACTATCATGCCAGAGATCACATGATAGAATTTTGCAAGACCAACGACTTCTTCATTGCAAATACCATTTTTCTACAACATAAACGGCAACAATACACGTGGACCTCGTCAGATGGAATACACAGGTATCAAATCAACTACATCAGTGTAAAGAGATGATGGAGAAGCTCAATATCATCAGTCAGAACAAGGCCGGGGGCTCAATGGGGAAAACAGACCATCAATTGCTCCTATGCAAGTTCAAGTGAAGCTGAAGAAAATTAAAGTAAGTCCACGAGAGCTAACATATGACAGTGAGTATTACAGACCGCTTGAATTAAGAGCATCTCAAGAACAGATTTGACTCACTGAACACTAACGACTGAAGACCAGGCAAGTTGTGGAATGACATTAAGGACATCACACATGAAGAAAGCAAAAGGTCATTAAAAAGACAGGAAAGAAAGAAAAGATCGAAATGGATGTCAGAAGAGACTCTGAAATTTGCTCTTGAACATAGAGTAGCTAAAGCAAATGGAAGAAATGAAGTAAAAGAGTTGAACATAAGATTTCAAAGAATGGCTCCAGAAGACAAAGTATAGTATTATAATGAAACGTGTGCAAAGACCTAGAGTTAGTAAACCAAAAAGGAAGAACACACTTGGCATTTCTCGAGCTAAAAGAACTGAAGAAAAAAATTCAAGCCTTGAGTTGCAATACTGATTGATTCGAGGGCCAAAATATTGAATGACGCAGGAAGCTTCAAAAGGAGGTGGACAGAATACACAGAGTCACCATACCAAAAAGAATTGGTCAACATTCAACCATTTCAGGAGATAGCATATGATCGAGAACGGATGGTATTGAAGGATGGTATTGAAGGCATTGGCAAAGAACCAGGCTCCAGGAATGGACAGAATACCAACTGAGATGTTTCAACAAATGGATTCAGCACTGGAGGTGCTCACTTGTCTGCTAAGAAATTTGGAAGACAGCTACCTGGACAACCAACTGGAAGAGATTCATATCTGTGCCCATTACAAAGAAAGGCGATCCAACAGAACTTAAAAATTATTGAACAGTATCATTAATATCACACACAAGTACAATTTTGCAGAAGATCATTCAAAAGCAGTTGCAGCAGTATATTGACAGGGAACTGCCAGAAATTCAAGCCAGATTCAGAAGAGGACGTGGAACGACAGATATCATTGCTGATGCCAGACGGATCTTGGCTGAAAGCAGAGAATACCAGAAAGGTGTTTACTTGTGTTTTATTGACTATGCAAAGGCATTTGACTGTATGGATCATAACAAATTATGGATAACATTGTGAAGAATGGGAATTTCAGAACACATATTTGTGCTCATGAGGAACCTGTACACAGACCAGTAGAGGCAGTCATTCGGACAGAACAGGAGGATATTTCATGGTTTAAAGTCAGGAAAGGTGTGCGTCAGGGTTGTTTCCTTTCACCATACTTATTGAATGTGTATGCTGAACATATAATGTGAGAAGCTGGACTATATGAAGAGGAATGCAGCATCAGAATTGGAGGAAGACTCATTAAAAACCTGTGATATGCAGATCACTCAGCCTTGCTTGCTGAAAACAAAGAGGACTAGAAGCACTTAGTGATAAAGATCAAAGACTACAGCCTTCAGTATGGATTACACCTCAACATAAAGAAAACAAAAGTCCTCACCACCAGACCAATAAGCAACATCATGATAAATGGAGAAAATACTGAAGTTGTCAAGGATTTAATTTTACTTACATGCACAATCAATGCCCATGGAAACAGTAGTCAAGAAATCAAATGACGTATTGCATTAGGTAAATCTGCTGCAAAAAACCCCTTTAAAGTGTTAAAAGGCAAAGATGTCACCTGGAGGACTAATGTGCACCTGACCCAAGCCATGATAGTTTCAATTGCCTCACATGAATACAAAAGCTGGACAATGAATAAGGAATACTGAAGGAGAATTGATGCCTTTGAATTATGGTTATGGCAAAGGATACTGAATATACCATGGACTGCCAGAAGAACAAACAAATCTGTCTTGGAAGAAGTACAGCCAGAATGCTTCTTAGAAGCAAGGATGGTGAGACTTCGTCTCATGTATTTTGGACATGTTATCAGGAGGGACCAGTCTCTGGAGAAGGACATCATGCTTGGTAAAGTAGAGGGTCAGAAAAAAGAGGCGGACCTTCAACAAGATAGATGATCCTGGCTAAAACAATGCGCTCAAACATAGCGAGGACTGTGAGGAGGGTGCAGGACTGGGCAGTTTTTGCTTTTGTTGTACATAGGGTCACTGTGAGTTGGAACCAACTAGATGGCACCTAACAACAACAACAACATACTATTTATTCTTCAAAAGGTATATGTGATGGGATTATTGCATCCATTCGATAGGTAGAAAGGCTAAAAGTATTTTGAGTTTTGCTCATTTTCACATGACATAAAAAAAAAAAAAACCAAACCTGTTGCTGTCAAGTCGATTTCGACTCATAGAGACCCTATAGGACAGAGCAGAACTGCCCCATAGAGTTTCCAAGGAGCATCTGTAGAACTGCCCCATAGAGTTTCCAAGGAGCACCTGGTGGATTCAAACTGCCAACCTTTTGGTTAGCAGGTGTAGCTCTTAACCACTACGCCACCAGGGTTTCCCACATGACATCACAGGAAGAAAATGAAGAGCTGTGTTCAATGTATTTTTATATACTTTAGACACTTTCTACAGCCAAAAAAAATGTCATCTGAAAACTTTTAGACGATGAATGAGTTTTCTTGTCACTTTATACTTTAGTCACTCTTATCACAGTGTCATTAAATCCTTGCAAAGATGGCTTTATTGTTACGTGCTATACAGCAGGCTAGAGGCAAGAAAATCAACAATGGAGGTGTGTCAGACTGAAATTACTGATGCTAATCAGTAGTGATGATAAAAGTCCAAATTTCATATTGTAAAATAACCCAGTCCTCAATAATAGCTAGCTCACCAGCCACTCTGCAGGAGAAAGATGTGGCAGTCTGCTTCTGTAAAGATTGCAGCCTCGGAAACTCTATGGGGCAGTTCTACTCTGCCTGTAGGATCCCTGTGAGTTGGAATTGATTTAACAGCAATGGGTTTGGTGTTTTTTTTTTTTTTTTTTTGATTATTCTAAGAAAGATCACCTGCATAAGCAAACCCACTGATCACTTCAAATCTTAGTTATTTGCTTTAAGCTCTTCCTTGGACGACTGACAAAGAACAACTAAAAAAATAAATGGATAGGTTGTCTTTCTTGTGCTTTACTTCAGAAGATACACTGCCTGATGTATAAATCAATTTTGGGAAAACGAAACCAAACAAAACTATGATTGGGGTCATAAGAAAGAATTCACCTAATACTGAAGAGATTGTCTTAAAGTAAGAATATTCCCACATTCCAGTTTAATTCACACACACACACACACACACACACACACAGATGAATGTATTTTTGGAGAAATTTCAGTTTGGATTTTATAGATTATACATTAATTCACAAATTTCACATAAAATATGAAGACCTGGGTTATAAAATAAGATACAGAAAATAGAAAAAAAAAGTTTGTTAATATCACACCATTGACCGATTTTATATTTTGGAGAGTAAGATGACAAAAAAAATAGGCAAATTTCTAACATATCCAAAATCCTGTACAATTGTAGCGAAAATTTGAAAGGGGGAATAACAGATCTCTCTTCAGTTTCATCTTCTCACACTGTTGGTGATTCAGTAAAGAATGGGACAGCAATGTCTGTAAAATTGCTGATGGCTCCCCTCAAGTCTGAGGTAGTCACTAACAGTGACAAGCTCTGCAAATCTCAGGCATGGTTGCAAATCAAACACCAATCTCCCCATGTGCACAGGGCAGAGGAGCCCAGTCACAAATCTCTTTAGTCATACTTATCACACAGTTATCACCATTAACAGCAGCATCTTCCAATATAAGGACAGCAATAAATATCAGTGGGTGAGTATGAAAAATTACTCCTACATACATCTAACCAAAGGTCTACTTGACCATCAATTTTCTTAAAATTTAAAGCATGAGGGTAATGCTGATTGAAAATAGGCTATTTCACTCCTCAGGGGTTAACCTGGAAGCTATTTATTCTTACAACTCTGCTTCTTCATTTTAAAAAGTATTAAGTGACAAGGACCACTCCCAATTTTCAATGGAGCATTTGGGAAAAAAAAGAATTATTTTTAAAAGTCTGATCTATTGCCTAGATTTTGTGTAGTTTTATGAAATGAAAAAATGCAAATGAGCACAACATCATAATACTGAGCAATCAACTTAATAAATTTAAATTTTAAAAAAATTGACTTCTAATTTCCTGTGAGATTGGTCAGAGATTATAATTTAAGTAGAGAGTCCCTAGTTATTTACAAAGATAGGAATACCTGTTTTGAAAATATCTACTTTGAGCCATTAGTTCCTCATTCTGGGCTGAACCTTAGATGGGAGGCAGTAATGACTAAACCTCTGTTATTTTATAGCAGCTTGAAAGGAGAAGCCATTCCTGAACTCACTCAAAGGCCATTTTAATGCTAAAGCCACAAAACATACTGCAAAACAGAATACATGCTTTGCAGAACCTACAATGGTGGAATTAGGTTTCTCAACCTTCAAACTCCCAACAAAATCCCCAGATATCTTTGTTTTATGAAATTGTGATGTTTTTCTAGACTTTCTTTGGATGGCGTCTTCAACATGCTACTAGTGACTCCATTAACCTTCTGTTGTAAATTTGTAAACTGTCCCTTGGGTAAAATTCTTTAAGAAACTCGCCTATATCTCAAAATCTATCCATTTCTCTGTTATTAAAATAAATACAACTTCCGAATCTCTAAAAAGATGAATTCTGTACCCTTTTGCCTATTATAAAACCACTAGTTCGTGTGGCCTTCATAAAAACTGGTGCAGTGGCAGATAAGTGAGTAGGCAAGTCACCAAAAAAAAAAAAAAAATCCATTGCTGTTGAGTTGATTCCGACTGACAGTGACCCTCTATTAGGAGAGTGGAGAAATAAATTGTGTTTATGCGAGGTGTTGGTTATTAGTCCCCTCAAGTGAGATTTCTCTACAGCCTCCATTTTTCCTGTTCTTTCATATATCTGGTCCCCCAGAGCTGCTATACCTAGTTGCCTTCCTTTCTGTTAAAAACAATCAGACAGCAAACAAATCTCCCAAACCCAAATTCTAAATCCTTTCTGCTCAAACACTTTTACAGATTTAATGTTATAATATTTGGCATTTATGATGGGGGTGTAGATTGATGAAACAGCTGGAAAAACTGTCCTCATGTGAATATACCCCTAAAAAAGCAAGTCGGTTTTAACCTAAGCTGGCTTAGGGTAGAGTGGATGTGGTGGGTGTGATGGTTTGTCAAAATACTCCAAGGGTTTAATTTTCTATGCTCTTTTCTCAAGACTTAAATATTAAATACAAAATTCAGGGCAAAAACTAGGCAGCCTACCAGCATGAAACCATGTTTACTGTATTTAAACAGCAACAACATACACACCAAATGAGAGGTGTGAGAAAATATTCACACGGAACCTTTCAAATAGCAAAATCAAAGACCAGATCAACTGTCTTTGGCCCATAGTGGGAAAAATACAAAGGTCAGTGCCTGCAGAGAAAGGCAGATCATGGACAAATCTAAATCCAGAATTAGGGACACCGGGTGTTGACCGAAAAAAATCACTTTAAAATAAAACAGGCTATGCAAAAGCTGAAATAGGAGAATCTCTTTCAGCTGCAAGTAGTATAACCTTCAATGTATGGCCTAAAATTAAATCAGAAGTTTAAAGTGTAAAGAAATATCCAGAAAAGCTAATTCTAGTAGAGTCAGAGTTATAAAAATACTAAGCAAAATAAGAAATTATTTCTCCCTTTGGGAAACTCAGCATGAGATAGTTAAGCATAGAGGCAAAGCGGATACAGCCTACATTTCCAATCAACTTTTTTTTTTTTTTGATAGGAAATGCTATTGTAATGTATTATTTATAATCCTTATTTTTTAAAAAGTAGGTTCCAGTGTCATTTTGCCTGGGTACACGTAAAAGAAAGATGAGAGAACCTGCTATACAGTGACCTTTCTGTTAGTATAATATTACAGGAACACTGGAGAATTTAGTTTTCAAAGGAGTAACGAAAAAACCATCTTCAAAGCTTGATTCCTAAATACTGGGTAAAACAACAACAACACCCGAACCAACAAAACACTTCAGTACCAGGTTTGTGAACATTATTCTTCTCGTCAGATGACATATGTGGATAAATTTACATTTGAATTAAGTGGTCATAAAAGATTGAAGTGGGACTTATGTTTTGCAACTGTGTAGGGTGAGAGAGCTTAGTAACACATTGGGTGGTCGTTGCAATGCTGGGATCGAGACTCAGATCCAGGATCAGTCTGGGATAGGAAGGGGTAAGGAGACAGGGGAGAGAGTAAAAGCTGGATGGAAATAGGAGCTCTGTCAGTGAGTCTGTGTGTCAACTTTAGCTGCGGAGAAGGCATTCTCTGTCTGAACTTTGGGTGCTTCCTTAACTAATTAAAATGAAAAGACGAACACATAAACAGAAACTAAGGTGTCTTAAAGGAACCTCTAACTTCATTATTCTACAGGTTCACTTGTAATCTGATCCTTTATATCACTCACCAAAAAATGTGTTGATTGCCTGTTATGTGGCTCACATTGTGCTGGGGGTTGGGAATATAGAAGAAAACAGTGTTTCGACCATCAGAGGGGTCACTGTCAAGTAGGACAGACAGGTGATTTCACATTATGTGTATTAATTCAGTGTGACAGCGTCCACAGAGGTGGTGGTTAAGAGCTTGAAGTCTGCAGCCAGGCTGTCTGGGTCTGAATCCTAGTTCTTCCACTTTCTAGTTCTGTGACCTTGAGCAAGTTACTTACACTTTCGTACTCAGTTCTCTTATCTGTAAAACAGGACTAATAAAAGTATAATTATCATAGTGTTATTATGAAAATGAAATGCATTATAATACATTTAAAGTTCTTAACAGTGTCTGACTACAATTACTGCTATAACGGGGTGCACAGCATGTTGGGGGAGTATATAGGAGAAGAGCGAGACCCTAGCCCAGGATACAAGGGTTGGATGAGAGGACAGAGAGGCTTTCCAGCTGAGATGAGATCTGCAGTGTGGAAGTAGCCTAGTAGGACTTGTACAGGTGAACAACAGTGAAAGAGTGTTCCACACTGTGGGACAGCTTGCAAACCCTCAAGAAAGAGAAGTCACCAGAATTTGAGGTAGTTGGAATGGTGAATGTTAGGGAATGTGGATTTTATCCTGAAAACAATGTTCTGAATGTTTTTGGGCTATGCATGTCAGTCATCTCATCCCTTAACCCTTTTTGTTTTTTTTTTTTTTGCAACAAACTTCCTGCCCTCCCAACTCTGTCATTAGTTTCTCTTCACCTTTATTCAATTCTATACCTGGTTATGAAATAATCTTTTTTTTTAAAAAAAAATCATATTTAATTAGGTCATCTCTGCACAACAACCTACATTTTATTCCATAATTGTTCAACCAAATATAAATATTTTGGCCCAGTACTCAATCCCTCTCATCCACTGTCCACCAACACATATTCAAAATACTACTCTCTTACTAGAGTAGCATTTTAGTCAGATACTACTCTCTGTTATTCCTATTTCCCTCTTCTCTTTGCAGATTTTATTCATTTCAATGTCTGATTTTGCTCAAGAAGTTTCCTTTTTGGAATTCTTATCTTCACAGATCAATTTTAACTACTTCTTTAAGAATAACCTCAACTTTAATCATCCAGAAGAAAAAGAAGTCTTGCTTGACCAAACCTCAACACAGTGTTGATAAGATTTAGACTCTACATCCATTGCAATTTTGTATTGTGGCTTTAAAATCATAAAATTAACTCTAGAAATATTTTCCCTTTCTCTCTCCACATTGATTAGGACTTCCTTGTGAGTAGAGACTTTGCCTTCTGGATATTCTACTTTTCAATGTAAGTGCATCTACAGTATCTTATATACTAGAGTCCAATAAATGCTTGTTGAATTAATCTATTATGTGTAAAGAATATTGCATAATACAAACTCCTTAACACACCAAGATATTAAAGTTCCATGCATCTTTAAAAATTAGTTACTTCTCTCTTGATAACCAGGTTGGGAGAGAATCAAGATGACAGATTATGGCTAAGATTTACTAAGGGATATATGGTTCATAGGAATAAGTAGAATATTGTTTAAAGAATTGAAATTATTTTAATTGAATGATTTTAAAGTTGAGCTTCCATTATAAGATGTGGGTTGAAAATACAAAGGAATTCTGAATTTAGAGTAAATCCTGGATATTAGAGTTTAGAGAGAGAGGAACAACCATTTATTTAACACTTATTGGATACTAGTCATCACAAGGCTAATAATTTCACATAAATTATCTCATTAAATCTTTCCAACATCTCCTCCTACAGGAAGGTAATTATTATTATGATGATTTTATAGCCAATATCACTGAGGCTCAGAATGGATAAGGATTCCATCCAAAGTCACACATCCAAGTGATGAATTTTGGAGTTGAATGCAGGTCTACTTGACTCTAGAGCCAAAGTGCTTTGAGTGATTGTGTATACTCTATTGTTAGAGTTAAATAACTTGACAATTATGGGCAAGTAACTTAAACTTCCTTGGTCTCAGTTCCTTATTCTTAATGAAGAACTTGCCCTAGATAATCTCTAAAGATCTTTATGACTCTATAAATCCTTGTGAAAAAGTGTCACCTGTTTTCCCCTTTTTAAAATTACTTTTAAAAAGTACTCATGGCACATAGAGCCAGGTAGAAAAATCTATGCACACCAACTGGTTATATTATATACTGATTATAACCCAAGCCCAAGCCCATTGCCATCCAGTCAATTCTGACTCAGAGTGACCCTATAGGACAGAATAGAACTGCCCCATAGGGTTCCCAAGGAGTGGCTGGTGGATTCGAACTGCCAACCTTTTGGTTAGCTGCCAATCTCTAACCAACCACTACACTTCCAGGGCTCCCTGATTATAATAGTACATATAATTAGAGAGGGTGGGGAATTATTATTATTTATATATCTATGTACTATTTGACATACTAGAAATAGCTATTGCCCCTGTGATAAAACAAAATCTAATAAATAGAGGAAAAGCAATTTATAGCATTTTTAATGGGAGTTGACTAAGTTTAAATAATCAGTTTATTTTCTTGTTTATTAAATATTGATTACCAAATTATATAGATCTCAGAAATTTTATCTGATGTACTCTCTTTAGTTTCAGTTAAATATGAGATGTTGTTCCTATAATGTTTTTATTGTATTGTAATATAGAGATATGTGCATGTTAGAAGAGAGTGACATAATTTTAGAACCATGTCTAGAATCAAATCATGTGTTAAGTACTTGTATTTACTCCTATTAACCTAAAAGTAAAAATAGCTAATGTCAAAGTGTATCCAATATTTTAGACTATAAAAAAGCTAATAAATGTACTATACTTTTAATTACCGTTTGTTTTTAGCAACGATAATGTTACTAAACTTGTAGGCTTCTAACTTCTTAATATTCTACAAGGTAATATAATACATGAAAGACAAAAGTCTAGAATAATATTTATGTCTATGAACATTGAATGTGATAATTATCATTAAAATTTTCCCTCAAATCCTAAGGAATCTAGTTAAAATGATTACATATTTTTGGATAAATTAGAAATAGTTCTTCGAACCCAGAACTTGGAATGGACTGAAGTAGTGAAATACTAATACACAGAATTCTTCCACTATGCTTATCATCAGTCAAAACTTACTTTTCACATGTTAACTTCTGGCACCATTTGACTCTTGCGGAGAAAGAAGTTTGGTCAGCGCTAATAACTGAGCACTCTTCTCTCAAACGTAAACAGTCACATAACTGAAAACTAGATCTATCTTTTTTGCCTATAAGGTTTTGAGTACTTTGTCACAGAACTTGGCTAGATGAAATGAGAACACTTCATATCAAGGCATCAGCAGAACAGACAGTCCAAGGCACAAACTGCCGTTACATCCAAGGAGGACATTTTTGATGTATTAATTTATATCCTCAGGCTTCAGAGCTGGCTTGTAGGACATCCAAATTAAAACTAGCCATTGGAGAAAAGAGACCAAAAGAGCTAAAAACCAACTCCAGGAACTCGAAAATATGACACAGGTATTTAAAAAAGACCAATCATACCATGGAGACTGAGAAAATTGAAGTTTTTTTAACTACCTTTTACAATGGACTGAGATAAAAATTTAATTCTTTGTGGGGTCCTGGAAGTAAAAAGTCTAGTTAGCAGAGAACAGAATGGATCCATAGTATGTTATTAATATGAAGTCCACAGCTCAGATGTCTATCTCTGTAGCACTTACTTTTCCACACACTAAACAAATAATACTAGACCACAGTAAACTGGCTCCAAAAACATGCTAATCAGCCACAAAAAATCCAACAAGACTTAAAAACTAATTGAAAAGATCCATAATCTATAAATAAAACTAAGTTTCCCTAAGAAGACATGTGTTGTAATAACACAGAAGAAAAGTTTAAAGATAAAATAGAAAAGACCTCAAGATGTTCCACATACTTCTGCAGGGAAAGGTTATTATGAAACACCAGCAATATTGATCAGCAGATCAATTCACTACTTGTTGACCACAAGGCTACTTATGTTATGTAGAATAATACTGTTTTAAATAAAAAGGAAATTTTAAAATATAGTTTTCTAGCTTTATTTTTTTATGTAGCATTCTGCTATGCATGTGGTATGAAAAGTTAGTATTCAACAAATACGGAGGGTCATTCATACCTTAAATTCCTCCAAGATTTTGTAATTTTTCCCATGATATTCACAAAAGTTTTTCACTTCTTTGCACTCAGGACAGCATCCATTATGTTCCACTTTGGTACACTTTGGGTGAATTTTAGGGCATTCTGGCTGGTCGCAAACAGGTCCATCCAGAGCACAGACACATGGACAGTTGGAATGCCCTGGGAAAAATCGTTCTCCCAACTTGTATACAAAGCCGCTGTCATCCACACACCCTTTCCCTCGATAGTCATCAAAGATCAGATTATCATTACTGGAAGTCTGGTCGCCTTCATCAGCAGGGTAGTCTTCATGACTGATGGCAGCAGACGTGACCAATCCAGGGATGACCAACAGAAGTATGCAGGCTTCATGAATATGAAGAGCCATCCCCCTCCTCAAAGACTTCTGGATGTGCTCCTAATATTAAATATACCCAGCTGCTTCCATGGGAATACAAGAGGGGTGGGCTGAAAATAAATATTTAAAGAGAATAATTTGACATATAAAAAGAGAAATATAGATTTAATTAAGGCCATGCTCTTAACGTGTTTGTTAGGGATCAATTTCAGATACTAAGACCTCATATAGACTGAGTTCATGCAACTATTCACACTTTATTAAGAAGTTTGGAAAGTTGATCCTTGGCAATATATACATTAAAATTTGTCATTTATGGTGTATTTAACCTAGGAAACTTCAGTTCGAATTGACCTTCTGAGTTGCAAAGGTCTCGCTTTGTCTGAATTATAAGAAGTGGTTTTACTAAGCCTCAAAATGTGGTGACAAGGAGCTACTTAAAAATAGCTCAAGGATATTTGGACTCACATTTTCTATTATTTTTAAAATAGAATAAATCAGTGATGGATTGTTTGTATGTAATAATTATCTGTAACAAAATCAAAGAGGTCAGTTAGGGAAAAAAAATCTAATTCTAAAAGAAAGGGAATAAAACTACAGTTGAATGTAAATTTTAATTGGGGCAGAGCTAGTATAAAGCTAGAATAAAGGCTCTCCTACTTCTTTATGTCCGTATCGGAGAACAATGATAGTCCCAACAGGGACTAACATGTTTCAGTGAACAAGGATCTGGATTCTGAAACATGGCTAAGAATAAGAATAGCAAAAACGATTTCACACTGAATAAAATAAATTTAAAATAATATAAAGAGTAAAACAGAACTCAGCATATTGAAGGGGATTTGGCAAGAATAAAATTATTTGTATTATTGTCCACATCTTTATTTCACTCAGGGGGTAAGCTCCTAGTGGGCAGGAAAGATATATCTGTTAATATTTTTTTACAGCAACTTGAATCTAGCATTCATGTAATACTATTTGAATTAATTACTGCAATAAAGTAACTATCATTCACACAGTCTTGAAAACATAATTCTCCTTTGAAATGTCCAGAAGATTTGTACTTAGGCAATTTTCATAAAAAAGCCAGCATTAACTTATTTATGGAACTTTCTGAAAACTGTGATGGGGTGTTGCTATTCATAGTAAACAGGCTTCATTAATTTTGGTGGCATTGACTCTTGTAAACTTTAATTAGTACTTGGTGTGGGGTGTTGGCAGTGGGCTTTTATGTACAAGTGACTAACTCACGCAAAGGCTCTGGGGGAAACTGTGTCTTTTGGGAGTAATTGATAAGGAAAGCATTGGCAGATCGTTCATTTATCTATTTAAATGCTATTGGTTTTATACCAATATCACAAAGATTGTATATAGGACATTTTCAAATCATTTATAAATGTCATTTATTGGTTTATTTTCAGATCATAATAAGAGCAATGATAAACCATCTCTTTTCAGTATGACATATACAGATGATGATTTTAAATAAGATAAAGCTGGTTTTAGGAAACTTTTCATGTATTATTTTATTATATTGTGCATTTTAAGTTAGATATGCAAATTCCAGTAATAGAAAAATGGAAGGTAGAATATTCATGTCCTCCTTCCAGAGAAAAGTGCCCTCTGATATTAAAATTCTTTTTGGGTAGGTAATGATAATGCAGATGGATTTCTTTTAAAATGTGTCAAAAATAATGATTCGTGACAGAACAAGAAAATGCAAACCTATAATTCTACTTGAGAAGCTGGAAGCTCCATTGACAAAGCATTTTTTTTCTTAAATTACTTCAGAGGCCACAAACATAACAGAAGCCTCTGAAAAGCATAAATATATTTTACTAATTACACATGCTATTATACATCTCTCATGCATTTGGAAAGTTTGTGTTGGCAGAAAAGGGAGCTATTGTGCTTCCTTATACTATTCCTGTAGTATGTCAATACATGCAAGATAAGCCATATAAAATACACATATCATTCTGCTTCAAAAGGACATAGGCAGAAAATGATCTCTTTATAAGCTACAGGTAGGCATTAATGTGTCAGGTTATGATAAGTGCGAATTTAAAGGTAAAAATAGGGGAGTAAGACATACTATATAATAAACATTAAACATTCTTTTATTACATGAAATACATTTCAAAAATCTGCATGAAGAAAGCAGTTTTCTTTTTATTAAAACAAAGTTCTATGGCTATTTTTTAAAAAGCAGCCTTCTTCGTAAATGAGCTCCTCTAGTGCAATTTATGACACTATTTATTTTGGAGAAGAAACATTAGAAAAAACAAATAAAATGTTTATCTGATGATTTTAATAAGTAAGTAAACATTGCCAAACTGAAGATTGCTTCCCAGCTAAACTTTCCCCCCACCCCATATTGCTACATATGATTTTAAATGACTGTATCTATTTATTTGAAAAAAAAAAAAAACAACTCATGTCATAAGATACACTTACCTAATCACTCTGGAGGTTAATGGTGGTGGTGGGGGTCACAGACCAATATGAACTAAAAGGTCAGGATGTTTTAGGAAAGCAGCTCTTCTTTAATTACCCAAAGAATACATTTTCAGGCATGAATTACAGGCAATCCATTCTTTCTACCTCCCATTTCAAAACACAGTCAAGAAGCAGTCTCCCGCCCTTCCAGGGAGAAACACAGCAAACACACATAAGAAATAAGCTTTGAACCTGTCTTCAGAATTCAAAGCAAGAAGCAATGCTGGTCCTGTAGAAATCCAGACCCCAGTAGTAGAATCATGTTGAACTTATTTTTAGCATTTCCCAGATCCTTCTATGAAATTTCCCGGCTGATTACGCCTCCACCACACATGAGTTCACTTACACAGTGTTTGCTACGGCAGTAGAGGTGATTTGGCTAGGCTCTCAGGATCACAAACAGCAACAGCATGCTATAGCTTAAAGCCCGCTCCGCCGGCAATATCATCAGCATCATCCACAATATGTTGCTTGAATCCCCTGTTACACACCAGAAAATGCTAACTGTGGACGTGAAGGAAAGGAGCAACTTTAGCTTGGTTTCTGTACCATTGAGAACAGTTTGCAGACTGCTGATTTGGAGCTCATTCTGCCGGCAGCCGGGAATTCCTCAGCACCACGGACAGCGCCAACAACTGGCTTCTGAGCCCAGCCAGGTCGAAATCCCAGAGTTGCTTCTTTAGACCAGGCTAGAGCGTTCTCTAAGCAGCCGCACTTTATACAGCGGATGCGTGCATTAAGAGGGAGAGAAGCGTTCTACGTGTGAGATACTTACTTGCATTGAAATTACAACAACAACAAAATCATCGTAATTGTACCTAATGCATTCTCGGATGGGCTGCAGAGATGAAAGTTCCGGAACCCCCTGCATTTAGATTTAAGCCATCTGCAGTCCCCGATTATTATTAATAGATAAGGCATAATCATTGCCTAAGAATCTGTGAAAATGAATGTTCCCAGATTCTATCTGACCCTTGGCTTGCAGACTTTGCTAGTGTTACATGATTAAACTTCAGGTCTTTCTGCAGCTTGGATTTGATTAAAAAAAAAAAAAAGTAGCCGGGTTTTCTGCAGTTGTTCTCTTAAAAATCGATCTCCTGTAATTCATCTAGTCTGTCATTAGGCGTCATTGTAAAGCTGTTTCTTCTAAACCTCTAGCAAAGATGCTCTGTCTCTAAATTCTTGTCGAAATGAGAGAGAGAAAAAAGACCCAGACACAAATAAATGGCAGAAAGTTACTATTTTTTTTATTGGTAACAGTATGAGGACTAAAATATATACCTGAAGCATGTTTTAAAGCATATTGTAAATGCTACCTGCTGGTATATTTAACCAGTCATTTAGTGGTTTGGGACTACAGGAGGCATTTTCAAGCCTTAAAGGGAATGCCCTCGGCAATGAGATACGCTGACCATCAAGACCACGTTCGAACCGTGCCGTCAGAGCCTCCGGAAAACAGACTCTCCCCGTCGTGAGAAAACACCACTGTGTGCGCCTCGCTCTCGTGGCCCATCAATTTGTGTATCTGCCCGGATTTAAGATCTAGCAAATGGATAACTCCACTGCCGCTCGCCTGAGCTAAAACTCGACCTGAGAGAGAGAACAGAGAGAGAGAAACCAAAGTTTTATTTCAAGCAATCACAGTATATAAGCAATGGAACAACATTCTGTTTTGTTTCAAGTTTAATTCAACAAACTTCCATTTTATGTTAGATGCCAATCATTAAAGACGAATTAACTCCTGTCTGTATTGGAAATAATTTGAGTCAAAACTAAGACAAATGAATGATTATATTATAAAATTTTTGAATAAGTAAATGAAAACTAGTGCCCTACCTGCCTTTCTTGCAGAGGTCATCAAATGCCCTGATATTCTGCTTATATTTGTGATTAATAAATAATTTTTGAGAATATTATTTAAAGCAGCTATGCTATGTAGTTTTCTTTTTCAAATAAATTATATGTTAAAAAGTTTTTAGAGGCATAGGTTTGGAAATTTATCTATGACAAAGAGATATATCATGGATAATTTATATTTTAGAATTTGAATTCTTTAAACTTATTTATTATGATTCTGTCTAAATCATTAAACTTTTAATAATATACATTTCTGCTTTCAAAATTGCCATACTCATGAAAACAATATTTTTCTGGAGTTGAGGTCAAAATAAATAAAAGATGACTTAGCGATTTTCACTCTAATTTATACTCAAAATTCAGTTAAAATAAATTGTGTTACATAAGAGAGTTAAATACAAAAGAGTATTCTCATATTTATATTGTATATATGTGAATGAATTTTTCCCTAAAGTGAAAACAAATTAGCAATCCAATTTCAATTCATACTTTGATTAAAGAAGTCCAGAAGGAAACTACCAGAGAATTTGGAGGCAAGTAAAAGTAATAGAATATGTTTACATAAGCTCAGTACTTAGGATAAGTAAGAATATTAGTACTATGCATGAGATTATCTAATCACAATTAGAAGGTATATTATCATTCTAGAAATAATATCTAAAAATGAATTAAACTCTCTTCACATGCTAGATACTATGTTTAGTATTTGATGTGGATTATCCCATATACTACTTACAATAATCCAGTGATAAGGAATTATACAGATGAGAAAAGAAAGGCTTGAAAAGGCTAAGTAACTTGCTCCTGAGGACACCCTAGGTATAGAGGGGAGCTAGCATTTAAATCACAAACACTTTGAATTCAGAGCCTAGGCATTTGGCCATTATGTTTTCTATATCCAGCATAGCATTGTTATCAATGATGTCTTCTTGACAGATTTTAGGTAGGTGACATGTTGTGAATATAGATTTGGTCATTCCTTAAAAATAATTCTATAATAAGATCATTATAAAATTCACAGTGAAATACTTAATCACAAATTATACCCCAAACAGCCACGAATATCTCTAAAAGAGAAAAAAAGTCATAAATGTAAAGCTAACCATGATGAATATGGCCTATTTGCAAACCTTTATAACTACTGGGCTTCTTCATCTAGAACAAAGCCTGACACAGCAAAGATCTTTAGGATGGATTAGGGTGTCCAAAGCAGCAGGTGTGAATATTTATTATAAACTCTCTCCTACTAAGTCTTTGCTGACAGAGGCATTACATGTGGATTTCACTTTCAGCTCCACTCTATAGGCAATTGCTGTTTGTGACTTTTTTAAGAATTAAACAAATAACTTGTTTTTCCTTCATGGTCTTCACATTGCTGCAGCTGGGAAGTGGGAAATATTACTTTCTGTTTTTGAAATCAAGCAAAAACAAACAGAACAGAAGCCCATAAAGAAAAAAAAAGTATTAAAAGGTTTAGCTTAAAATGATTATCGTTTGTTTAAGGAAATCAATAAAAATCATTATCAGAAATACTTACGAAAGCTCTTAGTAATTTTCTGAATTTTGTTCAATAAAACAAACGATAATATTGGAGCCTAATGATAGGATCGTATAATTTGGCAGATCATGCCTCAGGTGTTTCAAGAATCTCTTTGCTAGAACAGATTTGAGTCAGCAAGTTTATGGTGAGGCTTTTCAGGTTTACCTGAACTCGTTTTGAAAAGATTGCAAGACTGAACACATCTCATAACTAATTCCTAAAAGGAGTATACATTTATAACCATGTTCAATTTTATGTAATGTATACTGAATTGTTACATGACACACAATGTCAGACCTGAAATTAGTTTTGCTGGAATGGGGATCCTGCAACTTTCTAGGTTTAGAAGGTTTTTTCAAAATTACTTACCAGGACGTGTCAATTGCTATATCAGTATCTAACTGGTGTAAATGAAGGAGAGTGGAACTCTCAAAAAAAAAAAAAAAGTTCCATTATTGGTACCATTTCTAAAAAGTAGAGTGTTTATGGACAAGTGCATGGGTATGTTTCTAACTATCATGGTGTTTGGTAATTAAAAACAAACAATAATATGATTTATTTGTCCTCTGAATGTTTCAGGGTCTTACTGTTGATTTTAAGAAGAATAGAAGGTTTAATCTGTATCAGAACTTAATCTGTTATCAGCAATGAAAATACGGGAGGAATAAAAATTTAAATAGTACCATGACAGTTTATGTGAAACTTGAACTACTAATATTTATGTCAAGGTAAATCAGCCTCTTTAAAAAATGTGAAATAGAAAATAAATTATATATATTCTGTTCTTATTTTAAGTATTTTATTAAATTGTTATGAAAAACAAATTATAACCAAAATAATCATCTTGCAACATCATCCTTGAGTAAACAGATTATTTAAGATGTTATTTAATCTAATATTTTAACAAGAATAATTATACCAAATTATGAATGCACACATTCCACAAATATAGTCTCACAGATTGAAAGGGTATGATTTAAAAATGTAGAATAGTATAGTTTACATTGATTTTAAAATAAAAATGGCCAAAATTGACTCATACAGGTATTTTTTTGTAGCATAAAAGTAAATATTTGAGTATCTGTTATAAAAAAAATGCCTTGCTTCTTTTCTTTTGTTAACATTTAAGTTATTATGATGCCTAAATTTTTCACAGAATGAGAATAAACTAAACAGTCTGAGGAGAAGACTGATATAATTTTGTAATCCCTATTCTTTCATATAAATAAGTCAGTACATATCAACAGTGAGTGATTATATTCACCTCTTCATTCACATAGCTCTAAAAAACTTAATCAATGCTAATTTTTTTCTACCAGGAATATTTACAATGTTTTCTTATTGTGTAAATCAATATCTTTCTTGTTGACCAATGGGAATGAGTATAACAGGTGTTATTTTATCCATTTTACCATATTGGATAAGTTTACCAACTCCTTTTGAATTAGAAGAAAAGAAGTAAATACTGTCTGACCTCAAATTATTGCTCTGCCATTACATGAGACAACCAAACTTTATAATTTCAGTGGGTCTCTCAAATTTTATATCCAAAATAAATTGATAACTTAAAGATATAACTTCTCCATAGTTTGTTTTAAAAAGTAACAAAGTCTAATAATACCTTGATCAGAGCAGTTTCAATTAGATTTGGTATAAAAACCAAATATTTGAATGTACTTAATAATTTAATTATCATTAACAATACAACTCCTTAAGGAGCTTACAGAACGAATTTCTCCATGTAAACCAAGTTTTAAAATTTTACCTCAGTGTCTCTAATCATTTTGGATACACCAACATAAATTACAAACCCTTAATTCCGTGTTAATAAAATATGTAAATAAATACTAGCATTTGTTTCAAACACAAGACTTTAAATTAATTCTAGTTACATATATGTGTGACAATTCAGTTTGATTTTGAGAGTGTACACCTAGAATAGCCAAGAGTTATCTTAATCTAGATTTTCAACACTTACTTGCCTCCTCATCTAGACAAATTCTTCTTAAGGTTAGGAGTTGCACACAGTGCCTGTTATTGCAATAATTTTTCCCCGAGCATAAAGCTTCACATAATCGGTGCCTCATATATGCTTGTTGCAGAAGGAGCTGTGGTATGTTATAAATACGATATCAAAGACTTAACGATATTTTTAAAAATAGAAATGATAGGAGCCCATTTCTTTTTCTTTCAGATTTGCTTGAATGAGCTAATAGAAGCCACTATTTGTTGACCATCCAGAGCTCTACATGTTACCTGACATGTTCTTCATCCAACCTTAGGAGACAGATATTCTCTTATTTAAAAAATTAAGAATGAGACTAAAGGAAGGTCAATCTGGGATTTTAATCAATATATTTATTATTTAAAATCCATGCTTTATTTACCAGTTTTATTAGAGTGTCTTTCATAAATTAAGATTCAGATAAATGTGATACTTTGGGGCTTATTTTGAATACTACTTACTTTCCTAATGAATAAGTTCTTAAATGGAATGTCATGCTACTCTCATAATTGTTTTATTCAATGTTGATTTTACTGCTTTGTGAAATCCTGAAACTAAAACATGCTTGTTCTTGCAGGAGTCTCTCTCTTCTGTCTATCTTACATCCACTCATCCTTACATACATAAATTTTAGTGCATATATTGCGTATAATAAAAATTATACTTAAATGATAACTAAAAAGATTCATTTACATTCCTTCCCACATCTCCAGCCACATTATCTCCCAGGTTTTCCCATTTCTACTATAGATACTATAGTCTGTCTATTTTCTGGGCCCCAAACTTTAGTGTTATTCATTTCTAACTCTCTCATCCTCTCCACTCTCAAGCCAAGTTCTATCCTTCCTTTATCAATTTTCTACAACTCAGCACTTTATTTTCAATTTTTATGGACACAGTATTTAGTTAAAAGTCTTTATTTTCAGATGTCAGGACCATTGACGTGTTCTCATTATAATTTTGGTATTTTTAAATCTAACAATATTAACTTCTAAGCTATTTTTTCAAGCATGTCATTCCCATCCTAAAAACCATGAATTTAAACAGAACAATAACAATAGCAGCAGCAGCAGCAGCGGAAAAATAGACAACCCTTACCACTCAGACATTCTCAGATTTTGTTTTGTTTTAGAGCCGATCATCTCATTTTACAAATGAAACACCTGAGGTGAAGTGATTTACCCAAGATAACAGCACTCATTCATAGCAGTTGCAGAATATGATTGAAATCAGATCTTTGTCCCAAATCACTGCTCTTTTTTTAATTATTTCCTTCTGACACTGAATAATGTCCAAATATCTTTGCATAGCTTTTATAACCTCCACACTCTAATACACATTTGCATTTTCTCACCCAAGTACACTGTTATATGAACCCCTGTGTTCTCTACCAGGGAAGACTGCCATCATTTCTTAAATATATTTTTTGCCTCCACACCTTTGGATCTTTGCTTCTGTTATTTCCTCTGATGGAATGTTTTTAGCTGTCTCCCATGGTCCCTGACCTATCTTCCTAACGAAAGTAAACCCACCCATTATACCTCAGTTCAAAATGACTTTCTTCACCAACTCGGTCCAAGTTACCCCTAGTATAAGAAGACCTTCCTCTTCTGAGTATGTATTGCATTTTTTGCATACCAGAGCTAACCATGTATTTTTGTCTTACTTTTTTTTTTTAATTGTGTTTTAGATGAAGGTTTACAGAGCAAATTAGTTTCTTATTAAACAATTAATACACATATTGTTCTGAGACATTGGTGTCAACCCTTGTCTTATTTTCTTAACTTTGTAATTCCTCAGGGACAGGGGTCATATCATATATTTTTGTGTTTCTCCGGGCTTAGCACACAGCCTACTGAAGTCAATACTCAGTGGATAATGTTAATAGTCTTTACAACTACCATTGTTTAGTGCTTATTATTTGCCAAGTACTATCCTAAGCACTTTGCATACATCATCACATCTTATCCTTACAATAGCCCTATGGGGTACCATATAAGGAAACTGCACTATCCAGGATAGTAGCCACAACCCACAGGCAGCTAACTGACCACTTGAAATGCAGCTAGTCCAAACTGAGATGTGCTGTTAAGTATAAAATGATCACCAGATTTCAAAGATTTAGTATGAAAAAAATGTAAAATATCTCATTCATATTTGCTGTACTGATTACATGTTGAAATGATACTATTTTGGATATACTGGTAAATAAAATATATTTTGAAAATTTATTTCACCTGTTATTTTTTAAAGGTAGCTACTAGATAAATTTTACATTATCTATGTTGACAGATAATATATATCTATTTATT
>NW_004443977.1:5366077-5387202 GCF_000243295.1 Trichechus manatus latirostris | reverse complement strand
ATCTATTTATTTATAAAATATATTTCTATAAACAAGTCCATGAGAGTCAAAATATCACCTTGACTACATCCCACCTGAATTTAGACCACCTCAAGAATAGATTTGACGCATTGATCATTAATGACCGAAGACCAGACGAGTTGTGGGATGACCTTAAGGACATCACACATGCAGAAAGCAAAAGGTCTTTAAAAAGATATGAAGGAAAGAAAAGACAAAAATGGATGTCAGAAGAGACTCTGAAACTTGCTCTTGAATGTACAACAGCTAAAGCAAATGGAAGAAACAATGAAGTAAAAGAGCTGAACAGAAGATTTCAAAGGGCAGCTCGAGAAGACAAAGTATAGTATTATAATGAAATGTGCAAAGTCCTGGAGTTGGAAGACAAAAAAGGATGAACACGATTGGCATTTCTTAAGCTGAAAGAACTGAAGAGAAAATTCAAGCCTCGAGTTGCAATACTAAGGATTCTATGGACAAAATATTGAACGATGCAGGGAGCATCAAAAGAAGATGGAAGGAATACACAGGGTCACTGTTCCAAAAATAATTGGCCAACATTAAACCATTTCAAAAAAAAAAAAAAAAAAATCAGAAACATTGCTGTCAGGTCTCCAGTTGATTCCAACTCAAAGTCCAACCATTTCAGGTGGTAGCATATGATAGTGGTATTGAAGGAAGAAGTCCAAGCTGCACTGAAGACACTGGCAAAAAGCAAGGATCCAGGAATTAATAGAATACCAACTGAGATGTTTCATCAAATGAATGCAATGCTGCAAGTGCCCACTCTTCTCTGTCAAGAAATTTGGACGATAGCTACCTGGCCAACCAAATGGGAGAGATCCATATTTGTACCCATTCCAAAGAAAGGTGATCCAACAGAATGTGGAAATTATTGAACAATATCATTAATATCACATGCAAGTAAAATTTTACTGAAGATAATTAAAAATGGGTTGCAGCAGTACATCAACAGAGAACTGCCAGAAATTCAAGCCAGGTTCAGAAGAGGGTGTGGAACAAAGGATATCATTGCTGATGTCAGATGGATCCTGGCTAAAAGCAGAGAATACCAGAAAGATGTTTACTTGTGTTTTATTGACTATGCGAAGGCACTCAACTGCGTGGATCATAACAAATTATGGATAACATTTCAAAGAATGGAAATTCCAGAACACTTAATTGTGCTCATGTGGAACCTCTACAAAGACCAAGAGGCATTCATTTGAACAGAACAGGGGGATAGTGCAAGGTTTAAAAGCAGAAAAGGGGTGCATCAGGGTTGTATTGTTTCATTATACTTATTCAATCTGTATGGTGAGCATATAATCTGAGAAACTGGACTATATGAAGAAGAACACAGCATCAGGATTAGTGGCAGACTCATTAACAACCTGCACTATGCAGATGATACAGCTTTGTTTGCTGAAAGTGAAGAGGACTTGAAGCACTTACTGATGAAGATCAAAACCTACAGCCTTCAGTATGGGTTACACCTCAACATAAAAACAAAAGTAAACAAAAAAACCCTCATAACTGGACCAATTAACAACATCCTGATAAACGGAGAAAAGATTGAAGTTGTCAAGGATTTCATTTTACCTGGATCCACAATCAACACCCATGGATGCAGCAGTCAAGAAATCAAACATATTGCATCTGGCAAATCTGCTGCAAAAGACCTCTTTAAAGTGTTCAAAAGAAAAGCTGTCACTTTGAGGACTAAGGTGTGCCTGACCCAGGCCACGGTATTTTCAATTGCCTCACATGCATGCAAAAGCTGGGCAATGAATAAAGAAGACCAAAGAAGAATTCATGCCTTCGAATTATGTTATTGGTGAAGAATAGTGAATATACCATGGACTGTCAGAAGAATGAACAACTCTATCTTGGAAGAAGTACAACCACAATGCTCCTTAGAAGCAAGAATGGTGAGACTTCATCTCACATACTTTGGACATGTTATCAGGAGGGACCAGTCCCTGGAGAAGGATATCAGGCTTGATAAAGTAGAGGATCACTGAAAGAGAGGAAGACCCTCAATGAGATGGATTGACACAGTGGCTGCAACAATGGGCTCACACATAGCAAGGATTATGAGGATAGTGCAGAACCGGGCAGTGTTTTGTTCTGTTGTACATAGGCTTGCTGAGTCTGAACCGACTTGATGACACCTAAATACGACAAAAACAACAATCTGTATTTATATTTTGTAAAATAAAATTAAATTATCTATGTGGCCCACATTATATTTCTAATGGAGAGTGCTGGTATATACCTTACTTTATAGAGGAGGAAAATGAGGCTTAGAGGGATAAAAGCAACTTCTCCAAGCCACACAGCTTGTAAGTAATGGAATCTGGTTTTAAGGTCTATATGACCTCAAGCTCATGCTCTTATCCTCTTTGGAGCCCTGGTGGCTTATCCTTTAAGTCATGTCTTAATACAGCCAGATGAATTTTTATTGATTGGCTCAATGTTGTTTCTCACTGTGATTAAGCTGCCCTTACTAAAATGCAACATGACTCAGAGTAAACATCTCTTGGGTATGCAGCTCCAGTTTCCAGGAGAATCTGTGCTTACTCCTAGGAATACTTTAAAATTAATTTCTATTTAAGTACAAAAAATATTATTTTCAAAAATTTCATTTCTGTTGTTTCCTTAATGGCACTTCTTGAATCCAAGAATCTAATTGTACAACTAGTATCCTGGGGATAAAGGAGAGACTTAGGGAAATAGCTTTTTACTCTCATAGAGCTCAAAGAGACCACCCAATGTACCCAGGATTCATCAGCACCTTAGAGAGCAGAAAAGACCCTTCCACATCTTTAGGTAAGTGTTTTAATACTAAGATGTCATTAAAATATCATTTCATTCTCACTTCAGGGAAAACAAACTAGAACATAGTCTTCTAATACTTATGCTTTCAACAGTGACAAACATCTCCTCAGTGTCACCCAAGCAGTATTTCCAAATTCAGTGAATTTATTTTATCCAATTTCTTACACTAATTGCTCTTGAAAAGCGAAACAGTTGTTTTATTGAAAGACTTCAACTTAATTTGTTTTTGTATGAAAGATTCCTTCAGAATTAAAAAAGACAAAATTAATTTGTTAGGTTGATAAAGTAAAATTATCTAAGGTAGAGGTATTGGGACCTCAGTCATCAATATGACAATTCATATTCCCTGATATTCCTAGTAAAAATCACTGAGATGTATGAAACGTTTTAATAAATTGGTGACCAAATTATAACAGATACTGGTTCTGCAACACTTTGCATCCTAGTTTATTCACTGTCCAAGCTGACACCATTTTGTAATGTGACAAACAGATAAGGAAAACAGGTGGTATTGGTTATGAAATTTACTAGATCATGTTGACAGGAATCTCTGCTTATTATTACTGTTATTTATCATAGGAATAATTCATAACACTTGTTAATGTATCAAGAGTTAGGAATTGTGTCCTTGGACAACTCCTCAACTGATCTAATGAAATTTATCCAATGAAGGCACCAGTTCCTATTCACTGTTAGCCAAAGTTGACTATACTGGTTGAGTCAAACATAAATTCAGTCCTATTTAATGAGAGTCATTAGATGATACATCTATCGGAAGCTCATACTTATCTTTGTTTAGAAAATTAATTTAGAAGGCTTAATTTCCTTATTACTGTCTATCTATATACTGGACATATATACTAGCAAGAAAATCACAAAATTTGCCTATACGTTTAATCGTGTTACAAAAATACAACTTGCCATCAATATTACCAGTCAACAGTTGACTAAAATGACGTACTTTTCTATGATTTGCACCATTAGGAATAGTGTCATTCTGGATTAGATGCATGTGTCTGCATGAACAGAGTTCTGTTATAGGAAATAGAAACAGACTCACAACTTTTAAGCTTATTACAAATAATGAAATACATCATTACATTTCTCATTAAAATAACTCCAGTAATTTTTTATGATTATTCATGCTTTGATTAAATTTCAAACAATATGTTCCCCCCAAAGGAACAGAAGCACCTATTTTGCATTGCATTCAAATTAGCCTCGTACACAGATCATAGGAAATTTGTTTATTACAAATATACAAGAATGGAGTCTAAACCAGAATGGAGTCTAAAACAACTATGCGCCAGATATGAAATAACATATTAGAGAGGGGAAGAGAGGCTTTGATCAATAAGGAAATGATTTTTATGCACATCAGAACCAATTTGAAGCAATTATCTCGGTCAATATAGATAGGTAGAAATGCTTCTCAGCATTTATTACCTGTGGAGAGCATTATTGATTAATTGTATTGATTTTTCAGATGCATGTGGAGAGGCATCTGTTGTTTCTTTCAAAGATGACTCAAAATGAAATGTATCAAGAAACTACGTAAGTTTTGAGGATTTGCATTAATGGTTCAACCTGGGTTATTACTCAGAATTTCAAAAACACCATTGAAGAGACGTGAATGTGATTTAGTATTTTGTACTCTACTGCTGATCAATACAATGCACTTCAAAAAAAAAAAGTCACTTGGGAATTTAACTTGCCTAAGGGCCAGTAACAATTTATAAGAAACTTTTTCCTTTTTTTTTTTTTACTATGTATACTGTTGTTGAAGAGTCTTACATTTTCTCTTGTAGGTAGTACTGCTTGAACCAAGATTAGTTTGTGGTGAACTGTAAATGTAGACTAACAAACGAACAAATTTAAAATTCCTCTTCGTAGAAACTCATGTCATAAAAACAACAGGAAGGCAAGGAAAACATTAACATCTTACTTTAGGACTCTGTGGCCAAGCATATATGTTTACCTTCTTTAGAATATGTAATATGTTTAATGAATAAACAAACTAAGAGGCTGAAGAGAAAAATCTACCATTACTTAAACTTGGTAGAGAATGTTGTTTATGAAGCAAGTAAATTTTGCTCCGCAGAATATGTTTGATACTTTTGCCCTGCATGAACAGTTCTAAACAGAAATAGTAACAGTATCTTGTCTTTTACATGAAATCCACATCTTGCTTTAGGAAAGCAGGTCCTTGACACTACAGGAATTCCTAAACTCTAGCAGAAGAATAAGCGTAAGTAATAAAGGATCTCTTTGCTAGTAACAAAATTTTTTTGTTTTGTTTTTGGTCTTACCATCTTTCTTTAGTTTTTTTTTGTTGTTGTTAGGAAAACATGAATGAATATCTTCTGGAACAGGTGCTTTGCTACATGAGCTTTCTTCTGAATATTACAGAAATCCTGTGTGAAATACACCTAAATGCCTAAAAATGTTCTAATTATTGAATCTATTCAGAATATCAAAAGCCACCTGCTTTCATTAAGAAATCCTTGTAGACCTGTTTCCTAACTTGGTCTTCACCATGCAGCTGATCCATGTTGGAATAATATTTATTCAGGGACCCCATGCACCTGGAGCTTTGCAAACATTTCAGAAAAGCTTTTGCTGATGTCAGAGGAAACTAATTTTGGTCCAGTTTTGAGAACCTGATAAGCCATGGTAAAGTGTAGTTCAGGGCAAATCATAGATTGTGATATTTTCTTCCTTATTTTTCATGAGTAAGGAAAGGACCCAAAGGCCTATATTTTACATTAAAAATTTAATTAAAACTTAATTATTTTTATCTTATTATAAATTAATAAAGCTACTTTTAGTATTACCTTTTTTTTTCTATTTAAACCATAACACTTACTACATTTTAAAACCCCAAAAGTCAGAGTTCTAATGTTTTGGGAGTTTTTCTCTTAGTGGACATTTGTGTCAGCATGAAGTTCGTTATATAGGAGTCCCACCTTCGTGAATGTGGACGTTTATCTGTGAGGAGGAAAATACGTCAGTTTCTCTTACTTAGTGTTGGGGATAATGAATTATTAATGATAGCATCCTTATTTTTAGGGCTTCATCCTTTCTTATTCCAAGGCAGCTTCGTCTGTTGGGTGAAAGTGGTTCAGTGATATATCAGCATCACTACATCTTGAATAGTTATTGTCAGAAGAATGCAAATGTGTGGTAAAAGAATTATAGCCAAGATGATATCCCTCCAAGAGGAAAAGAATGGCTGGAAAATAAAATGTGAACATCTGTATAAATTTAGGTGATTAAATAAATTAGTTTAAATATAGTATGTATAATCTTCTGATTTTTTAAAAAAATCATTAAATCCTCTGAAATCATACATACTTAACGTACCTGAGAGACTAAAGAGGCAAGCCCTAAATTCAAAATCTTTCACAATTCATTACCTAAGGAAGAGCTATAGAGCTAACACCTAATCTATGCTACCTTCAGAATGATTTGAAGTAGTTGATGATAAAAGATTAAACCACTAACTTCCATTTATTATCTACTATTTCCTGAATATTTTACATCTATTATATTGTGTGATCCTTACAACCACATGTGAGGGAAATATTAATATCATAATTTTAGGATGGAGGTATTGTATCATAGGGAATAAGTAATTTCTCCAAGATAACAAAGCTAGTGTTGGAGCAAGGATGCCAACCCTTGAACGTCCATAAAGCCACTCTATCCTACAGGCTTGGAGAAAGGAAAAGTGGTTATGCCAGAAAGCTAAGCTAATTTGGTTGCTACATGAAGTGCTAAATAAATTTATATTAACTCATAATTCTATGAAGGCATCTTTATGGAAAATTAAAGTAACATTCTAGCATGTATTCTGACGACCTGGCTTTATACCTCATAGAAAATTTAAAGCAACGCGTGATTCGTTTGTTCTTTAGTCAGTCTCTTTCCATTGCATTTTCTTCCTCTTACTCTCTTAATCTGGCATTCCATTTGTATCAAAGGGGCTTTTGCTAAAAGCTAGCTAGTAGACAGTTTGGGATTAAGTGCACTGATGAGTATTTGGCTTCAAGTAAGGAGACACACATGATTTAGGTATTTACATAGGCATAAAAATGGCAAAGTTGACATTGCAATTATAAAAAAAAATGGACTTGTCTGAATAGGTGGAATATTGCTCGAGACATTTCCAGTTGTAAGTCAAAGAAAGGCAACTCAAAGTAGCAAAGGGAAAACATAAATTTATATTTATAATGTGGAAATACAAAAAAACCAACTCTATAAATGGCTAGACCAAGAGGTTGGAATGATGTCATAAGGATGCCCTCTCTGTCTCTCAGCTCTGCTTCCTCAGTATGAATTCATGTTCAGGCAGGCTCTGTCCACTTGGTGGTGCCAGCAGATCCTGCTCAGTGCCTCCCAAATGCAAGGTCCATGGAAAGAGCACCTCCATGGCCCAGCAATTCCATATTGAATTAAAAAAAAAAAAAAGTTGTTCCTTTTTGGCTGACTTTGGTCATGTGCTTATCCCTGAACGAACTACTATTGCTGGCAGCATGGAAAGGTCCAGGCCAGAACTGGGTGCCCACCACAGCGATTGAGAGTGCACAAGAAATTACCCAAAGGGAGATCAAAATGTTGTTATTAGAAGAGAAAAAAATCTATTTCCCTTAGTTATTCTAGGTGTGCCAAAGGCAGGACCAATTCTCACATTAGAGAGAAAAACAACAAAAATAGGCCACGTTCTAGGCCACTGAAGCAAAGCTTTACTTTCCATTGTTTTTCCATTTGGCAAATCCATCCCATCTCATCCTTCTGTCTCCCAAAGGACTCTTTTGCAAATAAACTACATCTGCCTTTACTAAGAAATCAGCACAATGGTTTTATTGAACAGACTGCCAATGCTTGGGTCTTTTGGTTTACAGTGAGGTTATGTTGTTGTTGTTAGTTGCTATTAAATTGATTAAACTCATGGCAACCCCATGTGTGCAGAGTAGAACTGCTCCACAGCGTTCAAGGCTGTTAACTTTTGGAAGCAGATTGCCAGGCCTGTCTTTTGAGGCACCTCTGGGTGGGTTCGTACCACCAACATTTTGGCTTGTAGTTGAGTGCTTAACCATTTGCACTATCCAGGGAGTCCTACAGTGGGGTTAGAAACCAAACAAAATCAACTGCCCTTGAGTTGATTCCAACTTATAGAGACCCTATAGGACAGAATAGAACTGCCTAATAGAGTTTCCAAAGTTGTAAATCTTTACAGAAGCAGATTGCCACTGCTACATCTTTCTCCTGCACAGTGCCTGGTGGGTTCGAATCTCCGATCCTTTGATTAGCAACTGAGCACTTTAACCACTGTGCCACCAGGGCTCCTTAGTGGGGTTATAAGGTGTAGAAAAAAAATCTCAAGGACAAATTATAAGGAGGGTGGTGGTGAAGTGGGAATTACAGCTGCAAAAGGAACAGAAAGAGTGCAAACACCTACATGACAAGCAAGCTGTATAAGAAAATGGAATATAGTCCATAATCTCAGGCCTCTTTTGTATTAACTAGATACTATGATTTCTAACATCTGAGTGTCATTCATGTACTAGATTATACCCCTCCACAAAAAATACCATTCCTGACAATTATGTTGAATTTCCTTTATTAAATAGAGGATAAGATTTCTATAATTTCTGAAATTAGAAATACATATCGTAGTTTTTGTAAGTCTTTCCTAATAATCCCAGTATTTTCAGGAAAAAGATAACTTAAGAAAATTATCTTTTTAAGGGCTATTCTAGCTGGGCTGATATATTTTCTTTTTTTTAATTGTGCTTTAGATGAAGGTTTCCAGAGCAACTTAGTTACTCATTAAACAATTAATACACATATTGTTTTGTGACTTTGGTTGCCACCCCCACGACATGTCAACACTCTCCCCTTCTGGACCTCGGGCTCCCCATCACCAGCTTTCCTGTCTCCTCCTGCCTTCTCGTCCTTGCCCCTAGGTTGGTGGGCCCATTTAGTCTCGTTTTGTTTTATGAGCCTGTCTAATCTTTGGCTGAAGGGTGTACCTCAGGAGTGATTTCAGTACAGAGTTAAAATGGTGTCTGTGGGCCATACACTCTTGGGTTCTCTCCAGTTTTTGTCAGACCAGTAAGTCTGGTCTTTTTTGTGTGAGTTAGAGGCTGATATATTTTTTTGTGAGTTTCAGTGACAATCTTGAACATTTCGAAAAGGACCTTGATGTGGTCCTACACAGAATTCTGAAGACTAAAAAAATTATGACAAGTATGTCTAAAATAAAGAGATCAATTTAAAAAATCAAAATTTAAAAACATATACAACCAAATAAAGTTTTTTTTGTGAAATAATTATCTTGAGAAATTATACTATTTCTGTGGTAGTCATTGTCGAAACTTAAAAAAAATCTTTGGAAATTTTTTCAGAATCTTAAGAATAAACCACATGAAAATGTGGGGGGACAGGATCGATTAAACAAGATTAACAAAATATTAATAGTTGATGAGGCTGAGTGATGGGTAAATGGGGCTTATTATACTGTTTTCTCCACTTTTATGTATATTTAGGAAGTGATAAAAAGCTGTAAAAATATCAGTCATATAATAAGATCAACACCATTACAGTGTAGTCATTTCTTATATTTAGAACTAAAAACGTTTGATTATTATCAAAGAGAAGTACAAAGTCTTCCAGAACTAGGAGTATACAGAATGTGTCCAAGCAATTATGTTACCACCTATACAGCCAGATAAAAAACAAAAACAAAAATAAAAACAAATCTGTTGCCGCTGAGTGGATTCTGACTCATAGTGACCCTATAGGACAAAGAACTGCCCCATAGGGTTTTCAGGGAGACTGGTGGATTTGAACTGCTGACATTTTGGTTAGAAGCCAAGCTCTTAACTACTGCACCAGCAATTATAACTGAACATACTAAATATGATAAGGTGTTAGAATAACAAACTAGAAACCAAGTTGATATTAGTAGCTTATTTTCAACTATGATTAAAAAAATAAAATACATATTACTTAGGATGATGTTATTCTATGTGTTGAAAAGTAGGTATTTTAAATGTCATTAAAAAATTTAACCCTTATGCATAATTCTGAATCAGTGTTCAAAAATACCATGTTTTCTCTAAATTCTGAGTTATGCCATTTGATTTTACATTAACTATTTCTGCTTGAATGGTAAATAAAATACTGCAATTTGTATACTAGTACATATATATATATATATATATATAAACCCCCATGCTATCAAGTTGATTCCAACTCATAGTGACCCCATAGGACAGAGTAGAACTACCCCATAGGGTGTCCAAGTCTATAAACTTTATGGAAGCAGATTGCAACATCTTTCTCCCGTGGAGTAGCTGGTGGGTTCCAACTGCCAACTTTTTGGTTAGCAGCTGAGTGCTTAACCATTGTGCAACCAAGCCTCCATATAAGCATATATAAAAAAACCAAACCAAACTCATTGCCATCAAATCCATTCCAACTCATAGTGACCCTATAGGACATAGTAGAACTGCCTCATAGAGTTTCCAAAGAGCTGCTGGTGGATTTGAACTGCTGACCTTTTGGTTAGCAGCCAACTCTTAACCACTATGCCACCAGGGCTCCACCACTATGTCACAGGGCTCCATATTAGTATAGAGAGCAGTTACTTACTCAATTTACTCAGTTTACCGTACTGTGGTGGCTTGTTTGTAGCTGTGATACTGGAAGCTTTGCCATCAGTATTCCAAATACTAGCAGAGACACCCTTGGTGGACAGGTGTCAGAAGAGCTTCCAGACTAAGACAGGCTAGGAAGAAGGACCTGGCAGTCTACTCGTGATAAAACTGGACAGTGAAAAACTTATGGATAGCAGCGGGATATTGTCTGATATGTGTTGGAAGATGAGCCCTTCAGGTTGGAAGGAACTCAAAATATGACTGGGGAAGAGCTGCCTCCTCAAATTAGAGTCAACCTTAATGACACGGATGGAGTCAAGCTTTCAGGACCTTCATTTGCTGATGTGGCATAACTCAAAATGAGAAGAAACAGCTGCAAACATCCATTAATAATTGGAATGTGGAATGTACAAAGTATGAATCTAGGAAAATTGGAAATCATCAAAAATGAAATGGAACGCATAGACATTGATATCCTAGGGATTAATGAGCTGAAATGGACTGGTATTGGCCATTTTGAATCAAACATATGGTATACTATGCCAGGAAAGACAACTTGAAGAGAAACGGCTATTGTCAAAACGAAGATTTCAAGATCTATCCTGAAGTACAACACTGTCAGTGATAGGATAATATCCATATGCCTACAAAGAAGACCAGTTAATATGACTATTAATCAAATTTATGCACCAACCACTAAGGCCAAAGATGAAGAAATTGAAGATTTTTACCAACTTCTGCAGTCTGAAATTGATCGCACATGCAATCGGCATGCATTGATAATTACTGATGATTGGAATGCGAAAGTTGGAAACAAAGAAGAAAGATCAGTAGTTGGAAAATAGGCCTTGGTGATAGAAATGAGAAATGATGCCGGAGATTGCATGACAGAATTTTGCAAGACCAATGACTTCTTCGTTGCAAATATCTTTTTCCAACAACATAAATGGTGACTATAACTGTGGACCTCATCAGATGGAAAACACAGGAATCAAATTGACTACATCTGTGGAAAGAGACAATGGAAACTCTCCATATCATCATTCAGAACAAGGCCAGTGGCCGACTGCGGAACAGACCATCAATTGCTCAAAAGGAAGTTCAAGTTGAAGATGAAGAAAATTAAAACAGCTCCATTAGAGTCAAAATACGACCTTGAGTATATCCCACCTGAATTTGGAGACCATTTCAAGAATAGATTTGACGCATTGAACACTAATAACCAAAGAACAGATGAGCTATGGGAAGATATCAAGGACATCATACATGAAGAAAACTAAAGGTCATTAAAAAGAAAGGAAAGGAAGAAAAGACCAAAATGGATGTCAGAAGAGACTCTGAAATTTCCTCTTGAACATAGAGTAGCTAAAGTGAAGGGAAGAAATGATGAAGTAAAAGAACTGAACAGAAAATTTCAAAGCGCAGCTAGAAAAGACAGCATAAGATATTATAATAAAATGTGCAAAGATCTGGAGTTAGAAAACCAAAAAGGATGAACACAATTGGCATTTCTCAAGCTGAAATAACTGAAGAAAAAATTCAAACCTCAAGTTGCAATATTGAAGGATTCTATAGACAAAATATTGAATGATGCAGGAAACGTTGAAAGAAAATGGAAGGAATATACAGAGACACTGTACCAAAAAGAACTGGTTGAGGTTCAACCATTTCGAGAGATAGCATATGATCAAGAACCAATGTTATTGAAGGAAGAAGTCCAAGCTGCACTAAGGGCATTGGCGAAAACAGGACTCCAGGAATTGACGGAATACCAATTGAGATGTTTCAACAAACAGATGCAGCACTGGAGGTGCTCACTTGTCTATGCCAAGAAATTTGGAAGACAGCTACCTGGCCAACCGACTGGAAGAGATTCATATTTGTGCTCATTCCAAAGAAAGGTGATCCAACAGAAGGTGGAAATTATTGAAAAATATCATTTATATCACATGCAAGTAAAATTTTGCTGAAGATCATTCAAAAGTGGTTGCAGCAGTCCATCAACAGGGAACTGCCAGAAATTCAAGCAGGATTCAGAAGAGGACGTGGAAATAGGGATATCATTGCTGATGTCAGATGGATCTTGGGTGAAAGCAGCCTATGTTTTATTGACTATACAAATGCATTCCACTGTGTCGTTCATTACGAATTGTGGATAACATTGTGAAGATGGGAATTCCAGAACACTTAGTTGTGGTCATGTGGAACCTGTACGTAGACCAAGAGGAAGTCATTCCAATAGAGCAAGCGAATACTGCACAGTTTAAAATCAAGAAAGGAGTGTGTCAGGGTTGCATCCTTTCACTATACTTATTCAATCTGTATGCTGAGCAAATAATCCGAGAAGCTGGACTATACGAAAAAGAACAGGTCATCAGGGTTGGAGGAAGACTTATTAACAACCTGTGATATACAGATGACACAACCTTGCTTGCTCAAAGTAAAGAGGACCTGAAGCACTTACTGATGAAGATCAAAGACTACAGTCTTCAGTATGGATTCCACCTCAACATAAAGAAAACAAAAATCCTCACAACTAGACCAATAAGCAACATCATGATAAACGAAGAAAAGATTGACTTTATCAAGCATTTTGTTTTACTTGGATCCACAATCAATGCCTACGGAAGCAGCAATCAGGAAATCAAATGCTGTATTTGCACTGGGCAAATCTGCTGCAAAAGACCTCTTTAAAGCGCTAAAAAGCAAAGATGTCACTTTAAGGACTAAGGTGCGCCTGACCCAAGCCGTGATATTTTCAATTGCCTCATATGCATGAGAAAGCTGGACAATGAATAAGGAAGACCGAAGAAGAATTGATGCCTTTGAATTATGGTGTTGGCAAAGAATATTAAATATACCATGGGCTTCCAAAAGAAGGAAAAAGTCTGTCTTGGAAGAAATACAGCCAGAGTCTTCTTGGAAGCTGGGTTGGCAAGATTTTGTCTCATGTACTTTGTACTTGTTATCAGGAGGGACCAGTCCCTGGAGAAGGACATCATGCTTGGTAAAGTAGAGGGTCAATGAAAAAGATGAAGACTCTCAATGAGATGGACTGACACAGTGGCTGCAACAATGAGTACAAAAATAACAATGATTATGAGGATGGCACAGGATCGGGCAGTGTTTTGTTCTGTTGTACATGGGGTCCCTATGAGTTGGAACTGACTCGATGGCACCTAACAACATTTACCCAAGGAATTGGTCATTGTAAACCATACTAATATTAAAAGATAATCATAGCTCAAACCATTAGATTCTAAAAATCATTAACGTATATCTGCAACTGGACTAAAAAATGAGAGTTGCCTCTGAATGTGCAGCTTGTACTATGTGAATTAATACAAAGATTTTAATTAAAAATACTCTCCATCATAATCAGAAAGCAAATTGAAAACGTGGAATGAATCTCCTGGCCCATACTCTGAGAACTGGCCGATAATAGTGTATTTGTACAAATACACCAGATAATTGTTCTACCAGCTGCTTTACTTTTATTATATAGTCCTGATGCACATTTCCTACAACTTGGAGAGTCAGCCCATTTAAAAAAAAATTAGAGATGATTTGAGCTTTTTATATTAAGAGTTTCTTCAAAATTACACATTAACCTTCTAAAACTTTTTAGAGCAAATCTAAAGCTTTTATGTTTCTTTTCCTAGGAATAATCAGTACCTTCAGTATTTCCCATTCATAACATTTTCTACTTTTCAGCAGTTTCTCATTTGGAGTGTTGTAAAACACGAATTAAGAACAAAGTCCTGGTGATCTACTACACAAAATGAGCCAATGTAAACCCTAGAGATCACAATGGTCTGATTCACAATTGATCATGGTGATGAAGAGGACCAGGTAGCATTTTGCTCCATTCTGCATGAGGTTGCCTTGAATGAATTGGGAGAGGGGGAGGTGTGTTGGAGGGGGGTGTGTTGGATGGGTGTTGTTGTTAGCTGCTGACTCAGAAGGCAGCTAACAACAACAACAACAACGAAGCATGAGGGGTCTAAAACACTCCTAATTACAGTTCAACGTAAACATACCTCTGAAAATACATAGGGTCATGTCTAATCCTGCACATATAACATATGTACATTTTGACATAAATGATCCTAATTGATATGTATGTCAACTTATTTTACTAGATAATTATTTTGGCAAAAATATTTTATTCTTTTCCTAGATCTGAAAATAATTATTGTCTATTACATACCTAATCCAATCAGTATCTTAGCTTTCATGATTATTACTTAATGAACTAGTCAGTGGAGCCCTGGTGGCAGAGTGGTTAAGGGCTACCACTGCTAATCAATAGGTAAGCAGTTTGAATCCACCAGCTGCTTCTTGGAAACCTTATGAGGCAGTTCTATTCTATCCTACAGTGCTGCTATGAGTTGGAATCCACTGAACAACAACAGGTTTTGGTTAGTCAATGAGAAAAAAAATAGCTCCCCTCCCTCATCTCTAGATAGCCTTGAACCAAGCTTCTTCATCTGGTGACATGTAGGACATGGCAAGATAGGAAAACTGTGATAACATTCAGCCAATGCAAGGATAAGCTATCCATAGACTATCTTAGATTCATGAATGTGTCCTTGATCTAATTTTAAGATGAGAGATTACAAATCTGTTTCCAGTCCAAAAGGCTAACGGACCACAACTACCATGGCCCCCACCAGACTGAGTCCAGCACAACTAGATGGTACCCAGCTACCACTACCAACTGTTCTGACAGGGATCACAATAGAGGGTCCTGGACAGAACTGGAGAAAAATGTAGAACAAAATTCTAACTTACAAAAAAAGACCAGACTTACTGGTTTGACAGAGACTGGAGAAACCCCAAGAGTATGGCCCCCAGCCACCCTTTTAAATCAGTACTGACATCACTCCTGAGGTTCACCCTTCAGCCAAAGATTAGACAGGCCCATAAAACAAAATGAGACTAAATGGGCACACCAGCCCAGGGTCAAGGACGAGAAGGCAGGAGGAGACAGGAAAGCTGATAATGGGGAACCCAAGATCAAGAACAGGAGAGTGTTGACAAGTCATGGGGTTGGCAAGCAATGTCACAAAACAATATGTGTATTAATTGTTTAAAGAGAAACTAATTTGCTCTGTAAACTTTCATCTAAAACACAATACAAAAAAAAAAAAAAAAGCAGAAAACCGCTCCCATACCAGATATTTGCATTTTAAATTACTTTAATTTTTGTTGAGGAAATATGTGTACATGGTTAAATAAATCAGTGAGTCCTACAGATTTATAATAAAAAATAATACTCTTCCGCCCTAACTCTTCCCCCACCATACAGGCTTATTCCCCAGAAGTAACTACTTTACATCCTCTTAGCTGTTTCTTTCCGATATTTTCTTCCAGGTTGGGAAAAACAAAAAAAAAACAAAAAAAACTACTATGCTCCATTGTACATGCTATCTTCCAGGAACTTTCCTTGGTGCTTTACATGTTATAACCAACTTACTCCTCAAAATCATCCTGATGGTAATCTCAATTTTATAGAGGAGGAAACTGAATCCATAGAGCTTATGGAAATTACCTTTTGCCATACAGCCAAGTACGCAGTAAGTAGTATTGCTAGTAAGTGGTAGGGCCTAGATTCACACCCAGGATGTTTAGATTCAAGGTCTCTGCTATTAGCTATTATGCATACAGCCCATCTAAGCTCAAGTCATGGTTTTGTGATCTCTGATGTGTTAATAGTGTCCTCCATAGCCCTTAAGATCTCTCGAGAACCATCATGTCTAAAGCCACAGATATTTAATCAAGTGCCCTCCACAGCTGCCTGTTCATTACCTGAGAAATATCCCTGGGCTTTTCTCTATCCTTGGCTTAAGCCTCCTTTCTCATGGAACACTTCTTGTCTCTGTCCTTCAGTTTCAGACTTGGACTTGTTTCTCTTGCCAAACATCCTATAGATTGGCAGCCGGGCTATCTTTTTTACTCCGATTTGACTTTTTGTTGGAGCTGTGCTTCTGGTAACTTTCCTCTTGACTCCACATACTCCATACAGTTAGAATTAGTGTCATGACCAATATTCCCCTTTACAGCCAATACTGTGTTTCCTGACCACCACCTAGCTTTGCCACTTCACCAGGGAGGGGAATGACAATGTTCTCCTGTATTTCTAAATGAGTGGTATTGTATTTTAACTGTTACTTCAAATGATACTTTTAGTGATAGTTAATTCACCATTCAGAATATGACTGCTTTTAACCAATTTATGCTCAAAGTGGGCCTGAGACAAAATGGGAGCTGGGTGGCAAAGACGAATAGTCACTTGTTTGACTATCCAAGAAGCCAAGTTTAATTTTAGCCTTGAGAGAATTTTAAATCATTATAATTAGATGAGTATTAAAGCCCACAAGTGAAAAGGACTTTTTTTTTTTAAAGCATACCCATTCATTTAGCATCAATTCACAACTGGCAGTTAATTCTCCCAAATGTTCTACCACTGAGCATGCATACAGAGCTGGAGTAAAACATTTCTGGAGGAGTTCAAATAACTAGGAAGTTGGCCATTTCTAGAGGTGTGACATAGACCCTGTAATTAAGTTGCATATCTGTAGGTGTAAGAAATATAAAATGTATAGGTATCTGCAGAAAGGAATATTGAATTGTTTTATACATTTTATTTGTGATACAAAATAATGAGATAGTTGGTTTTAAACAATTACAGGTTTCCCTGCACGTAGTGTTGGCTTCAATACAAATACTGGGTAATAACCATTCCTGGGCTTGAGTTCCAAGGTTAATTTGAAGTGCACTCCAGAAAAATAGGCAATCATTTCAGTCACTTCAAAACGCTACGTAAGTTCTGCTTCAGCCCAGACGAATGCCCTGACTGAAGAATGTCAATGATATGCTGGCCTGAGGTATCTTGAGAAACAATTGAGAAAACACGACTGGCAGTTTAGTTTCCTGCCCCCACAAACAACTAAAAGGTGTGTTTATAAGATTTTGAAAAAAACAGATTCAAAAACTGGGTGTTGGAATTTCCAGTAGAAAATGAAAGCAAGGCCTCTTCTTTTTACATAAGCATGTTATTGTCAACAGTGGCATCTCTATCAAGCTTGTTCTTTTACCTAAACACTCCTATTACTGTCATCTCACAGGTTCGGCATACCTACCACCCTGACAGTACAAACATTCCACTGTAAAATCTGTCAAAGAGGCCAGTTGATTTTCTACATCTTCTGACACATGCTGCTCTTTAATATCAGCCCGTCAGAACACCTAAGAGAAAGGCATCTGCTTTCATGCTTGGAGCTGAGGCTGGGACTACCATCACACACACACTGTAATCATTAGCCGTATACTGCTAGGAAATTCTGCCTTTTGGAACCTAGAGTCTCTTGCTGGAAAACGCTACTGGCATAAATCTATCATGTAAGTTAGATTGCACACATTTTGGGTGAACTAGCTAGTTCCAACAACATTTTTTTTTTTTCCTGCTGTGAATCTGCTTTCTTTTTAAAGTAAGTTGTTTTAAAACGTGTACTGGATTTTCCTCTGCCACAATCAAGTGGTACCTGCATGGAAGCCTAGAAAAATATTTTTGGCTTTACATATCTTAATTATATTCTCTTTTAGTGGGTTGTATATGCTTCTCCATTCATCTTCGGTTTCTCTTATCAAAGAGAACTGCTCCTCTTGGTTTCAAATGTGATTGATTTAACTAGTTTCAGGGTGATATACTAGAAAGTCTTTTATTTACAAAAGATGGTTTTCCTGACACCCCACTGGTAGGTCATTGAGCTTTTTTATGTTCTCTCTTGTTATCTGGTTCTCTCGTGGCATGTGTTTGTGAGGGACCTGGGGAGCAGTCTATTAATACAGGCGATGTTCTCATAAAAGAATGGGGCTAAGTTTGTAACAAATGTAACAGAACTTCATGGTCTCCTTGGGAGAAGGACGTGGACTCGTCTCAAAGACAATTGTAAAATACCTTCTTCATAGTTCTTTCAGAGTCTGCAGCAACACATGCTTCTATTCCCCCACCCACTAAAATTTATTTTAGTATATGAATTTAAAAAGCAGCACATTATCATTGTGATAATGAAAATAAAAAAGTGTCTAAACTAAAAATAAGAGATACACACACACAAACATACACACACACACCACTTCCCTTTTCCCCTGATTTAACTCCTCCTAGCCCACTGACAAGGCTGATTTTAATAATTTGTTTCATACCATTCTGTAGCTTTTATTTGCTTATAAAAACATATATACAATGCACGTGGTTGTTGTGTGCCGTCGAGTCGGTTTTGACTCATAGTGACCCTATAGGACAGTACAACTGTCCAATAGGATTTGCTAGACTGTAATCTTTATGCGAGCAGGTTTCCAGGTCTTTTCTTCTGCAGAGCAGCTAGTGGGTTCAAACCACCAACGTTTTGGTTCTCAGTTTAGTGCTTTAACCACTGTGCCACCTTATAAATGCATAGTGACTTCCATTTTTTTAGTAGATGTGACGATCATATATATTCTTTAACTTTTTATTTTCCCTTAAACACTGTAGCATGAACACAGGCAGGTTTACCATGAAATTAATGAACCATGAACTTTCGGGCCCTTCAACTGTATGAACCACTTCGAAGGCCCTGGGAGGGAGAAGTCCTAGCAATTTTTTATGTGTATTTTTATATTCTTTTTCATAAGAAAGCCCCTGAAATTTACATTCCAGGTCCCAAAAAACCTGGGTCTATTCCTGAGCTTGGACATCTTTCCAGATTAGTAGATTTGGAATATGTACATCGTTTTTGTCCTAGCAGTCCCACAAATAGGAGTCTCTCCAATAACAACAACAAAAAGTGCCAAGTATATACAGAAATATGGACAAGGATCATTGTAGCATTTTCAAGATATCAAAAACATGGAAACAATTCATATTTTCACCTCTTGGGGAGAAGTTAAAAACATTGTGGTACAACTACACTTTGGAATATAGTGCACGCTTCTGCATATTCTAAGGATGACAGATTATTGGTTTCTAACGGTGGATTTTATTTTTTGAAACAACCAAAAGGCATTCAGAGTCTGATAGAAAGTAGGGGAGCAACTGGAATAGCATTACTTTTGGCTAAATATTAGGATGTGATAGTAAAATCATGGGATTTTGTTGTATGTTGTTTGGCTAACTCTTTCATTCAACAGGCATGTATTGAGAACTTGTTTTTTTTTTTGGTATCATTTTTAGTAAAAGAAGTAAAAAAATATATATAGTAGAAATAGCATACATTTGATAATCAGTTTAATGCAGAGTGCCAAAGAACATACACTCAATGAATGTCTGTTGAAAGAATTAGCAAATGAATCAATAAAATGCCGTAACAGTACTATGTGTATGGCATCATATGAGCACAGAACAGGGAGATAATAATTGCCTAAGGGAGTTAGACAATGCATGCTTCACAGAGGAGAATGACATTTGAGTAAAAGATAAGAGAAGTTGAAGGGAAAAAGTGTGAAAAGAGAACATTCTGGGTCAAAGAAAATAATAAATAACAAGACAGATCTCTGAAGGGGGTTGACTTGGTTTGGCGTGCAACGTTGTATACATGTTTATGAATGCTAGGAGCTGGGAAGGAAAAGTTAGGTAACTGCCAAAAGACAAGTGCTTTTCCCCATATTTCAAATTCTTATACTGTGTCTTTATTTTCATTCTTCAGTCGTCCTTGTTAGAACAAAATTCCTCCATTGGATAAACTTAGTTTTCCATATTTAGCTGACTTTTTCCTCAAAAGAGGACAATGTTCTTTAAAAAACAACGTTCATACCTTTTCTCTTTCTGGAACATTTATGAGGTGGTTATTAGAAAAGGCATAAACAATGTAAGGGTCAAACTGAAATATTAATAGAAAGTCAGAAGCAAGAAAAAAGGGAACATACAAATGGCAACCAGAAAATTCAACACAATAACTGTATCACTGAGCTTCAAATTTGGATATGTGCTTTCTGGCAGCCGAGTCAAAAAATAAGCTTATCGTTTGAATAAAAAGAGATATAACTCTAAAAATAAAAATATTCTCCCTTGGGTGTTTGCATAAAGAAAAAGTAGTTAAGATCATGGACTCTGGAGTCAGAATGACTTGGAGATAGTTACTTAAGCTCTATGTGCCTCAATTTCTCCATACATTAAATGGAGGTTTTGCACAGTTTAAATAAGATACTAATAGGTAAGATTTACATAATGCTAAATATATACTGACAACTTCATTAAAGTTGTCAATGATTTCATTCTACTTGGATCAATAATCAATGTCTATGGAAGCAGCAGTCAAGAAATCAAGCAACATATTACATTGGGCAAATCTGCTGCAAAAGACCTCATTAAAGGTTTTTTTTTTTTAATTTTTTTTTTATTGTACTTTAGATGAAGGTTTACAGAGCAAACTAGTTTCTCATTAAACAATTCATACACATATTGTTTTGTGACATTGGTTGCCAACCCCATGACATGTCAACATTCTCCCCTTCTCGACCTTGGGTTCCCCATTACCAGCTTTCCTCTCCCCTCCTGGCTTCTTGTCCTTGCCCCTGAGCGGGTGTGCCCATTTAGTCTCGTTTTGTTTTATGGGCCTGTCTAATCTTTGGCTGAAG
>NW_004443977.1:5314569-5365977 GCF_000243295.1 Trichechus manatus latirostris | reverse complement strand
TTTTTTTTTTTTTGTGAGTTAAAATTTTGTTCTACATTCTTCTCTAGCTCTGTCCAGGACCCAGTATTCTGATCCCTGTCACAGCAGTCGGTGGTGGTAGCCGGACACCATCTAGTTATGCTGGACTCAGTCTGGTGGAGGGTGTGGTACTTAGTGATACATTAGTCCTTTGGACTAATCCTTCCCTTGTGTCTTTGGTTTTCTTCATTCTCTCTTGCTCCAGACAGGGTGAGACGAGTGGAGTATCTTCGATGGCCACTCACAAGCTTTTAAGACCCCAGATGCTACTCACCAAAATAGAAGGTAGAACATTTTCTTTATAAACTATGTTATGCCAGTGGAGCTAGATGGTCTCTGAGACCATGGTCCCCACAGCTCTCTGCTCAGTAATTTGGTCCCTCAGTGAGTTTGGATGTGTCTATGGAGCTTCCATGACCTTGCCCTGGACAAGCTGTGCTGGCTTTCCCAGTATTGTGTACTGTCTTACCCTTCACCAACGGTACCACTTATCTATTGTCTATTTAGTGTTTTTCCCTCCCACCTCCCCCCTCCCTAGTAACCATCAAAGATAGTTTCTCTTTGTGTGTAAACCTTTTCATGAGTTTTTACAGTAATGGTCTCATACAATATTTATCCTTTTGTTATTGACTTATTTCACTCTGCAGAAGGCCCTCCAGATTCATTCATGTTGTGAGATGCTTTGAAGATTCATCATTGTTCTTTATTGCTGAATAGTATTCCATTGTGTGTATGTACCATAGTTTGTTTACCCATTTACCTGTTGATGGGCACCTAGGTGGTTTCCATCTTTTTGCTATCGTGAATAATGCTGCAATGAACATGGGTGTGCATATGTCTATTCATGTGATGACTCTTATTTCTCTAGGATATATTCCTAGGAGTGGGATTGCTGGATCATGGTATTTCTATTTCTAGCTTTTTAAAGTGCCACGTCGTTTTCCAAAATGGTTGTACCATTTTGCATTCCCACCAGCAGTGCATAAGACTTCCAATCTCCCTGCAGCCTCTCCAACATTTGTTATTTTCTATTGTCTTTGATTGGTGCCAGTAAATGTTGAGGTGAGATGGTATCTCATTGTGGTTTTGATTTGCATTTCCCTAATGGCTAGTGATTGCGAGCATTTCCTCATGTGTCTGTTGGCCACTTGAATGTCTTCTTTGGTGAAGTGTCTGTTCATATCCTTTGCGCATTTTTTAATTGGATTATTTGTCTTTTTGTAGAGGTGTTGGATTTTCCTGTGTTTAAAGTTTTAAAAAGCAAAGATGTCACTTTGATGACTAAAGTGCATCTGACCCAAGCCAACTCGATGGCAAGTAACAACAGCAACAAATATGTACTAGGGACTGATGTAAGCACTTCATATATATTGAAGTATTTAATCCTCACAGTAATCCTAATGGTAGGAATGGTTATCTTCAGCCCCATTTTACAAGTGAGCAAAGAGAAATTAAACAACTATCCCAAGATTGTACAACTACTGAGTGGTAGAGCCAGATTCAGAACTCAGGTGGCCTGACGCTGGAACCATGCTCTGAACCACTGACTATGCTGCCCATCTGAAAAAATAAAGAGCCATGTGAGCAGGGTCTGGCACATGGCGAGATTTTACTGTCTAATAGCTATTAGTGTTATGATAGAGGGCAGAAAGCAAGGCAGTAACCAGCTGTTCAATATTATTTGGTAGTAAACATAGGCTTGGATTTTCTATGGCTGACTTTTGTAGTCCATGTTAAAAGTAAAACATTATAATGGAACTCAGTAACAGCAATTCTGCAAAGAGCAAAACTAACACGGTCCAAGTATGCAGACTTCAGAAATTCCAAGTCAACTCAGGGGTAGAATTTAGAATACATTGAAGAGTGAACTGATTGCATGTGCTTTAGTCACGCTCTCCAAAATATGACCTATTTTAGTTACTTTTCTGTATTTCTGATGGAAGAAGCAGCCATATGCTTTGGAAACCAGATCAGCAGATGGCATGTTTGGCGACCTATTGCATAAATTGAGGAAACAAAAAAGTTTTCCTGCCTGGAAAACATGTTCTGCCACTGGCATGTAAGTACATACCTTCTGCCTGAAGAGAGATGCAGAGTGCTTATCAGGAGGGCATCCAAGATACTTAAGACATTCTTATATACTATATTTTTATGAAAATAACACACGTCTTCTATGTTTGCTGCCAACCACGCCCTCCCCCGTGAGGTATTTTCATAAGCGTCGCTATGCCAATTTGTTTTACTTGTTGGTGTAAAAAAATTAACGTAGCACGCTTACAAAAACACCTCACAGGCGGAGGGCATGGTTGGCAAACAAAAGTAGGAGGCATGTGTTATTTGTGTAAAAATATGGTACTATAAGTGGGAGAGGGGAAAGTAGAGATATTAGATGTGGAAAAGAAAATTAGTCAAACCTTCTTCTTTTGTATGAAATATGGCACCACTTTGAAACTCTGCACAGTTTCTAAGTGAGAGATCACACTGGAGACATAGAGGCATATTTAGTAGTACATTTGTATTAATTATCATATTTAACTTTCATAACCTAATGTGTCACAAGATCACCTCTAGGAAAAAAATGGTGCTTAAAAAGTGTCTATATTATTTAACTAGTAAAGGAAACTTCCAAGTATTAAATAAAGGTTATGGGGGAAAATGTATTATGATAAATATAGTCTAGGTGGTAGCTGCCATACCTTTGTGAAGAGCAAGTCCTTTCAGACAACTCAAATATCTTTTATGGCCCAGATCAAGGGGAGGCAAAATCTATTTGATTTTAATATACTCTTAATTTTGTCCTACTTGGTATCTTCACTAAGGAACAGAAACTTGGGTTTAAATTGAAATGCTCTGAGATGGTCTTATACAGATGGTCTTGAAGCTCACGTTCAAGTTAATGAAGCTACCTTAGTAGTTCTGGGCCTACTGTCTTAAATTTGTGTCAGTCACCTGGAGGACAGAAGAAATATGTCAGTGACACCAGGCTGATGGGCAAAGTTGTTTTATCAATAAAGATTTATAGAGCATTTGCCATGTGCATAAAGTACATAAATCATTGCAATGATTTGCTCTCTAGTCTCTCAGAATCTTCTCTTATCTCTCTCTAAAAAACTAGACACACACACACACACACACACACACACACACACACACACAGTAGCCAGAATGAGTTTTAAGAAATCTAAATCTGCTCACATCAGTTTCTGTTCTTTGATGGTTTCCCATTTGCCTTATGGTTATGTAATCTCCCCGTCAATTACTTTTCACACCACTTGCCTTCCTTCCAACTCCCACCTTCCAGCCTTGACAAATTAGATCCTCTCTGGTTGGGATGTTCTTCTCTCCAGGCACCTCCTTTTCCTCATTAAATGAATTTCTTTCAAGTCCTAATCTACATGTCTCTCCTTTTCGGAGACTTCTTTGATCTCTCTGACTATGCCTAGGGCCTCATTATATGCTTCCGTAGTAGCTGTACCTCTTTCCAGCACCATGCAACATGTAATTATTTAATAATTATTTGTAGTAATCTTACTTAAAGGCTGTCTTCCTCACTAGAGTGTAAGTTCAGTGAGGTTGGGAACATGTCTGTCTTGAGCACACCACTGCGTGTTGTGCTCAATAGGAAGTTTACTAACTGATTTCCTGAATGGAGTTGTATCTCATGGGACAGAAGAGTGATGAAGGTGTACTAAATGTAGGGTGGAGCTTCAGTATGAACAAAGACACATAGGTGGGGATTGGCATGGAAAGCCCTCAGTTTTATGACACTTGGTGCTCTGTAGGCAAGGTCTTAGCAATAGTTGTGCTTAGAGAGGCAAAAAGCCAAACGAGCTAATCTCATCAAATTGCCTTCTACTCCATGATTTTCTGTATCTGGTATATCTTTTCACAACTTGCAGAGAAAAAAGACTGATCCCTGGCTGCGTATTGAACAATTATTTGAGGCACAAAGGGACATGAAGCCAATGCTATTCATTTAGAAAGGGAGGCTGGGATTCAATATGGAAACTTTAGTGAACACAGACCAATGTCATGTGCTTGATGGATACTCAATAGCTGAGCTATTTTTGCTAAGAGAGGATGGTGCCTTCTAGAAGACTCTCTCCAACACTATTATCTTTTCAAGCACACCCTCCTCCACAAGAGCATTTAAGTCTGAAGGCTATTACCTACAATCACAAAATCTGCTGCACAGAGCACCACCTGCCATGAGTTATAAAGGTACTTATTACGCTAATGTGGAGTCACTTGCCAGGACCCACAAAATCTAAGGTTAGGTCATGAAAAATGTAGGCTCTATTTTGCAACAAATATGTTTAGTTTAGAGATACTGAAAATTTCTTCTCAGTGAAGTTATGTTAACAAAAAGCCATTTTGCAGAAATGAATTATGCTTCTTTGCACATTTGTCATGGAATTTAGTTTTTAGTCAAACAGGAGGCAGGTTAGAGCCGTTCCTTATTAATCGCATTTCTCGGAGAATTTAATCTTTCTGGTCATTGGCATCATTCATATGGGTGAGCCATAAATATTTTAATTGTTTTCTATTCACCATACAGCATTGACTGTGGCAACAGAAGAGATATTCAATGATTCTGTTGCTGCAAAACTTGGCTAACAAATCACTGTGATATTTACTTTTCTTTTTCTAAATCTGCAGGGAAATAAATTTATGGATCACTTAACCTTTTGCCCAAGGAACAAATCCAAGTCAGCTCTGAATTAATATTGCTCTGAGGACGCAAAGTGAGGTCTGGTATTCAAAGTAAAATCCAGATAATAGAGGCAGAACTGCTGTCCTCACCTGAATTAAATGGTTGTTCCAGCCTTTAGTATATTGGCACAAACAGCTAATAGCTTGTTTTTATTTTGTTTTGCTTTGCCTTGTTTAGCTTTGATTAAGTAACAAATTGCCTACTACAGTGAATTGGGGTTCTTCAGAGCCAGAAAAACCATAGTCACTCATGTCCCACTGGAGCTGGCATCGGTACTTGTCCTCTCCTTCACCTGGAGACCCCCGATCTGGCTTCACCCATAGAATCTGGCTGCACTCAGTGTCAGAAAGTGTGAAGAATGCATAAAAATTTTTGTAGATGGTTCTGATGTCTACATTACACTTTAAAGTTTGCCAAATGTGCTGTAAATGTGATGTTCTACCTTCCTATTCAAATAACCAAATCTCTTAGGCCTTCAGAAATTATTTTATTCAAAATGCCCCTTCATATCTTACACGCCAGACAGGAAGAAGTTGTCTACATGGAAATACTTCAGTGTTCCTTCATACCTGTAATAACTTTACCAAAAGAAAGCACCTTTTGATTTTGCTAACTTATCAAAGATCTGGCTCGATGCAGGAAATGTTGGAAATTTAGCCTTAGCATGCATTTTCTTAGCAACGACTGGGGATTTAAAACTATTTAGAAACGGCACATGCTTTCTACATTCCTTTGAATTATCCTCTGAACACACACCGTGTTTTCACATGATAATCAACACTGAGAAACGTACTGCTTCTTAGAGGTGCTGTCATTAAGCATTCAAATTTTCTTGAAAAAAAAAAGTGCCATTCTGCTTTTTCTTGTAAAGAGAAAAAAGGGTATTATATACCCAGCAGTACCAAGAAAATGCTTAGGATCTGGAGGAAGAATGGGGTGATTATCCATACCCAGTGGATTCAGTAGCAAATCGGGTCCTTTTTCCCCTTATTTACTGAAATTGCCTTAATAAATTCTCCGCTGGAGAGCAAGAACCAATTATACTAATGTAGAAGGGGAAGCAATAATTGACTTCACATCGTGGAAATTGTCCACTGGAAATGGTGATGTAAACAGTGGTGACCACGTTTGACTGACTGCTGTTGCCTGACATACGTCGTGGTGTTTATCCTTTCCATGCTGTGATTTCAATTCACAACTTCCATGAAAAAAATGTTTTGTGAATACCGTGAGCCTCTGAGCCATCTAATTTTGAAGATATGCTCTACTTCTTTATACATGCATTTATCTCTAAATTAGATAAACTACGTACATGCCAATAAATTATCTCCAGAAACTGACTCTGACAAGGTCTTTACGTTTTTATTAAAAAATAAAATAAAAGAACCTTGGGTCCCATTCTGTTACTCGTTTTCTGCGTATTAAAACTCTCACTCATTATTAACATTTCTTGAACAATAAAGCAGAAGCAATCACACAGGACTACATGGAATGCAATTTCAGTAGAGTTCAATAGGAGCATTTCTGAAAATTGTTTTAGGCATTTTCTTGAAGATTGCTAGTAACTAGAAATGCTTTTCAAACACTAACATTTTTCAAAGCCTGAAAATTCAGGTTAGGCTTATTGGGTAAAAGCCCTTTCGTTTCTACCCCAGGAAAGCCAATAGTGATATCTGCACCATCTTGAAGGTCATCACTGTAGGTTAGGGACCTTTGGGTCTGCCTTGTTTAAGACAAAATGATTTATAAGCTTTGTTGAACTACACAAATCTAGCTCCTTTCACCGTCATCTCAGCATCTTGCTCTATCCTTGCTTTTCTCTTTGGTGATAAAACGTATGTTTACTCAGCTGTCCGTTCTTTCATTCATTTACTCCTTTATATAACAATAATGATTTGCTATGGGTCAGGTGGAGCCCTGGTGGTGAAATAGTTAAGAGCTCAGGCTGCTAACCAAAAGGTCAGCAGTTTGAATCCACCAACCGCTCCTTTGAAACCCTATGGGGCAGTTCTACTCTGTCCTATAGGGTCACTATGAGTTGGAATCGACTAGACGTCACACAACAACAACATGGGTCAGGCACTGCGCTTGGAACTAGGGATGCAGTGTTATTAAAATACGGCCTCTGCCCTTGGGGAACTTTGAGTTCAGCCTCTTTCCACCTACTCAGTCTAGAGCTGTTTCCTGGATTCCTAGGCTATCTTGAGCTGTATATATGGGCTGGGGCAATTTGTGTGGTGTTTCTGGAAGGTTTCCCAGAAACAGAAGGATATTGAAAGATAGTTCTTCTCTATTTTTTATGTTAGTCCTCCAAATACTTAGAACTATGGTAGAGGAAGGATATGCCCACCTGGACAGCCAAATTACCCTAATCAATCCCAATCAGTGTTATTGCACTCAGGTTTTCCATACAGTTCATGTGGGACAGGGCAGACCTAAGGGGATCACTGGGACCCCGGGGTGATGCAAATGGTTAAGCACTCGAATACTAGCTGAAAGGTTAGCAGTTCGAATCCACCCAGAAGCACCTTGGAAGACAGGCCTTGTGATCTGCTTCTGAAAGGTCACAGCCTTAAAAACCTTACAGAGCAATCCTACTATGCACACATGGAGCCACCATGAGTTGAAATCAACTTGAGGACAACTAACCACAACAACAAGGGGATTACTAAGCCTGTAAATCCATTGTAGCTTTCTTTTGGAACTAGTCAAGAGGAGCCTTTCCTCATTTGTATCTCTAATTCTAACAAACTTGTTAGCCTTCTACAGGAGGCTGAGATCTTGAACATCAGGACCAGCCAGGGACGGATTACCCAATAAGCAATGTACACACGTGCTTACTTACTAATCTGTAGTGCATCATTTCACCTATTTTTCACCATATCAAAGATGTAGTGAAACCCATGTGAAATTGTGCACTACAGATTTGTAAGTAAACACAAGTAAGCCCTTGTGTACCTTGCTTAATGTAAGCCCTTGTGTACCTTGCTTCATGTAAGCCCATGCTCACCTTGATTACTGGTTAATCTACCCCTGTGAACCTTAAATCACAGGGAAAGTGTTGCAAGATGGGACACTTCTCTCAGGTAAACTATCCACATAACAACTCTGGGAGTGGCCTCCAGAAGTACAAAAGGAAGACCTTGGCCTTGGGAATCATATTGCCCTAAGGTAAATGGAAGCTCTGATAAGCTTTGCAATTTAGCTCTCTGAGCCTCCGTTTCTTTTTCTGCAAAACTGGAGACAATACATTGCAGGGTTGGCAATGAAATAAAATATTTTATAAGGAAAACGTTCAGTTTAGTGCATGCCTTACTGCCCAATTAATGTCCCTACTGTCTCCTTTCTTCTCCCTGTATTCCTTTGCTTGGCTACAGAGCTGGTTGGGTAGGAAATTTCTCAGAACTACCAAATCGGCAGTTTCTTAGGAAAGCATAGGTAGTTAGCATTTTCAAAGAGACTGCACCATAGTTACGGATGATTCACAAGAGGCTATCAGGTGTCAACCTAACCCAGAGGTCATCAACCTGCAGCAGGTATGCCAGACGGCGGTGTGATGAGCCAAGGTACTGGGCATACAGCCATTCCCCAGGTAAAAAAAAAGTCCAGACTAACCGCCAGTGCTAGTCTGGTGGAGTAAGTCTTGAGTTTTTATTAACTGCAGCTGCTCCTTGTATTGTACAACTGTCCTTATGAAGCAAGGGAAAACATTGCCAAGTAAAATCTAGAGCTTGTTTCCTGGACCTGGAGCTGAAGGCACAGTGTCTTGGGAACTTGTTTAACCACTTTCATCCCTATACTCCCCTAATCATAGGATTTTATGATATGCTTTGAGGGACATTGCTGGTATCCTAATGTGGCATACATCCTCCTCTTTCCCTTTCTTGATATAACCCTGATACCGTCCTGCGACAGGTAGCACTTAGCAGAAGCTCCCAGGATGCGTTCTGATTAGTTCAAGTCTATCAAGGTAGAAGGAGTATGAGAAGACAGGTTCTGTTCTGCTAAAAGTGAACAAGGAGGCACTTAACCCCAATTACCACCAGTGTTAGGATAAAGTCCATAGAACAGAAATACAGAGCAGGGATACAGAAAGAAATCAAGTGGCATCACTGATCATTGAGCCAAAGGAGCAACTCACTCTGCCCATATCAGATTTATTCATTTGTAAGCCAATGTACTTTCTTATTTAAACCAGTTTGGGTTGAGTTTCTTGTTATTTGCAACCAAAAATTATCCCTAACATTGACATGTCGTGGGGTTGTTAACAAATATCATAAAACAATATGTGTACTGACTGTTTAATGAGAAGCTATTTGTTCCGTAAACCTTCACTTGAAGTACAATAAAAAATAAAATAAAATAAAATTATCCCTAATTGATTCTCCTGCTATATCAGTTTTCTATTTTTAATGTAACACATTACCACAAACTTAAGGACTTAAAACAACACAAATTTATTATGGTACCGTTCTGGAGGTTAGAAGTCTAAAGTGGGTAAGCAGGGCTGGTTCCCTCACAAGGCTCTAGAGGAGAAGCTGTTTCCTTGCCTTTTCCATCTTCTAGAGTCTACCTGCATTCCTTGGCTCATGGCCCTGCACAGGGCAGATTAACCAGTAAACATGGTATGCACTGGCTTGGACTGAGCAAGTTATGCACGGGTTTAATTGAATTTACTTGCTAATCTGTGGTGAGTAATTTCACATGAGCTTCACCAGATCTTTGACATGGTGGGGGGACAGGTGAAATCGTGCACTGAAGATTGGTGGGAAGGCACAATTGGGCCTGTGCATACCTTGCTTATTGGATAATCTGGCCCTGGCCCTACACAACTCCAACCTCTGTTTCCTTCATCACATCTTCTCTGACTCTGACTCTCCTCCCTCCCTCTTACTAGGACTCTGTGATTACAATGGCCCAACTGGATAATCCAGGATAATCTTGTCATCTGGAAATCCTTAATTTAATCATACCTGCAATGTCTATTTTACCATGTAACATATTCTCAGGTTCCGGGGGATAAGATGTGAATATCTTTGAGGGAGTCACTATTCTGCCTATCACACCTGCCTAACACAGCCACATGGCTACTTTACTAAGGGGTTCTTTGTGGTCTGCTAACAATAAACAATAATAATATTAGTTTTACATTTCTTTTTATTGTCATTCAGTCATGTCACTTATAGAACACTACATGCTAGGCATTGTGCTAAGCATCTCAGTTAAAACGATGAATAAGTCCTTGTTCCTCTGCAAAGAGGGAAGACGAACGAGTAGCTGGACAATCCTATTAGAGTATGTTCAGCAATGTAGTGGATGCTATGTGAGCACAGAGAAGAACCCTTGCTCTATCTGCTGGGTCAGGCTGTTTGGTTGTAATAAGGCCTTTTGAATCACAGATATATAGATGATAATGTCACTATAATAGGAGATTATTATCAAGAAAATATAGTGGTAAACTAGTTAATTTCTAATTTGGTTTTAGCATTTTGGATTGTTTTTTAGATTTCCACTGGTCTGGTATCCTTAGGTCAAACAGGCATAGTCTGAGAAAATATCTGAGAAACCTGAGACATGCGAAAGGTGGACCAGATGATTTTGTGCAATGTAATTAAAAGCTAACTCATTTCATAATCCATTCATTCAACCAACGTTTTCTAAGTTACTAAGTTACCAGGGAGTGTGTTGCATTCCAGAGGCAAAATTCAAAGGTGATTAAAGTGTCATGGTCTCTTGTACTCTAATTAGAGATACCACGAATATACAAATAACTAATACATTTAGTGCACTTTATAGTATTTAATTCTGCCAGAAATTGCTCTATTGTCAGCTTCTAGTTTGTTTTTCATCATTTCCTCCCATTCATTATTTTATATTATTTTCTTGTTATTTGAAAAAATTAAAAACACTGAAAATTACAAGAAAGTAAAAATCACTCACAGTGCAACTGCTTTAAAATACTATGTTGTTGTTGTGGGCCATTGAGTCCATTTCAACTCATAGTGACTCTATATGATTAGAACTGCCCCATAGAGTTTCCTAGGCTGAAATCTTCATGGGAACATACATCATAGAATCTAAGGTATATAGATTGTAAGTTGCACTGTTATTGTATGTGTCACTAAGAAAAAACACACACACATACACACTGCCAGTTAAATTAGGTCACACCATCAACTATAAAAACAATTTCCAAATGTAGAGATGTTAACTTTCGAAATTGGTGAAATATAGTATATAATACAATGAAACCTCCCCCTTTCCATTTCTCTCATCCCAGAAGTAACTGCTGAGTTGAGTCCGATACCAACTATAGACATGTAGGAAAAACCACAAGAAGCATGATGTTGTATAGTTCCCAAATTTCCATGACTAAGAATCAATATGTCTAAAATCTATATTGTCAGATAACACAGCATACTCTTTCCTTTTTTTACTTAGCTACCACAACGTGTCCACATATGTCTACAACATTTCAGGAACAGTGGTGTAGAAGAGTGTTTTTTCTTGTATATAATGTGTGAGTATGTGTGTGTGTGTATATGTTTCCATATGTAGAAGTGCCCTGTATGCATTCACATGCTGGTTAAGAGACTTGGTTTAGGAGGTGACATGTCATGAAAAGCTGTAGTCTAGTTCCAGGTAATGAGGAGAGAATGCGAAGGCTAGGGTAACAAAAGAGAAAACAAAAAAGAGAGAGAGAAAGAAAAATCTCTCTGCCCCACTTTGTAAACTGTTTTTGGTTATTCTTCTCCTACAAGTTTCTTAGAAAACTAAAATAGCTCATTTTAGAGATACTTCAACTTTTGCATTTTCTAACAATTCTACATATTTTCTTGGAAACTTGAACCCTTTTGTTTATGTTAGAAAATCATTTAAATTCAAGATCAGTTTCAAAATTGGTTGATGTCTGAAAAGCCAGCAAGTTCAAGAGAAATAGAGGATGGTTGCCCTTCTCCTAATCATTAACAGTCAAGTAGATGGAAGATGTTAGTTCTGTGACCAATCAAAGGCCAGAAATCCTGTTATGACATGTGTGCTCAAAGACTCAGATTTAAACTAACAAATTAACAGCATGCTTATCTTGAGGGGATTTGAAAATTAAGTATCTTACACTGTAATGGAATGAATTGTGTCCCCCAAAAAATATGTGTTGAGTTCCTAGCCCTTGTACCTGTGATGTGACCTGTTTGAAAATAGGGTTTTTCTTTTGGTATGTTAATAAGGTTATGTCAGTGCAGAGTGGGTCCTAAACCTAATCACTTCTAAGTTACAAAAAGACCAGAATAGACACAGAAACACACACACTGGGGAAGACAGACATCATGTGAGGATCACCAGGAACGTTAAGGAAATCCAAGGAACGCCCAGGGCTACTGACAAGGAAAGATACTGGCTTGAACTTCTAGCCTCCAAGACTGTGAAAAAATAAGTGCCTGTTCTTTAAAACGTCTCACTTGTGATTTTTTTGTTGTGGCATCACTGGGTAAGTAAGACATAAAGCATAGAATATCTTTCCACAATACACTAAGGGCTTAGGTGACACACAACAGTTGAGGATTTCAAATCACGCAGACCTTGTCTTTGTGTGCCAGTAAGTACATGATAAAAATGTAAGACCAAGTGCCCTCTCCAAGGAAGGAAACAGATTTATTGAGCACTTACTAAGAACCACACATTGAGCTAAATGATTTTGTTTGTAGTGCTTTATTTAATCAAATAAGGTATGTATCTACTTTACTGCAACTTTGGTGCAGAAATCAAATGTTCTGTTTCATATAATGATTAGCTGAGTAAATTACTCTATTGCAGCTCTGTTTGGGATCCCTGAATATTCAATACATTAGCTTTCAGGGCTGCAGGTGCAGGCTGCCTCTTCGGCATTTCGCCCATTTTGAGAAATTTAGAATTTCTGATGTTCTGCTTGATTCTATTTGATAAAAGTTTATACCATATACTTTAGGGAAAAAAAAGTTGGTAAAGCAACACGAGCTAGAGAAATGAGCTGGTGATTTTAATGTGAGTAGACATATTTTTTTCAGTAAAATATCCACAGAGGTTAATATTCTTAGGCTGGCAGCCCCTCATATTTCCTGTTCTGTTTAATGTATAATCAGATATATTTACTGTCAGAATTCAGTTTATACCCCATACCCATTGCCATCAAGTCAATTCTGACTCATATCAACCCTATAGGACAGGGTAGAACTGCCCCCATAGGGTTTCCAGGGAGTGGCTGGTGGATTTGAACTGCTGACCTTTTGGTTAGCAGTTAAGCTCTTAACGACGGCACCAACAGGGCTCCAGGATTCACTTTAATGTCTGCCAAATAGATTTTGGACAAATATGCTTACATGGGAATTTGATCTGAAGAAAATCATTCTAGATATTTTTAGAGTCATTTCCAGATTTCCTTCCCGGCATGTTACTGCCAAGCAAACAATTTTGGAAGTTAATTTAAAATAATTAGCATAAAGGCAGTATTTTAAGTTGTCCATACAATAAAATCCAAATTCTTTAGCATTGTGGTTCAAGGCAGGCTGTTTTTCAGCTGGCCTCAGCCTACCTCTGTAGTCCCATTTCCAGCCACTGCTCCTCACTTAGTCTGTATTCTGTTATAGCATTTTATCCTACTGCATTCTAAGCAACATCATGATAAACAGAGAAAGTGTTGAAGTTGTCAAGGATTTCACTTTACTTGGATCCACAATCAATGCCCATGGAAGCAGCAGTCAAGAAAACAAATGACGTATTGCATTAGGCAAATTTGCTGTAAAAGACCTCTTAAAAGTGTTAAAAAGCAAAGATGTCATTTTGAGGACTAAGGTGTGCCTGACCCAAGCCATGATATTTACAATCGCCTCATATACGTGCAAAAGCTGGACAATGAATAAGGAATACCAAAGAAGAATTGATGCCTTTGAATTATGGTGTTGGTGAAGAATATTGAATATACCATGGACTGCCAGAAGAACAAACATATCTGTCTTGGAAGAAGTACAGCTGGAATGCTCCTTAGAAGCAAGGATGGCGAAACTTCTTCTCAAGTACTTTGGACATGTTTTCAGGAGGGAGAAGTCCCTGGAGAAGGACATCATGCTTGGTAAAGTAGAGGTCAGCAAAAGAGAGGAAGACCCTCAGTGAGATGGATGGACACAGTGGCTGCAATGACGGGCTTGAGTGTAACAACCGATCATGAGGATGGTGCAGGGCTGGGCAGTGTTTGGTTCTGTCATACATGGGGTCGCTATTAGTCAGAACTGACTCGATGGCACCTAACAACAAGTTCTATACGTAGATAATTAACAAATTGAGCATTCCCAAGTCATGTACTCTCTTATAATAATTTCAAATATTTCTATTTTTCAAATAAATAAATGATTTATTAACTTTTTGTCCCAAAGGAATACACTAGATTTCTGAGAAGTTCATCTGCGTTGTAAGGTTTAACCATACAATGTGTGGCTCTTATAGTCAGTTTCCTTGCTTTATAGTCATGTCTCATGCAATCAATATTGACATGAAAGGGAAATGTAATCCTGTGTTTTTGCTTTGGCATATAGAACCTCCCTATCATCTTCGTAATATCTGTTGATGGTAAGAAAGTGACATTTTATTAAAGGTGTTATAAAATTGCCAACACAAATCCCTCAATATTATTAGTTTATTCTGAAAACAATTTTTTTGAAGTAATTATTTCTCTGTATTAATAAAGTGCCAGTCTGGAGGCACATTTAACCTCACCATCATTTCATAAATATGAAAAATATATAATTTTACTACCTTCTTTGATCTAATCTCTGATTTTCTCATAGACATGACATTCCCTAAAATATTCATCATGGTTTTCCTTCTCTCTTGCGTTTTGCTTTGTCATTCCAGAGCATCAGCAAATGTAGGTAGCACCATTTGCTGGTACATACATGTGAATATTTTAAATTCAATAAAAAAATTATTTCTAATCTTAAACAAGCAGAATAGGTGACAATCTCCTGGCATTTACCTTTATTTGAGGGGGATGGGGTGGCAGTGATAGCAGAGAAAGGGCTGGGATATTTTTATCAGATTGGCAAAACAAAATTTCTATATTCCTTATTCCTTTTATCTAGGTGTTATATTATTACGAAACCCTATAAATAGAAGAATAACATATTCTTTTGCCCTAAATTGCAGCCTTCTTGCGATCAAGTCTCTGCAATCCATGCTACCCCCTCGGGACGTGGGGATAAATAACACACAGAAAGTGCTTATGTGCTCAACTTGACTCACACCTCTGCATCCTTATAAAAAAATTGGTATTTTTTCTTCTAATCATAATTCTCAGAGATATGTTCCAAATGATATTAAACAGGAATACTACTTGGTTTTTTTTACTTTTATTTTCCTTTACGTCATTGTTGCATGCTTGCAGTTGAATTTTATTTTTGTTAGTTTTGGGAAAGGAAGTCTGATCTTGCTTAATATTGAAGCTTGAATGATAAAGACTAGTTATACTGTTATGACACTTTAGGGAAAGCGGAGATAACTATTTGTCCCATTTGGCAATGGAAAGGAAATAGAACTCACTACAGCCTGTTTATACAATTTGTATTATAGGGACAAAGCATGAAACAGCACGGAACTTAGGTCCCTAATGGGCTTTATATATGATTCTCTAACTTCAAACCTGGTATGTGAAGAATCACTAATATCTGCTTGCTGTATGAATCTGCTATCTGGTATTTGTCAAGAGAGGAGAGATGTAATAGAGGCCAGTTTATGAGACTGAGATATATCTCAAAGTTAAAAGAGAACAAGCAATGGTTTAGTAATAATCAGACTAATACATAAGACATGTTGTTGTTGTAAATTAGACTAGGTACCCATTGCCGCTGAGCCGATTCTGACTCATAGCAACCTATAGGACAGAGTAGAACTACTCCACAGAGTTTCCTAGGCTGTAAGCTTTACAGGAGAAGACTGCCAGGTCTTTTCTCCTGTGGAGTGGCTGGTGGGTCCGAATCATCGACATTTTGGTTAGCAGCCAAGTTCTTAACCATTGTGCCACCAGGGCATCTTATGTAAGACATATATATAGGTATAATGCAGAATCTAAGCTTTGCAGGAAAATAAAGCCACTTAAGTCAACAATATGAATTAAAATGTGTCCAAGTTGGACTGACTTTAAGACAACCTCTAGCACAGAGCCTGGCACAGAGCAGGTACTTATGTGCAGTGTATATTTGTTAAACAACTGAGTAGCAACAGATTCCCCAACTCCCTGGGTACCTGCATTAGAGCAGCCTCATTGAAGAATATCCTATGAGTTATCTTACATATTAGAGTCATTCAATCAGACATGATGCATTACCTTAGTGACAGCTCACCTGTGTCTGTGAATTTGATAATGACTCCACTAAATGTCAAAGCCCCTTCAGAGCTCTAAAATGACCTGGAACAATCATAGTGGATGGGGACTAAAAGCCTGGATGTGAAAGATTCAGTTACAAACAGGCATAGAGTATCAAGCAAATTGAGGCTAGTATAGAAAACTTGATTAACATATGACTTCATTTGTTCATCCCTCCCAAAATAGTACTATTAAAACAGTTTGTTCTAAGGCATGCAAATGCACCAGGTTAGATTGTCTCGGAAAAAATGAATCCTTAAATGAAGATCAATTCATGTTACAGTGAGCACTGGAGCATTGTAATATGCAGCACAGCAACTGAAGTGATAGGCATGCTGGAGTTTGGACATGGTTCCACGCATGGATGGGAATGGTCAAATAGAAATAGTTTAAAACTTTTGTTGTGACTGCTTTTTCTAATAACCACTCTACTTAATCAGAAATGGGAAGAATCCTACCATTTCATTATATGATATGAGTTCAGTTAGAAGAGATTTTAGGGGAGGAGAGACGGCAGAAGAAGAGCAGCTAGTAAAGATGGATAAACAAGATTAGCCAGGAAACTAAAAGGTGAAAATATGGAGGGGAGGCATTGCAGACATCATGGAAAAGTATTATCATGAAGTAATTTCTGGGCTACAATGTCAACAGCTCCAGAGATAAGGACAAAGCAAAGGGTTAGGGCTTGCTAATAACCTGGTCACTTCTGAAATTTGAAAAAAGAATTTCAAGACTGAAACAAGGGTAGAAATGAATTGAAGAGAAGTTGTAAGGAAGAAAATGAAGTAGCTTCTCTTGAAAAGTTTAGTAATAAGGAGAATTAGAAAAAATGAGGAATTGCTTGAGAGAAGAGCTGGGTAGAGTAGGTATATTGTTTATTTTTAATTCTTTTAAAGGATGAAGTGGATTGGTAGGGTGGGAAAAGGATCTGGAAATGAGAGATTAATGATACAGGAGAAGAAATAGTTGATGGGGCATCATTGGGTTGACTATGTTTGAAATTTACTCAGAACTATGGTAATAGCAGAAAGAGGATAACTGTGAACTAAGTATTAACTATTTCAAAAATAGGGAAGGATTACCCAAGTTTTGTTGATTAGAATGGGATTAAGTAGATACGAGTAAAAAGCTTTGCTTTCAAGCACGGTGGTGGACTACTCAAGGCTAGTTTTAGATGAATGGTCTGGGATAGGGTAAAGTGGAGCAAAAATAATGTAAATTTCTTTTCATTATGCTCATGTAGAGAAAAGAAAATGAACAACCACCACTTGTGAAAACTGCACGTGAGGCATTATTATGAAAAAAAAAAAGTTGCAGTTGAGTCAATTCCAACTCGTAGAGACCCCATGTGACAGAGCAGAACTACTCAATAGGGTTTTCTAGGCTCTGGTGGCAGAGTGGTTAAAGCTCTCAGCTACTAACCCAAAGGTAGATGGTTCGAACCCTCCAGCTGCTCTGTGGGAGAAAAGATGTGGTAGTCTGCTTCTGTAAAGACTTCAGCCTTGGAAACCCTATGGGGAAGTTCTACTTTGTCCTATACTTTGTCCTATACTGTCACTATGACTGGGAATCAATTTGACGGCAATGGGTACATAAACTAATTTACAGCAGGTTACTGGTGGGAGCAGAAATAGTTGGCATTTAATGCCATTACTTACCTTTTTAGGAGTCTCTGGGTGGTGCCAATGGTTAAGTGCTGCACTACTAGCCGAAAGATTGGCGGTTCGAACCCACCCAGAGGTGCCTTGAAAGACAGGCCTGGCGATCTGCTTCCAAAAGGTCACAGCCTTGAAAACTCTATGGAGCAGTTCTACTTTGCATACATGGGGTAGCCATGAGTCGGAATCAACTCAACAGCAACTAACAACAACAACACTTATCTTTTCGTGTGTTCATCTTTTCTACCCAACTGGTTGATTTTATGGTAACTCAAATATATTCAATGAATAAATGATGCAATGCACAAATCGTAATTTAAAATATTTTCATTAAATTCCAAATTTACTTGGGTTGGCTACTGGATTTTTCATGTATTTTTGCATTGTGTGTGTGTGTATATATATGTATGTATGTATATATATGTATATATATATTTAACAACTATAATTGTACACTGCCTTGGGTCATTTTTCTCTGAGTAAACTTGTAAATATTTCTGGTCTGGGTACTGCTTGGAAGAGTATGTCATACTAAAAGTATGACTTGGTAGTGGAAAAGTCTTTTGGTAGAAGTTATATATCCATTATCTAAACATAGACACCACTTCAGTAATGCACAGCAAACACAGCGTAAGGATCTTTTATAGAAACCTAACAAATATAATTGTTCTGATGATCCGCCTTTCACATTTTTCCTATGTATGCATTTATGGAATTTCTTTTTATTTTTAGTTGTGAAGATAAATTTATTGGTGTCTTCTTAAGGCTACTTAGAATCTGATAATGGAATGTATCAGACTGTCACTTATTGAAAGAAACAGACCTTGAAGAGAGTGAAGAACTAGTTTTCATATGACAGAAAAATAAAGATGTCATCTCTCCCTACAATCCTGTTGTTGAATGTCATTTTTCACAGCAGGAAAAATTAATATATTTCAAAAGATATAAAGTATAGGAAATGGGCATCAGTCACCTTCATATTTTTAATGGAAATAATGTGCAAAATCATAATTTTAATCAATTTTGCTGAACTAATTTTTTTCCTCATTTACTTCGTTCTTAACACTACTCCATAGTATGTAAGGAATACTACCAAAGCATGGAAAATATTTTCTTCTATTTAAAACTCTTACAGTTACATTTCTTACATCTTGTTTTAATTTTGCTATTCACTTCATTGGTAGTGGTGCTTTATGCTTCAACTGTTAGATCACATTTGGATGGCAATTTCCAATCAGTCAAAATGGCAGTCATTTTTTGAAGGCCACTGTTAGCAAGAGAATATGGTCTTGACTATCTTACCAAGTGACAGTTCCTCAAGTCACTTAATAGGAAAAGGACAGCAAGCCTGATACGAACAGTTTAAGTAAGTGCTGATATTCAAGCTCAAACTCAAATTTGCTCTTCAAGCTCACTATGTCCAAATTGAACTATAATCTTTTCCTGCAAACTCATGCTTCCTCTTGTACTTCCTATCTCTTGTTAAAAGCAGGACCATTCCTTCTGTCACTCAGGCTTGAAATCTGAGTTATCATCTCTCTCGCTTATCCTTTACCAGCCACATTCTTAACTCCTTTGGATGGTACTTTACAGTGTGTTTCCCTACCATTCTCTTTTTTCCATTCTCATTTACACATTTCTTCCTTCCTGGACTATGGTAGTATCTTTCTAATAGCTTTTGCAGCTTACACTTCATTCCGTATGACATACTGACATCAGAGTTAATCTTGCTAAAGTTATAAATTTGAACAAGCTACTCCTCTCTGTTCACAAACCATACATAGCTTACCACTGCCTATGGAAAAAAATTCATTCCCTGTTATTCAAATCAAAAACCCAAACCCGTTGCTGTTGAGCCAATTCTGACTCATAGGGACCCTATAGGACAGAGTAGAACTATCCCATGGGGTTTCCAAAGAGCAGCTGGTGGATTCAAACTGCTGACCTTTTGGTTAGCAGCCGTAGCTCTTAACCACTGCACCACCAAGGCTCTCTGTCATTCAAGGCACCCTAAAATCATCTGCGATCTATTACCCCAACCTTATTTTCTAATAATCCTGTCTTCAAAGTGACCTCATATTTTATCTGAGCTAGACTTCTGAGTATTCTCAGCGAATACTTTGTACTTCTAATTTAATCTGAATGCCATTGTCATCATGCCAGACTAAAATCAGTTTCTAAAGCCCTGTTCAAATACTGTCTACTCTGAAGTTTTTAGTAATTGTACATCTGTGCAGACATTCAACTACCCACTGAATCATCCAAGCATTGTAAAGATGTTGATACACCAAATAAATACACTCTGACCCCTAATGGGAAAAAATATGAAAACAAACAGTAACATCAACATAACATTAATGGTGTATATTTCTTATCTATAATTGAGTTATTAACAAAGTTCTATAGGAACACAGAGGAGGGAGTTGGTACTTCTTACTGGGGAAGTCAGGGAACATTTCATACAGAAGGTGAGATTTGAGCTACATCTACAAATAGTACAAAGCAAGGACATTCCACACAGAGGAAAAAGCATCCAGAGACAGTAAATACTTAATCCATTAAAGAAATACTTACTGAGTGTCTATTACATGTCAGACACGACTAAACATTGGGAATACTATAGCAAGAGAGAGGGAGAGGAGAAGGGAGAGTTAAGAGATATGTTTTAGTTTAATGGGAAGAGTATGGTGACACTTTAGATGTGTAGAGGTTTGAAGGTGCAAAAGTCCACCATGACTCTAGAGTTTCTTGATTGGAAGGAATGATTAGCCTATTAATTAATTTAGAGAATACCAGGGAAGGAACATGATTGGGTTATTTTTCAACCTATTATAATTTAATTACATGCAAGATGTCCATGTGGTGAATGGAAATGTGAGTCCATAGGACTCATCAACATTTAAATGAGATTTGAAGCCATTGAAACAGATATTTTATTAAATAAAACATGTAGTTTGAGACTAGAAGAGATGTCTCAGAAACCAGGAGAAAACATTTTTTCAAGAAACGGAATGCTTAAGTTTTAGTTAGTTGTAGATACATCTATAAGAGAAGAGGTTATTTTTGATGGGGGAGTACACTTAAATAAAGTTGTAAATTGAAGAATGCAAATTAGTGGAAATTAAAGCTATAGAGAAAATAAAGAACTGATGGACCTCACTCTGGGAAGAGGAGGATGGCAAAGGAATTAAGAACCTTGGTGGAATGAGTGGTCTGGGAAAGCAGAAGGGCACAAATACAGACAGATGGAATTTTAGTTAAGTTTAGAGATGGATATGAAGAAAATTAATTCATGGCTCCATTTTTTTTCTTCTGTGAATGGTTCCTACTTTCTGTTCTTATGGCATTTTGTATTCCTTTTAAGGTATTCATCACACTCTGCCCAATAAACTTATAAATAAAATTATAAGCTGCTTAAAATCAGGGACGATGTCTAGTTCACTTGTGTTTCTCCAACACACTTAGGACAGTGCTTAATAAATTGTAATTTGGGGAGGAGGACCTATAAAGGTATTTTTGAAGCGATCTCATTAAATAATAGTTCTTAAACATATATTCATTACATAATCCTTTATTGACCAGCCACAGCAAAAACAATGGGTATAATACTAGTCTGTGAGACTAAAGAAAGGTGAGAGATTGTCAGGTATCCCTACTTTAAGAAACAAATTGCAAAAAATGGGATATCAATGGATCCACCCATGCAGGACAACCAGCTAAAGAAAGTCGTGCTGACGTATTTGATTATCTTTCTATACCTTCCCTTTACGGTAGATTGCATCATTGTTCAAAGTAGTTGCTGCTTCACTCTAAGGATAGACTATACTTCCCTACCCACTCACGTCAGACTTGGTCATTAAGACTTGCTTTGGCTCCTCCTTGTGGGAGAATTACACATCCACATTCTAATGAACTCAGTGTTTGTGTGACTTGCTTTGGCCAAAAAAGTGTGGAAGTTATACATTTTACCCATTTCCTTCCCCCACCCTTCTGCCATGAGGCTGGTAATGTCCCAGAACAGGGGCTTATCCCTGAACCTGGATCCAGTGCTGCAGAAGATATGGAGCACTACCTCAGCCCCTGCAATGGACACTTATGTGGTGGAGAAATAAAACTTTGTTCCTGTAACTGATTGAAATTTTGGGAATGTTTGTTACCACAGCAAACAATCCTGGCTGATACATCCTCCTCCCCAGACCCCTCTTCAAGAATGCATCAGAGATATTTTGAATCATGAAGATAAGGGGCTTATTGCTTGTTACACATTCAATCTAGCTGCATATAAAATATGCCTACATGAAACAATTTAAGAAAAACATGGAACAATTATGTCTAAGAGGAATATAATATAATTTGAAGTGGATTTGTGAGTGCTGTGCATGAAGACTGGAAATAGGTAGGATAAATAAGTAAAAACTTCACAGAAGAAGAGTATATTTGCTGTAAGGTAAAAAGATGGGAGCTAAAGAGAAGAATGAGAGAGTTGTCTCAGACATGCAGAATTTCAAGCACAGAGTCTTGAGAGTCTCCTAAATTTTATAGCCGATAAAGCAACACAAAGTTTGAAAGCTCAACCAGCTCTACCAAAATTATCTTTCAAATTGGTTCTCTGCTTAAACAAAACAACTAGGATGAAGAGGTTAAATTGCTCTCACTAAAAATATTTGCAAGGAGAACTAAGGTTAGGTTAAGAAGTGATCTTAGAGGTGGACTAGTAATTCACACCGAATGTGACTATAATAATAGAAGAAGATTAGCAACAGAGGCAAGAAGATAGTGTGTGTATGTGTTTATGTAAGTACATGTGTATGTTTGTCTCTGTGTTTGTATTCCCTAAGAATTCTACTTTATTTAATAACTACATTTGTAAATACTGATTTTTGGTGTCTCTACCACTTAATAAAATTTTATCAAACAAAGAAAGTACATATCAGAGATGAAGTGTTTTAATTCACCTATTCAATACTGAATTTTCGGTGTTTCTGACTAGTACAGGGCAATGACAATTTTAAATTATAAGAACTGTATTATACTGAAGTGGTTCTATTAATTTCAAAAAATTTTTGCCCTAGTAAATGACTTTAAATATATAGCGTTTTTTGATAAATGGATTTGCATCTACCTCATAATATCCTGTAAGTGGCTATAGAAAGTTTGTTTAATATAAGATAGGTATAGAATCTCATTTCTGTGAAAATGTTAGAGTTTCCCAACAGTGTTTCAAATTATCTTATAACTTGTTTATAATGATGAAGTTGGTGGAGAGTTATATGACACCTAGGCTTTTCAATTTGTTTGCTATGGTTAAAATGATATGTTGACACCAGAGAGTGAGTTTATTTTAAAGACTTTTCATTCTATAGCTGTTTAAGAGTTAAAGAAACATGCTTGAATGTCTAAAATGTTTGTTTCTCTTGTCCAGAAGAATATTCCAATATACTTGAAATCAATTAAAATATTACATCATATTGATTTTTAAAAATTCATAACCCATCAGTTATTTGGCTGGGAGAGCCATTAAGGGGAAATTACTGACATTCCAAAAATTACAAATCATATCATCTCACCATAATTTTGCTTTGTGCCTTGTGCCCATGCCCGAGAAATGACATGGGTGTGGTGGTTTTCTTTCGGCAGAAGGTAACAGGATAAACCAAGTTCTGGCCAACAAGTTGATTTGAGAGAAAACTTTCTGCTACTTTTAGACTAGAGCACCTGAGACCAATCTACATTTTGACAGTGCTCATTAGCAAGTCAATTGTAGACTAAATACTCTTTCTCAGAGGGATTTTAACCAAGTCAGAGCTTATTAGCAAGGAGTCCTTGGTGGCCAAACAAGTCTCCTGCAGATTATGCAGACCAAGCCTTCTTTATGTAAATCTGGTTTTAATAATTTCTCTCAAATTTTTTCTCAATTAGAGCAAATTGACACTACATTTTCCTTAATACATTTAATTAACTCTTTAATGATATATAGGGCATTGGGATGAATTTTATTTCTCTGATCACTTATTTCTCTTGAAAATTATCTTGAATTTAAATTAGGCCTCATGTCTATTTGATATTTTCTCTATTAAAAATGTAAATAGAACCCCGAAGCGACTAATTTGAGAGTTAATAGTTCATCTGCAATAGACGCAGAAATCAGGAAGGGTATGGCCATGAGAATTAAATGCCCTTTGCAAAGCCAAAGCATTAGATCTTTTTCAGTTGTTAAAAATAATCTGACTTGTGCTCTAAAGTTGTATGAACCCTTTAACGTCACTGAAATATCTTTTTGTTGTTTTTCCAAACAAAGATGCTACCTCCCTATGCCTACCTCATTTTAGAGGAATGGCCTATTTGTTGTGTGCAGGAAGGGCATGGAGTAGAGAGTCAGGAAGACCTGAGTTAAACCCCCCATTCTCACTAGCTATATGAACTCGGAAAATTAATTTAACGTCTCTGAAAGTATTCCACATGGATAAAATGGGGATAGAAATGGCACCTACCTCACAGGATTCTAACCCCAAAAAAACCAGAGTAGAACTGTCCCATAGGGTTTCAAAGGAGCGGCTGGTGGATTTGAACTGTGACTTTTTGGTTAGCAGCTGAGCTCTTAACCACTGCGCCACCTGGGCTCCCATAAGATTCTAGTGAGGATTATATAATTTGACACATGAAAGCACTTAGAATAGTCCCTGACACACAGTGTGATCTCAGTGTATGCTCCTCCTACTATTACTATTATAATTATTAATAAAACTGGAATTTACAGTAGGCCTTCAATATTTAATACTTTCCTTCTTTTAACACTTCGGGGAGTTTGCAGGGGATAAAAATCAGCCATTTCTTTACAAGACAAAAAAGGCAACAAATTGATATTATCAATGGATTCATTGTCATATGGTCATAGATTCTAAACTTAGTTGGCAAAACTCATGTCAGTGGTATGAAATCACAGTGTGTGTGACAAGGGGAAACTGAAAATACCCAACAAAGAGTCAATAGATTAGCCTGATAAATTATAAGCACATTTTTTGTCCCCTTATTTCTTTTTACCCACCAACTTCCATCACTATCAGAGGCTCTATAGGTTCTCCATGATGAAATAAAGCCACCACAGCTCAGCTGTCTGCAACAATTGGAGATCCTACATCTGAAGCCATAGCTAGTAAAGATGCTGCTCTCAGGAGCAGTGAGCACCAATGACAGTAGTGACTGGGACTCTGATTTCCGAGATAACTCCGAAAGTCTCTGCTTTTGGCAATATGATGGAACAAACGTCCAGAGATCCACTTCCAGTACCAAACATCCAAAAATACTGAATAGAATATTTAAAAAAATCTTTTTAAATGCAATTTTTGTGCTGGCAGAAGAGTGACACTCAGAAAATACAAAAAACTAACAAGCAAAAATTTTGAAATATAAAGAAGCATTAAAGCTGGTATGTGCCCTGGGGAATCTATCTGCTCATTCTTGGTTACCTAATAGAGCCTATGCTTTGGTGGACCAAGTGATCTGGAGAAAGAAAACCAAGCTCAGACCCAAGCAAAATGAACAGTCAAATGAGAGATTCTCATCTAAAACTAAGACCCTTCCCCCATCTCCAACGGTGATATCAAAATCATCCATATGGCTGCAAATACTGTATACTGCACTACTCTGTGGAATTGACCACAATGTGAATGGTGCTCTGAAGTTATACAAGATGGCTCCTCTGGGTGACACCAATATTGAGAGAATTAGAGAAAAACCTGCACTTCAGAGAATATATCAAGTCTATTTACCTATTTCAGTTGTGGTTCTGGGAAGAGGAGAAAAAGATTAAAAAAAAAAAAATCCTGTAAAAATTGCTGATCATAAACTCAAACTCCTAAGTGTTTGGCTCAGAATTCTCATTGTGCGACCTAAAATCCCCTGAATCCAACAACTTGAAGTTTTCCTATGATGGTAATACCTCCAAGCCCTTGACAGAGTAAAGGTAGGTCCTTCGTAGAGAAATCTCTTTAAACCCAGTCCTCAAAGAATTTCTAAGGATCAGAGGTCACAATAATTGAACAATGAACAATAACAACGACAAAAACCAGGTAACCAACTACATAAGGGTCAGTTAACAAAAACAACAAACTGAAAATCAGACTTACAAAGACTGCATATAATGGAATCATCAATATGGAAACTATCCAAATGACTAGGTAGATTTGCAAAACATAATTTGCATAAATGAAAAATAATTAAAATTATTATTTCAATTAAATAATAATCGTTGAAATTAGAAGCTCAGTAGATGGGGTACAGAATAGATTAGACACAGTCAACAGCAGAATGAATAAACTAGAAGATCAATCTAAAGATATTGAACAGAATGCAAGAAAGAGATAAATGGAAATATCCTCTTTGAGATAGGATATAATATTTACATAGTAACAGTGACCAGATAATATTCTTTCAGCATAGTAACACAATCCCCACTCTTATCTAATTAAATTTTCTCCCCTCTTCTAGTTCAGACCAGCAGAGCACCCAATATACATGGCCAGAAGAAGACAGGCACCCTGCAATCCATGACTATTAGACTGAAAGTCAAACAACAGTGGGAGCCAAACAACAGAGAGATACCTTCAAAGTGCAGAGAGAAAATGACTGTCAACCTCCAAGTCCATACTAACCAGACTTTAAAGACTATGCAAACGGAGAGTAGTAGACACAAACAGATCATTTAGGATGAACACATCACCAGTAACAATTTCCTTTAGTAAGAAGAAAAATGGTCACAAAAGGAAGGTCTGAGATGTATGAAGAAAACTTGAGCTGAGGAAATAATAATCATGTGGCTAATACTAAACGACTATTAAGCTTTCAACATAATTTATAGTGTTAAAAATCAAGACAAAATTAAAATACCACCTTACAAAAGTTTTTGCTGGGAGGGGAAGCAGTGGCTTGAGTTAAATTATTTAAAGGTCCTTGCATTATTCTGGAGGAGGGTTAACCTCTATTATTTTTATGTTTAATATTTATATTCAAATTTCTAAAGCAACCACTAAAAATCAAGATAGAATACATAAGTTATGAATTAAGAGAGAGGAACAAAATGGAGTGGGGTGGGGGCTTTCAGTGCATATCAAAGAAGAGAAAAAGAGAAACCTAAAATGCATTTGAAAACATTAAATTTTTTTTTCTACAAGCACTATGTATATAATTGTTCTGCTCTGTGATAGACAATAAATGTCTTTTACAGAAGAAAGGTTGATAAATTATGGAATGCCTAGATATTTGTATACTTCCTTCTATCTTATGTAGGTTGGAAGCACTTGCATGCAATCCTATCTAGGGACAAGTTTTTCTCCTTTTACTCCATAATTTCTAACTTTGTTCAAAAGGGCAGGGAATGTGTTTATTTGACATGTTTACTCCATGGGAAAATGGATATCTTTTTTGAGAAACATGAGCAGAGAGAGAGATTGATATCAATGGAGACTATTGTTTTCTCCAGCCCATATTTTCAGACATATATTTCTCATTAGCATAATTCAATCACAGCAACAAGACATGCTGGCATGCTTAAAAGATAAATGCAATAGAAGCGGGTTGGAAAATTAGTGGCTTTGCTATATTTTATACGATAATAACTGTAATCATAGTCTATCACTGACTATATAAATAATATTTTGATTTTCATATGATTAAAGGAGAATTTAGTTCCAAGGGGAGTGTAAATATCTTAGAAATCTAAGGGAGGTGTCACGTCTTTATGCAATTGCATCTTTCATTCTTGGATGATTCAACTCCGCCTACTAGCATTTGATCCTTGACTGACTGGGTATTTTGTTATCTATGAAATGCAGGGCTTAATTTGTGAAGAGAGTATCTGATCTGTTGACCTCTTTCTTGAAGAAAAGAATGAATCCACTGAGACCTTCATCAAGGATTGGCCACATCTCTTGCAGATTGATTCTGGGTACTAGAACAGTCTACAATTTAAACCCTCAATTGTAGATTTGAAAATGTGACTGTTTTTTTTTATCCTTGATTATCCTTTGAGCATGGTAGTTAGGCTTAGAAAATTTATTATATTGATCTCTGTATGCACAGTATTGTCATGGGATTTACAAAATGAAATCAGAGTTGATTTTTTCCTCCATAATTTCATATATAATTAGTAGTAAATTTAAGAAATGTCAAATTAATCAGCTTGATTTTCAGCCTTTCAGTAAAGTTGCCTCCTTTCTTGCCTGCAGTTTTCTGTGGTTTAGTGTGGATTTTATGCAATAAAGAAACATTGACAGTTGTTCAAATCAATATTTAGATTATGCCCCATTTGCAACAGGACTATGTAAAAGAATTCCATTGCACTCTGCAAATACAAAACCAGGGAAGATGCATGTGGAAAGGGCAGTAAGTCACATATTAAATGTATTATAGGATTTGTAGGGAAAAAAAAAGAAGTGGAGGATCCTAATACCTGTTTAGACCTGGAGCCACAGGAGACAGCTATGAACACAAGGGTGGTAGTACAGTAACTATTTGTATCTTAAAAGGCTCTTTGTAAAAGTTATGAGAAAATAACTGAGAGCAAATTCAAGGACAAAATTTATTGTTAAAAGTCAAGTAATTAGCTTGAAGGTAGCATAAAAATTGAGGGAGTGTAAATAGTTTGCACAGCTAGCAGTAAAAGGGCAGAAATATATATAAAAAGGGAGAAGCAGAGGGCATGGATTTAGCAGGATTTGAGAAGTATACTTTAAAATGTCAAACAGTCTCAAAAAAAAATAAAAGTTTAGGAGGACACTAAATGGCTGTAAGCGATATGCAAATGAAGAAAAGAGAAGAAAAATATGAGGAAGGACTAAATGGCAAACACACAGACACACACAGAGAAAGTACCAGGGGGACAAAAAAAACATTAGTTTGTCTTGTATGACAAAGGTACAACTCTGAGTACCAGGATAACAGGATTTAGAGATTGGAGAAAGTCAGAATAAAGGCAAAGTCTCTTTAAGAGAAGAATGTTCTGAAAACATCTGGGAACTTTCAAGTGTATCACTTAATCAAGGAAACTGTGAATTATCCTTCAGTACAGATTGTAAGATCGCAGGTTTCTCTAATGTGTCAAATCATTAAAATTTAAGCTTTGAAAATGATGGTAACTTTGAGGATTCATTAGAATATCCGGGACACTGGGCTATGAACAGAAAAATGTTAATCCATACACGATTTAAAAAGAAATTGTGATCCTTTTTTTTCTGATTTAAACAGAATAAATGTTAATTGCAGAAAATTTGAAAAAAAAGTAACAAGATAATAAAAATTATTATGCTCTCATGAGTCCCTGTCAATATTTCAGTATTTTACATATTCCAGTGCCAAATGACATCAAGTCGATTCCAACTCATGGTGACCCCATGTGTGTCAGAATAAAACTATGTTCCATAGGGTTTTCAGTGACTGGATTTTCAGAAGTAGATCACCAGGCCTTTCCTCCAAGGCACCTGGGTGGACTCAAACCTCCAACTTTTTGGTTAGCGGCCAAGTGCTATGATATATATACAAATAGACATTAACCTTATTCTTTCTCTAGCAATTTCAAATTTGCTTGTGCATTCATTTTTTTCTAGCTCATAGGTGGAATATTAGACAAATTCCATAGCTTTTCTGATCACTGTTAGATTACAGTAAAGCTTATTCTAGTCTCTTAACCACATATTGGTGGTGCAGAGGTAAAGTGATTGGCTGCTAACAGAAAGGTTGGCAAGTTCAAAACCACCAGCGGTTCTGCGGGAGAAAGATGTGGCAGTTTGCTTCTATAGAGATTTACAGCCTTGGAAACCCTATGGGGTTGCTGTGAGTTGGAATCAACTCGATGGTGGTGGGATAGAAACACAATCTCCACTCATCTGATTAAACCCTTTCACGGATGAATTGTTTTTTAATTTTTTTTTGGTGACGCCATGTTTATTCACTAATGGAATAGCTGCTGAATCATTGTTTGTTGGTAGTTTTTTTTATTATTTGAAAAAACTGTGTGCCAATTGCAAGTGGTCCATATCAGTACTACGTTCCATGAAGCACATCACAAATGCAGTACGTATCAGTACCATGGCCAGGAAGTGCATCACACTTCCTGGTTACACTTGAGCCATAAAATATCTTACTCAACTTTCCAGCTAGCACTTTATAAAGGATGTCATCAGGGAGGCGAATAATGCAGTGGGTCTATCAGTCCCATATTCCATGAAGCACATCACAGATGCAGTACATATCAGCACCATAGCCCCAGGAAGTGCACTACAACTGTTTTTCACTCTAAAAATAATTCACTTACTTGAATATTTCTGAATGCCGGTAATCATACCTTCCCAATAACACAAAGGAAATGGTAAACATACTTGCAAGCCTTATCTCTCTGTACAGAAGCCAAAAGACACAAAAGTTTCACACAATCACACTTCTGGGAAGCATCCTGTCATATGAATGGCTGTCAGCACTCAAATGTGGTGCAGACCAACTTTCTTGTTTTTTAGGCAGTTGCACCAGTATCTGTCACGATGCCAGAACGTACTAAAATGGTTCAAATGCCTGCCAATAAACCTCCAGTGGTGGAAATGTAGCAGGAACATACATGTGCCAGCAACCATAAAAGGTTAAAGCTTCTCCCCTCTTCTAGCTCAGACCTGCAACTGGCTGGATGCTTGTAGTGAAGGAAGGGTCTGGTCCAATTCTGTTTTCTTTTCTTGCTCTAATTCTTCTCTTAGCTGGATTTTGGGCAATTCCTGGTTGAGCTCGTGGGAGGATAGTCTTCCTTTCATGGGCCATCTTTGCATATTTCTTAGCGATCCCTGTGTGCTGGGATCAGAATACCTATTGCAGATGCATTGACCTGGCATTGCCTTTACTCCCACTGGCTGTCAACAACATCTGCTTCAGCCTCTGGGCTCCCAAAAGTCCATTCTTACGTTGGGATCACATGGCTCCATGACATTCTCTTGAGCAAGGTCCTTCTTAGGATGACTCTGAGCCTCAGAGGGAGACAGCATCAGGACCACAGGAAATATGCACAGTTGCCTCTCTGTACACGGGAGTGAAGTCCACACCCAACCCAGCCTTCTTTCTCTTCTTCTGCCAACTCCATACAGTCTCTCAGTTTGGGATTTCTCCAGATGAAAGTCAGATAACAATTCCTGTGTTTCTCATGTGACAGAAGATATAATATTCACTCCGGATGGTGAATACTGGGATTAAATGGAGGGGAAAATTCTTGAATTGAAAAATGCAATATCTAAAATAAAAAGTTAACTAGATGGGCTTAAATGCAGAATGGAGATGACGGAGAAAAGAAGCAAGAGATGTGAAGCTAGAACAATAAAAATTCTCCACTCTGAAGAACAGAGAGAAAAAAAGGCTTCAAAAAACAGCAGACATTCAGGAACCTGTGGAACAATATCAAGAGACCTATCACAGATGTAATTGGAGTCCCAGAATGAAAGAAGAGAGAGAAATTTTCCCACATTTGGTGGAAGATGTAAATTTACAGATTCTGGAAACTCAGAAATCCCCAAGCATAATAAGTACAAAGCCAATCATGTGTAGGCACATTATAGTCAAACTGCTGATATTCATAGTTAGAGAAATATCTTGAAAGAATCCAGGAAAAAAAAAGACAAAGCACATACGGAGGAACAGCAATTCCAATCAAGTTTTTAGAGGAAAACACAGGAGAAGATCATGCCTTGGGGATGGGCAAAGGTTTTTTAGACATATCACAGAAAGCAACAATAATAAACGGCAACATTGATAAGAAAGATTTCGCTATCATTAAAGCATTGTGCGCATCAAATAATCTTGTTAAGAAATGAATAAGCAAATCAAAGACTGGGAGAAAATATTTTTCAGAATATATAAAGCACATCTACAATTTAATAATAAAAGACAAACAATCTAATAAAAAAAGGACAACATATGTGTATAGATACTTAACAAAAGAAAATAATGGCTAGTAAGCACATCAAAAAGTGCTCAATAGCATAGTCATAAAATAAATGCAAATTAAATTCACAATGAGCTACTATACTCACCCATTCCAAAAAACCAAACTCGTTGCCCTCTAGTCGATTCTGACTCATAGGGACCCTATAGGACAGAGAAGAAAAGCCCTGTAGGGTTTCCAAGGAGCGCTGGTGGATTCTAACTGCCAACCTTTCGGTAAGCAGCCATAGCTCTAACCACTGTGCCACAAGGGCTCCCTACTCACCCATTAGAATGACTAAAATTAAAATGACTGACAACACTAAATGTTGGTGAGGAGGGAGAACAACTAGGACTCTCATATATTGTTGGTGGGAATGTAAAATAATATAACTAATTTGGAAAAAGGCCTGGCAGTTTCTTATAAAACCAAGCATACACAAAAATTCTACTTTTATGTATCTACTTCCAAAAAAACGAAAATATATGCTCTTAGAAAGTGTTTTACAAGAATGTTCGTAACAGCTTTATTTATGAGTCAAATATGAGAAACAGTCCAGACATCCATCAATAGGAGAAGGGATAAACAGACAAAAGGGGAAGGGGTGGGGGTAACTCTAGCACACAGCAGTCAGTGGTCCCTAGTAATCCCAGAATTCAGTAGAGCACATGTTGCCAGTTAATTGATCAGAGCAGAGTCCTGCCTCCTGAGAATGAGACCCATGGCTTTTGGCTCTGCCTTCTGGACTCTTGAGTCATCCTTTTTCCATAGAGAATAGCCGTTGTTTTCAGCTGAATAGTTTTCTCATGCTGCTTTCTGTCCATAGAAGTTTGGGGATTCAGACGCTGCTTTTCATTTTGCAACGTCTCTATCCATTTCAGTCTACACTGATATAATTTCTTTGGGTTTATTATATATCAATTTATAAACTACTCCATTAGACAAAAGGTTCACACACAAATCTTTTTTTTTTAGCTCTAGATTATTTTAATTTATTGTTGTAAAATATATGTATCAGAGTTTGCCATTTAACCGTTTTTAATAATTTTATTTATTTTGTTGTTGTTGTTGAGAGTATACACAGCAAAACATACAACTCAACAGTTTCTACATGTAGAAGTCAGTGACGTTGATTACATTCTTCAAGTTGTGCAAACATGCTCACTCTCCTTTTCCCAGTAGTTTCTCTCCCATTAATATAAACTCACTGCTCCCTAGGTTTTCTATCTAGATTATTTTGTTTTTTATTGTACTTTAGATGAAAGTTTACAGAACAAATAGTTTCTCATTGAACAGTTAGTACACATATTTTTTTATGACATTGGTTAACAACCCCACAACACGTCAACACTCTTCCTTCTCGAACTTGGGTTCCCCATTACCAGCTTTCCTGTCCCCTCTTGCCTTCTAGTCCTTGTCCCTGGGCTGTTGTGCCCCATTAGGCTCGTTTTGTTTCATGGGGCTGCAAATCTTTGGCTGAAGGGTGAACCTCAGGAGTGACTTCATTACTGAGCTAAAAGGGTGTTTGGGGGCCATACTATCAAGGTTTCTCCAGTCTCTGTCAGGCCAGTAAGTCTGGTCTTTTTTCACACACAGTTCTTTTTGAGGTTAACCCTTCTCAGGGTTCATGGGCAGTACTTGTGGGGCAATACCTTTAGAAGCACTATTGTCTATGAGAGAGGGTCTTGAAGCACACATTTAAGATTCTTAGAGGCTTTTTTGTTTAGCTAATAAAGTATATGAGATACCAGCTTAAATCTTTGTAAGGTCTTACAAAGAGTCTTACCCCACCCCTGGATTCCAAGAGGCAGTCTTTTATTGGCAATGCCCAGGATTTGATCTTTGCCCTGAAGTCATTTTTTATTTTAGGGATATTTTGCTGGGTGTAAATACTGTCCTGGGCCCTTCACATTTCCTTCAAATTCTACTGAAAAACTAAAATGTTTGTTCTTTAGTTCATCTGTCTCCTCTCTCATTTTATTATAGGTAGTTAGGTGATGCCAGGCAGCATCTTCAACACTCTGCCCAAAAGTTTCCTCAGCTAGAGCACTGAGTTTATTGGTTATATATCCTATTTTTCATATTACCACAGGCAATAGTGTGCCAAACTCTCCACAGCTAGATAACCAGAATCCTCTTCCTTACAGCTTCAATAATAATTTTCTCTTTTACTTTCATGGCTTTACCAATAGCCTCCTCAAATCTATTGGCCTTTTCTAAGATCAATGCCACAGGTTTTATTATTTCAGCCTCCCACTTTCAGGTACAAAATTCTGCTTTAGTTACCCATTGCTGGATGACAAACTACTCCAAAACTTAAATGCTTAAAATAAGGTTCATTTTATTATATCACACAATTTTATAAATCAAGATTTTTAGGCATGGCCTGGCTAGATGGTTCTTCTATTTCAATGGAAGTCATTCAGTGGTTTCAGTTGGGTAATGAGCTAGCCTTAAGGGTGCAGGATCAATTCACTCAGAAGATTGTTGCCTTAGTGGGAACGGCTAAAAGACTGGACTTTGCTATTGACAGTGGAGCTTACATAAGGCCTCTCTAGAATTGTAGTCTTGGGTAAATGGGCTTCATATCTTAGGGCTCAGGACTCCAAAGGCAAGTGTTTCAGTGAATGAGATGGAAGATGTATAGCCTTTTATGACCTAGCCTCAGAAATTGCAGAGCATTACTTCCTCAGTAATCACAAGCCTGTACAGATTTAAGGGGAGGGGATATGGACATCATTTCTGAATATGAGGAGTGTTAAAGATTCTGTGGCAACATTTTAAAACCTCTACAACCCCCCCTCCCCAAAGAAAAAAACAAACAAAAAAATCCAAGAGACTCAAGCTAGGCATTTATCATAAAAAATAATACAATGGCCAATAAACATTTGAAAAAGTGCTCAACCTCATTAGTCATCAGAGGAGTGAAAATTAAAAACACAATGAAATACCACTACACATCCACTGGAATGGCTAAAATGAAAAAGGAAAAAAAAAAAAACTGATAATAACAAGTGTTTGAAAGCATGTGGGCATTCTCATACATTTCTGGTAGGAGAATATTTGGCACAACCATTCTGAATAACTGTTTGGCATCTTTTATTAAAGTTGAGCTTATATATACCCTATGACGAAATACTTCATACCTAATCATAACCCAACAGAAATGCATGCATATGTTTGCCAAAAGTTTGTACACTGGATGTTCACAGCAGCATTATTTGTAATAGCCTAACACTGGAAACAACTCATAAATAGTCATAAGTAGAATGGAAAAATAGTTTGTGGTATATTCATACAATCTAATCCTATATAGCAATGAAACTGAATGAACTATAGCTAAATACACAAACATGAATGAGTCTCTCAGATGTGAAATTGAACATAAGAAGCCAGATACAGAATATATACTATGTGCTTCTATTTGTTTCATGTTAAATGATACGAAACAAACCAAACCCTTTGCTGTGGAGTCAATTCAGACTCACAGTGACCCTATCAGACAGAGTAGAACTGCCCCATAGGGTTTCCAAGAAGCTACTGGTGGGTTCAAACTGCCAACTTTTGGTTAGCAGCCACAGCTCTTAACCACTGTGTCACCAGGGCTCCATGTTAAATAATAGTCCAATCTAATGTATGCTGTTAGAAATCAGGATAAACCAAACCAAACTGTTTGCTGTTGAGTCTACAGTGGTTACCATTGTGGGCGAGAGAGAACAAGGTGATTGGGAGTGGGATTCTGCGTGATTGCAGGGTGCTGATAATGGTTTATTTCTGGCCCTGAGTAGCAGTTTCAAGGGTATTATCAGTTTATAATAATTAATAGAACATCACAATGTGACTTCGAATATTTTTGTTTTATATATACATGTATATATGTACGTATGTATGTATATATCAGATGGATTGACATGGAGTGGAAGAAACCAGACATCAAGACTGTAAGACTGTTTAGGAGAAATTTTGTCTAGGTAAGAAATAAAAAGAGTCTGGGTTGGGCAAAGACAATTGGGAAGGCAGACAGTGGAGAATGGGAGAGATGAGAGTCTCAAGGAGGCTGGCTTAGTTGATCATCATTAAGACAAACCAGAACAGAAATTATCCTATCCAAGAAATGAAAAATATTTATAGGGTCTGCATCTGTGATCAAGACAGGGGCCAAGGCAGATGACAGCCTGTGGTCCAGGAAAATGCAATCAACATCAACAAAGTCTGCCAGAAATGTGCTGAAATCAAACTGTAAGGCGAGGTGGGGATGGGAATTGAGGGGTTGGGGAGGTGGGAGTTGGAGGTGGGGTGGTGGGGTGTGGCAGGGTGGGTTCTGGGTAGGACTCCAGTCCTAGAAGCTTTAGAAGGACTGAATTCTGGAAGCAGAACTGGGATGTTGGGTTCAGTAGACAAATAAGACTACCAGCCTCCTGCTTTACTTTTCTATTCAACTTTAAATTTCCTAAAGTAAGGATTAGTGTTCCTCATAATGTTCTAACAAAGAGGCAAGGGCTTGAAATATAATACGTATGCAATAAAAAAAATTGATAAATGAGAGAATAAATAAATAAATGACTAGGAATAATAGAAAATCCATTAACTTGAACTGAGGTACAAGGAGAGGCTTAGTCCAACATGTATAAATTAAAGGCCATAGTTACTGGCTCTATGGGAAACAATTTATGGGAGGTGAGGGGCCATATGATCTTCAGATGGTGGTTCAGGATTGTGTCTATTTCCTTCTTTGTTGATAGGGATGATGTCAGAGTCTCGTCTGGTCTGAAACGTCAAGTAAGGTTTAAGTGGTTCTAGCTTTGAACGTGATTCTGCTGCAAGAGCAGAAAGTCATGCATATAGAAATGGCTTATATTAAATTCCCATGTTACCAGTAATATGTGAATTATGATTTGGATGACATTTTAGGTAATATCTTGTAAAAAAAAAGATTCAAGTTCAACCTTGATCTCCATTATTTATTAAAAATAAGAAAAACATTAAACTTTAAAAATATTGACCTTGCTTCTGGCTAATATTAAAGAAGGGCATAGAAACATATTCAATCAAATAGATTTTCGAAAGAACCTGTCAAAAGTTCATATTACAGTAGTAAAAATGATAATTTCTCTAAGCAATTCATATTTATAAAAAGGGTGAGAGATTCTATACCCGAACTAAAAACCTTTTGATTTTTTTAAAGCTTTAAAAGCAGAGTCAAGTTGAAGCTTTCACAATACTAGGAAAGCCAGTTTTATTTCAAATACTTCAAAGCTGACATTCTGATTTTTAAAAGTTAAACAGTTGAGAAGACTTTGACTTTATTAAGTGTTATCTCCTCTACACAAGAAGTGAGGTTTTGAAAGGTCATTCAAATGCACAGCATCTACACATATCTCCTTTTTTCAATACATACTGATATGCTCTTGAATATAGAACAGTATTTTCAATAAATGGTATTTGGTGATAAATGTGCTTTTAGTGAAAGCATATGGGTTAAGAAAAAAGAAAAGTTCTATGGCAGAAATAGAAACTCACTATTATTAAGGTAAGAGAACAAAAAATCATTTGTTCTCCGTAAGCCCTTTTGCATATGATCGCATTTGAGCCTTGGAATTGCATCCCAAATAAGCTCACCCCAGTGTCTACTGGGTTCTTTCTCCCATTGTTCATTCTACCTTACTGTAGCTCAGGAAGTCAGATACTCAATTTTATTAATTACAGTCACTAAAATTATTTACTATGCTGGGTATAATTCATTTATTTTGTGGTTTGTTTGAAGTTTGGAAGTTAACTTAGAAGCATTTTAGGGGAGAAACTAGATTAAATAAAAGGATCTTTAAACTAATTTTTAATCTTAGTCTAATACCCTGTTGTATCTAAGTTTATCTGGTTTTCTTAAATGTATGTCAATTTCCAAAACCTATTATTGACGATTTCTGCAGTTATTGACATATAACATCAATATTAAAATTTGCCAAATGTACCTTATTTGTAAAAAGTGTACAAACATGAGATTTTGTAGTGTTTGACCATGTATTTTATACCCTAGCTCCCAAATTTAGTTTTTTTCTATTAGTTCCTAATGACCCAATACAATCAAGCTTAAAAATAATATGCTTTACCAAAGTCACTCACACATATGAAAAACCAAATACTACAAAAGAATCTATGTTGAAAAGCAAGTCCCCTGCCCCCTCTCCTCCAGCAAGCTGATTCTCCAGTTTCTGCTTTTAGTTCTATAGTTAGTTTCGCAACTCTATTTAATATGTGTACAACTCCATTTCTTGATTTATGTTCTTGAGGCAATATCTACTAATACCTCCATATGAAAGAAGAGGATATTTTTTCTTACAAAACCCTCTTCCCCTTTCTCCTTCTACTAATGTTTGATAGTACTTTAAAATTTTAAATAAATTAGTTGTTATACAGAGAATCCCGGGGTGGTATAAACATTTAAGTGCTTGACTACTAGCTGAAAGTTTGGTGGGTAGACCCACAGGCCCTTGGAAGACAGGCCTGGTGAGCTGTTTTAGAAAGGTCACAACCTTGAAAACCCCATGGAACGTTTCTGCTCTGCACACATTGGGTTGTTATGAGTGGAATTGACTCAATGGCAACTAACAACAACCATAAGTTGTTATACATCTATTTTTTCTTAACCTAGCATTTTTGACAAAATTTTTTGACGTCTCATTTTGTAAAATGTAGATATTAAAGACTATGCCTTCCGCCTATTCCCCTTCTGCCCTCATGTCTCTTTCCTACCATCTCCCAAATCTCATCTTTGCCAGCTAACTTTTACATTATCAGAGTTGTTAACACTTACATTCAATCCTATGACTCCAAACGGTATCCTGCTTCCAACTGGGGATGAAGACCCGGTGGGGCAGAGGGCAGCTGTGGCGTAAACAGGCTGTGCACACCAGGCCTGCTGGAGCAATGGGAAGTGTGCAGTTACCACACCCCATTGCCCATCATGCTCTGGGGCAGGGCACAGGAACCAGCAGGGAAAACTCAACTATTCATATTCACATCCCTCTTCTAAGAACATTGCAATATTCCACACATATTTGGAAATCGTTATTTTTTGGTGCTTAAGTTCATTTACAACTTCATAAGTTGTTTAAAAAAGAAATGGGTGCTCCTCTAGGAATTCTGTGTTAACTATGACTTTAAGAGCTGCCCATGCGAACATGAATGATGCTGGGGCAGGTAGAAGGGTGTGTGAAATGTATGAATAAAGGATGTGAAAATGCACACCCTTCCCATATACTGGAAAAGGGGAGAAGACACTGGAGTAAATGTGTGTCTTCAAAGGAATTTAAGGAACAGAGAACTGGAAGACACTCATGAGTGTGTAGTTACAAATGTTTCTTACTTTCTTGCCTATTTCTTTCCAAATTGTTCTCTCCATTACATATATAATGTATTAGTTTTCTATTACCTTGTAACAAATCACCACAAACTTAGTGGCTTCAAACAACATATTTGTTGTCTGCCAGTCTCTGTGGATCAGGACCCCGACATGGAATGGCTGGATTCTTTGCTCAAGGCCCTACACGTTTGCAATGAAGCTATAGGCTGAAGCTGCTCTCCTCTGAGGCTCGGGTCCTCTTAGGACGTTGGCAGAATTCTATTGCTTGTGGCTGTAGGAATGAGGTCCTGAATTTTGCCAGCTCTTGACCAGGGGCCATTATCAGCTCTGGGATGCCACCCATTATTCCCTGCTATGTGGTCCTCTCCACAATATGGCACTGCGCCTTCAAAGCAAGCCAGAGAACCTATCTGTTGTTTTGAGTCTCTGACTTCCTCTGTCTCTGGTATTTAGACACAGATGTGATTAGGTGAGGCCCATCTGGATAATCTCCTTTTAGATTAATTCAATGCCACATAATGAGTGAACTAAACTACACCCGCAAAATCGCTTTTGCCATGTAACATAACATAATCATGGAAATGATAACTGATCATATGCACAGATTCTGCCCACACTCCAGGGGAGGGAGTGTCACTGTGGGTCATCTTAGAGTTCTGCTTACCATATAGAGCTAAATGTAAATTTATAAAACAAGGCAGTATTTGAATAATGAAGTGTCACTTCTTACACTGGAGCAATATATGTTGAGAAATTTATTTTGCAGGAACTGATAAATAAGTTAGATGCAGGCAAGAAGCAATAAGTATGTTTTCCTACTACAACCTGAGTAGAATAGAGCTCTTCGCTTGGCTAAAGTAGAGATGGTAAAGCCCGGAGAAGGTCTCTTACAACACATTTCCTATCAGATATACTCTAGAACGGCTTTTGACTGCCTTGAGGAAAGATCACTAGTGAGGTAAAATTAAATTACAACAATAATTTGAATTAATCAATAGGTGACCTATACAGCCTAAGTGCTATACTTATTTTATTTTATAATACATTGTAAAATAAGTCATCTCAGTCATTTTTGCTTTACTGTCATACTTTGATCCAGTGCCTGGTTCATTGCAGACCAACTACGGACATTTGAGAAGTGAATAAATGAATTATTTTTTAACCTTACAGTATAAACAACTGTTTTGGGTTAACTTGACTTTCGGGTTTTCTGTAGTAGAGGAGCAGCAGTCTTTCTTCATTACGTTACCAAAAAAGGCAGCTCAGTCACCTCTTAGCTGTTAACCCAAATTTCAGGCAATTGCTTAATAAAGAAGGTAATCAACCTCTAAATTGCACCTTACTAAATCCAACTCTCTTTGAGCAGAAGCAATCATCATACCTTAATTTGATTGGGCATTTATTGAATATTTAGTCTTTACTTATAACTCTTTAGGGTGCTGTGGTTCTCTGTTGCCAGAAATATCATTTATGCACAAGGAAAAAAATGAAGACAATACTAAGCAGTGTAATAAAACACTGAATTTAATATTATCAAGGGTCAAAATGCATGGACCAAGAAATTACCTCAATTAATAGTTATCCAAGGAAGTCATTTACGACAACAACAATAACAATTCTTTAGTGGCCATATTGCATACTAGAGCTTGAGGCATAGGAGAATTATAAATAGTTAAAATTTCAGATAATTATAGACATACTTCAAAAATTATTTATTTCTACCAAAGCATTTTAGGAACCCACATCAAATAGAAAAAAATTGACAGAATTGAGATTTGCATTTGCTTTCTAATCCCTTTCCATCCTAAATTAGAAGATAAATGGATAATAAAGGTCCAAAGTAGAAGAGAAAGAAAAGAAACAAAAGAGAGAAGGACCAATAACATAATCTCTTAACTAAGAGATTGAAGGGTTTCTCTCACTTCTCTCTCTTGGAGGTTGCAGGGAATGTACTATCAATTCAGAATTAACTCTACTAGATTGTCTGCATAATCTCTACTTCATTTTCCATTTTTTCAGAGTGTAGAAACTTAAATGAACTGATCGCAGATAGAATAATGTAACTGGGTTTCATCTATACATGCTTCTTTTAAATGGATGGTTCTTTAAAGTGTAAAAGAAAACTAAGTATCCTATTTGCACAGGTTTAGATAACTATCTCACCAACTCTAGCATTAGTTGTGCTCCTTTGGAAGAAATAGCCTTTTAATTTCTGGAAGGAATCCCAGTTCTTTGCTAGAAAGAAAATTTATCTTAAGGTTCCAAGTAATTCCTTAGTCACTTAGTTTGCCTTCTTTTTTGCAGATAGAAATCTTTAATAACCAGCTTAAAAAAAAAAACAAAAAAAGCCTTGATTTATAGTGTTTGTTGATTTCCAAGGTGTAAATACTCCCACCATGACCAATTTCAAGCTGCCAACATGACATCACTGAATGAAGAATTGAGAAGAAGATGTACACAATTGGCTCTCGTGAGCCCGTGAGAGCCAGTACTGGATCATTCTCTATAGCTATGGACTCCCTTATTTAAAATAGCCATAGGAGATCTGTTTTCTTTTCCTAGAATGTCAGAATGGTAGTGCTGGTCTTAACAGGGCCCAGAAACATTATTTCCTAAAGGAACTCCTAACTTAACTTGAAATGTAAAAGAACATGACTGCCATTACCATGTAGCTGTTCTCCTGCTACAATGAATCCATGCACCTGGTGTCTGCACAGAAAATAATAATAATAATAAAAAAAATACATGTGGAGGTCTTCAAAGTCATATTTTTAAATTCCTCCTTCATTTGACCAATACAGAATCTGTGTCCAAGAAGGGTCAAATAGCTTACTCAGTGAAAATATTGGGGATGGATTTCTTAATAAGTTGATGAGCTCAGTAATTTTTACAATAAGCTTCCTAAACACTCTCTTTTTGCTTTTAAAGTTATTTCATACCCATTTAAAGTAAAGGAATGTTACTATAGAAAGAAAAACAAAAAAAGACTAGACACAGGAATAACTTCAGCAACACCCAATGGTGAATATAGATGGGATCAACAGCATGATTTCTTAGAAGCTTCCATAGGGCCTTCATGCTGTAAGTTGTTCTTTCAGGAGTGGAAAACCAGGATCAAGAATCTGTAGGCAGCTGTCTGCTCTGCTTCAATTTCTGTCTCTTAGACCTGTCTGCATTCAGTTATACTGAAAGAAGTGAGGCAGCTTAGGAGGCTCCTTCAGTGGTAGAGGAGAAGCTTTCTTGCTGTATTCCTAGGTCTCACAGTGTTAAAAAAAGAAAAAAGAAATAAAGCCCTTGCTGTCCAGTAGATTCCTACTCGTGGTGATGTTACAGTCTTTCCTGTTGGCAAATTGTTAACATCTAACATTAATACTTTGTGCTTGTTCTTAAAAATTTCCTCTTATCTTTAATGTTACAGGTAATAAAAATACTCTTCCTATGCTTTTAATATTCATTTATGTAACCCAGACTGAACACTTATGTAACCAAAAGGGTAATTACCACTTCGGCCTTTGCCTAACTCCACAATTCTAATATTGAATAATTTTGTCTATATGATATTTCCTCATTTTCAAATAATCTTTAATGAATCTTCTCCAAGGTGTTCAAAGATACCTTAGGTTGTAAATAATTGTTTGAAAATTCTGATCAATTATCTTTGTTCTAAACTAGTGTAACTGATACTCTTCAAACTATTTTTCTAACCCACAGAGAGGGAGATATTAGGGTCCCTGATTTGTTTATTCCTGCCACTTACTCTTCCTCACGGAATTATCCTTTATTTATACTTATTTAATTTTACCTTTGGAGTCCCTGGGCAGTACAAATGGTTAAGGTGTTCAACTGCCAACTCAAAAGTTGGAAGTTTGAGCCCACTCAGAGGTGCTTTGAAGAAAGCCTTGGAAATCTGCTTCCAAAAAAGCAGCCATTGAAAACTCTATGGAGCACATTTCTACTCTGACATACATGGGGTTGCCATGAGTGAGAGCTGGCTATGTGGCAAATGTTTTTTGTTTTAATTTTTAAAATAATTTTATCTTAACTCCAGTCATTTCTCCAATTTATCAAAATAAATTTAAATTTTAATTGGACTGTGCTCAGAAGGGTGATTGAGACCCTACTCAAATTGATTTCCAGGGAAAATGTAACAAATAGATTATTTTCTTTGCCCCAATTTATTAAATAACATAGTAAAGCATGAAAATACACCAAGGAACTTCAAATAATATGCTTCAAAACTCACCATGAAAACATTTTTAATGGCACTTTGAATTTTGTCTTCCATGCACTTGTCAACTCACAGAGCAATAATGTGACCAAATTCAAGTTTTCTGCTACTGATGAATACTTTATATAAAATTAATCCCAATGATAATATACACAATCTATATATGGTAGATACACAAATACATCATATAAAAACACTTTCATATGACATCATTTGGGGGAGGAGTGGTTATGTAAATCCAAAATTAGTTCTTGTTACTGGACTAGAGGCCAGAAGGCTTTTAGAAATTCACTGCTGGAACCTGTATATGTACCTCAGCCTAAATTGTTATTTAAATAACCATATAGAGTTTTTATTTAGATGTGAATAAGATGGAAATTATGTATCTTCCTCTGTAGTGTTAATTTGAAAAACCTGTTTGAAGCAACCACTCATAATTACTGCTTATTCACCTAGGCAGTTCTTTCCGTTTCAACTGTTCTATCCTTGGTGCACGTAGTGGATGCTGTGGTGTACCACAGAGATATCCCTTCAGGAACCGAACATTTATTTCTCCAGCTTTTAGGAGTGTTGCCTACACTCCTAGCTCACACCTAACTCTGTCTCTTCGAATTTCCCTTGGCCAAAGAGCTGCCTCGCTCTAAGTTATATATCTATTGACTGGTTGGTGTAAGGGTATAAGGCCCAACCCTCACTCCTTGATTTGGGACAACTGTGAAGGGTCACCGCAGCTCCAGAGCTTCCCATAGGATTGTTTAAAGTCTTTGTTGCAAGTTCATCACAGAGCAAATTTTCCAGAGCAAATTATCCCTCTCTCCCCAATCCTGATTCTCTCGCTCCTTATAGTTTCTGTTCCTGAGAGCATCCCTAAAAAAATCTCCCACCCACAAACCTCTGCCTCAGAATCTGTTTCCCTGGAACCCAACCTAAAAGCATTGGTACCAAAAGCAGTTCTAGGAAAGAGACTTTAAAGTGAGATTGTGAAACTAGATCACCCACAGACCAGCTGGCAATGAAGACCCCATTACTGCTGATAGGTGGGGTGCTGATAGTTCCTGGCATATGGAAGCATTACAAATGTTCAAAATTTCAACAGTGGTGAAATGGAATGGGATTTTCAGTGGTAGGAAATGCTCTGGAAATGGGAGAAGATAGGGAATATCTCAAAAGTTTGAGAAGTAGTCATCAAAAGGACTCTGAAGTCTCAGGGCTATTGCTGAGAAGTATGAACACATTGGAAAAGATAATGAAAGACTGAAGATAACTAATTATCAATTTAAGCCAGAGTGTAAAAGCTAGGGAGCTTCCTTGCCAGTGTATAAGCTGGACAGCAGTACAAGCTGAAAATGGAGCTGAGTAGCGAAGTTCCAGAGAAGTTTGAAATCTTAATTAAAAAACAAACAAACAAGTTGCCGTGGAGTCGATTCCAACTCATGGTGACCCCATGTGTGTTAGAGTAGAACTGTGCTCCACGGGGTTTTCAATGGCTGATTTTTTGGAAGTAGATCACCGGGACTTTAATCCAAGATACCTCTGGTTGAACTTAAAATGTCAACCTTTTGTTAGCAGCCAAGCACATTAACTGTTTACACCACCCAGGGACTACTAGCGCCCAGAAAATTTGCTACACCAAATTCAGGTTCTTGAGTGTGAAGAAGAAATGGAACACAAAAAATTGAGATGGGGATATCTGTGGAAAAACATCCCAAAATTCCAAATCTCTGGATTCCACTTAGCCTTCTGGGCTATCAGAAGTGTCTCACTCCTTCATTAAAGTTAAGTGCTCCCCACTTCCTTAAAATGGTTCAGAGACCTGGGTCTTGCAATACAATACTTTCCTTCCTCAGGATCTACTCATACCTTCCCACGTGCAACCAACAACTAGAGTCAAGTCACAGCATAATACATCTAGGATGCTGGGTCTGCTAAAAGAGAAAGGGAACTACATGCTGAAGAATCTGCAGGACCTAGCCAAAATGTACCAGTCAAAACTTCAAGAGTATATGTGGGACTGAATCCCAGGTGTGCTGGGTCAAGGTGTACAGAACATAAAATTGGCCAAGGGACAGATTATCAATATGATAGCATTTTCCTGTGATACAGAATTGACAACCTGGCCAATACCCTGGTAGACTGGGCTAACACTCTGCTAGGATGATTCTTGGAAGCTCGAGTAAAAAGTAATGGCCCACAGTAAGTGACTACAAATGCCATAACTGTCATGGCAGATGGTGGAACAAGAGATCAAAAGGCTCGGACAGTTGATGTGCCAGAGTGATATATTGCATAAGGATGGGAAATTCTTCTGCTGACTATGTTCTCTGGAAGGGTCCATAAGACCGTCCATTCACCAAAGTGCTAAGGGCTGTTTTGGTGAGAGGGACACCAATATCATTGAGAAGGTGGTACTGAATGACTCTATAGGCCAGGGCTGATAGTAGGCTGTACTGTTACAGAACTGAGACCTCAGAAAGCAATGACAATGACAGAATGCCAAAGTAGGTGACAGACCCCATAACACCAGGAGTATCTGTGGTTAGAAAAGATGTTTTGGGGACTTAACACAAACCTGTATAGGAAAATCACAACATAAGCAGGTAGGTTTCTGAAGCAACTATGCCATCTGTTGCAGAGAACTATACATCACTCAGAAAAAATAACTGTGACATGCTTGTAGGCCCTAGTAGACACAGACTATGTCTATGGGACATCAAATCACCATGTGGCCTGAACTGCCTATTACAAGCTGGTTTCTGTCAGAATGCCTAAATCATAAGGTCAGATTTTCCCAGCAGCAATCGGTGATAAGACAAGAATAATACATCTGGAATTGGTCACCAGTGAGTCCAGAAGGCACAAGTAAGTACAAGTAAGCACAGGTAAGCTTCATGAGTAGCCCAGGCCACCATGTTATTACCTACTAATGTTGTATCAGAACCTCTCCTTCAGTTCACAGCTTTGTTCATTGGTGGGTCAGCTCAGTAAGTGGTTGCAAACTGAAAATGAACCGTCAATGTAACCCCATTCAGGCGTGGTCCTAAAAGTCAATGGTGAGAGAAAATTCTCCCAACAGACAGAGCTTCAGGAAGCATACCTGGTTATCCACTTTGTATAGAAAGAGAAGTAGCCTGAATACACAAAGACTGATAGGTGGCAAATGGCTTAACTGGTTGTTCAGGATCCTGGAAGGAGAAAGACTGGGAGATCATGGACAAGAAGGCTGGGGAAGATGTGTCCCCTGTTCAGGGCCAAGGCATTCATTCCCTCAGCTGCCAGAGTTTTGGCTGGGCTGCTTGCAGCCTACAGATGAATGCCTTTGGCTAAAAGAAGCTTCCTCACTCAAGATTTTGCACCTGTCCTAAGGCTAGCCTGCATGGAATGACTGGGCGATACAGGGGTCAAATGCTTTGCCCCCTTGCCTTAAACTGGGGTAATTTGAAGGTCCATGTCAGCTCCAGAGCTTCGTGTAGGATCCACAAAGGTCTCTTTTGTCACTGCATTGTAGCTTAACTTCTCCCTCTGCCCATTCCTATTTCTCTCACTCCTTTACATGTATTCCCAGGAGGACATTACAAACAAACTGTTTGAACACAAATCTTCATCTTAGAGTCTATTTCTTGGGGAACCTGACCTAAGGAAGTGCCCTTTCATTTCCTCATAACATTTTCATTTTCCTAATTCATCTTCAACACTATTCCCATGGAGCTAAAAGATCTAGCTGTGCTTGTCTCATACACTTTTCATTTTAAATTGTCCATTTTCAGGCCTCTTTCATCTATCCTCCCTTCCTTTTCTCTCTAATGGTCCCAACATAACTCGGACTTTCAAGTTGACATCTCATTGATGATGTAGGGGCAAAGTTGGGACCTTTGCTAAAAGCATTCTTTTATAGTTTTGTGATATTTCAGTAGGTTAGGACAGGATTGCAGGACAGCGTTGCATTGATTTATATAGCCTAGGGGAAGGGACTTGGAAGACAATCCTACCTGAAGGCAAGGCTTCAACAGGAACCAACAAAAAAGATCTTAAAATGTCACAGTCTGAAACTTCCTTTTCAATAGTTTTCTAAGTAGTTTTTTATTTTTATAATCTCCCATGTTTCTTCTTCCCTCACCATCCAAATCTGAGTCGATTTCAGACATTCTATACAATCATGTGGAGCCCTGATGGCACAGTGGTTAAGAGCTCAGCTGCTAACAAAAAAGTTGGCAGTTCAAATCCCCCAGCCACTCCTTGGAAACCTTGTGGGGCAGTTTTACTCTGTCCTATAGCATCGCTATGAGTTGGAATCGACTAGACAGCAATGAGTTTGGTTTGGTTATACAAGCATGCATAAAAACACCTACTAACTTCAATATACAATCATGTATAAAAACACCTACTAACTTCAATATACAATCATGTATAAAAACACCTACTAACTTCAATATACAATCATGTATAAAAACATCTACTAACTTTAATTTGCATTTTTTTTTACCTCTTTGGATTGTTACTTCCTCAACACAGAAGATACTGCTATTTGATTCTATATTGTGTATTCACTTGTTTGAGGTATTCAGGTGGAATAAATGAAGAATATTGAAAGTGAAACTGATTTGCCAAATATATCAAAGAGAAGCCAATGAAAGTTAGAATATACATAATATATAATAATGATTCTTTTAAAGATTGACACCAAAGCACCACAAATAATTTTATAGTTTTTTTTTTAACATTATTTTCTGCCATGTTGGCCCTGTTTGTTATACTCTGCACCCCAGAGTTGATTTGAGATGAAGCTATCACCAGCTTAGAAGGTAGCTTTGTTCTCAGAGCAGCAATTCCGCAGGTAGAATGGAATGAGAAACACTCTTTTGTTTCTGCATCACAGATTTGCTATTGTTCTTTTGTCACAAAGATGTGATGCTTCAAATACACACCTCTAACCATCTTTGTGTCTTTGGCTGGTCAAGTAATCTAGCTTTTCTGTGCCTCAGTGTTCTTATCTATGTAACGAAGAACGTAGTCAAGTTTTCTGAACAGTCCCTTCAAGCTCAAAGCAAAACAAAACAAAAACACTAAACAAGAAAATATACAGAAATACTTTACCCAGTGCCTGGAATCTAATAAACAGTCAAAGAATGTTAACTTTTATTATTGTTATTCTTATTTTATAAGGAGCTATATTAGAAAATATCAACCTAGACATAATTTAAAAAGTGGACTTAAATAATTATAATAACATCATCAAAGATAAACTAAAAACCCTCTGATTAACCCAGAGGTTCCTTTCTAATTAAGTGATTTTTGAAGTTTCAAATTTTATGGCGCAACAGGTTTAAATATATAATTAGAACTATTGGATTTAAATACATTTGTATTCAATTAAACTACCCAAATATGTAATTCCTATCTTTCAGTAAATGCACCTGAGATAATTCTGAGAGCTTGGGGGTCCAAAGTATGCTGGAATACAACGTGATGTCCTTCAACCAAAATTTTCTTGAGGAGGACTGTACGTGATCAACTAACTGATGCTCACAAACTATTATACACGTTCAGAACGCAGCTGAATTTCACCTAGACAAATAGCTTCTCTTTATTTTTTTATTTATAAGCCTGTTCCTATCAGAGAGCCCCGAGGAACATACATACAGATGACACAGAATTAACTATGAGATCATTCATTCCATGATCTATAACTCACGCTACCAGTGCTCTCGTAACAATCAGACAAGTGACTGATTAGTCGGATGGGCCTTTTGCAAAGCTCCCTGCAGGCCTACAACATCCAGACTTTTCAAACAGGAAGAAATCACTTTCAGAAAAATGGGCATTTGAAAAAAAAAAATAGATCTTTACCAGATTTTACTATCCTACTGTCAAGTAAATGTAGGATCTTCTAGTAGTGATCCAAGTGGAGATGTAAAGAAAAAAGATAACTTCTTTGATATTCCTAGGATCTGCACTTTATATGACTTCATATAGTTAATAGTTTGAATAACACTTAAACCAGTATACAATGGCTATGGGGCAACTTGACCAATCAACAGAAAGTTAAAATATCTTACTATTTTAATCCAGCTACAGACTTGAATAGATTCATTTAATAAATACAGATGGTGCTCCTACTGTATGTCAGGAACCAGATGGTAACTGCCATGGTCTGTGCTCTGGGCCTTAACATGTTAACATATTATGCCATTTAATTCTCACAGTTCTTAAATAAAATCCAAACCGTTGAGAGGTTAAGTAACTTGGCCACGTCCACAGTGCACGTAGATGGTAGAATCAGAATTCAAGCACTTGTCTTTCAATAGAAATTTCCCACTTAACGTTTATTCTTAATTGCTTCCTCTTTTTATCATGCAATTTAACTTAATTGGTTGTTTCAATGGAGCCCTCACGGTGCAGTGGTTAAGAGTTATGGCTGCTAACCAAAAGGTCTGCAGTTTGAATCCACCAGCCACTCCTTGGAAACCCTATGAGGCATTTCTACTTTGCCCTGTAGGGTTGCTTGAGTCAGAACAGACTCTACAGCAACAGGTTTGGTTTTTTTTGGTTTTGGTTGTTTAAATGAAGTGATCGAGAGCACTGATGTCTCACAAACGTGGCCTAGTATTGATTTTAATACGAATATTATATAATTCTTAAACTTTTAAATACTAGATGTCACAAAGGCATTTATAAAAATGTTTCATATTATAAAGATATTCACAATCTTATTGCTATACAACATGTAATATTTTCACTTAATACTTGTTTTTCTACGAGCAGCTTGTAACAGTTTGAAAGCTAGTCAAATTTGTAAGTCTTAATACACCAACACTGCTACGTGGAACTGATGTAATATTTGACATTTCTATCACGCTAGGGCTGGGTAAAGTTGTGCAAGTTACTTCATTACTCTGGACTTCTCTTTCCTCATCTTTGAAATTAGATTTCTAATATCCATCCTACTTCAATTATTCAATCATTCTGTAAGTATGAGCTTATTGCCTTCTATTTGCCAGAGCTTAGGCTTGAATGCTAGGATTATATTTGTGAAAACAAACAAACAAAAAACATAATTCTTACACTCACGGATAACAGTTTAATTGCTGTGAGTGGTTTGGAAATTATAAAGTCCTATAAAAATGGATGTTATTATTATCCCTTTAAGATTAATGTCTCTACCCTTCTGCTTTTTATCTCAGTGTTAATAAGTGATAAAAGAATCATACCAATACTACCCTTCAGCTGTAACTCAAATTCATGTAACAGAAAACTGATCAATAATAGGGAATAACCTGGAAATAACTGAAGGAAACATCAATCAGAACGTACATATTGGTGAGGTGGTCATCTTTGCCAGCATGTTTTCCAAGCAGAGTTAAGAGTAATGATAACTAATGTGGCAAAAGTTGACCCAAGGACAGAAGAACTTGTAAATGAATTGTTTGGTTTAGCTTGTCAGATTACGAGGATAACATCCCTCCAAATGATGCTCCAATAACTTTATAGATTTCTTGTAAATTCATCATTGGAGATTAATCTCTTTTGAGTTTTTATGTATTTTCATTCTAATATCTCTTCTCCCCATTAAAAGTTCTAGAAAGAATAATGCCATACAGATTAGCTACTAACACTTGGGAGAAAGTGGTTTTGATCCTTGATACTCAAATTGCAGTTCATAGTTTAGCAGCATCAACATCACCTAGAACCTTGTAAAAAATGCAGACTCTCGGGCCCCATTCAAACTTACCAAATCAGCACATATATTTTAACAAGTCCTAGTAATTAGTAGGCACATTACAGGTTTATTTATTTATTTATTGTTGTAGTTTAAATGAAGTTTACATTTCAAGTTAGTCTCCCATACAAAAATTTATACATACATTGTTATGTGACCCTAATTTCTCTCCCCATACTGTGACAGCACACTCTTCTTTTCCACCCCTGAGTCCCCACGTCCATTCAACCAGCTCCTAACCCTCTCCGCCTTCCCATCTCACCTCCAGACAGAAGCTGCCCATTTAGTCTCTTGTATCTACTTACTTACTCCTTACGAGGATCACTTTATGTCCCACAGTCCAGTCCAATCCCTGTCTGAAGAGTTGGCCTTGGAAATT
>NW_004443977.1:5284805-5314370 GCF_000243295.1 Trichechus manatus latirostris | reverse complement strand
ACTCACCAAGGTAGGATGCAGAACATTTTCTTAATAAGCTTTGTTATGCCAATTGACCTAGATGTCCCCTGAAAGCATGGTCCCCAGACCCCTACCCTGCTACTCTGTCCCTCAATGTGTATGATTGTATTCAGGAAACTTCTTAGCTTTGGTTTAGTCCAGTTGTGCTGACTTCCCCTGTAGTGTGTGCTGTCCATCCACATTACATTTTTAGACATTAATAAAATCATTTCCAGTTATTAAGAGTTGAGAGTAAGGAGTTTGATATAGTATTTCCCAAAAGCTGGACTGAAGGCTTATGTTGATTTATAACAAGGGTTTCAGAAAAATAAGTAATGAAATGAGAAAAATAAGTTCTTTTAGTGAGTTCTGAGAAGCTACAGCCATTCAATTTAAAGAAATATCTTTTGTTTCTTTTATATTATTTTATTGTTAATTCATTTTATTATTAAGGTTTTTCTGGTGTGTGGTGTGTATGTGTGTGTGTGTGCGCGCATGTATAACCACTTCTTTGCAAAATAAAGTTGACAAAAAACACACAATATTTTTTCTTTTAAATTACTGGCTTATAAAGTTCAAAAGTAGCCTGGATAGAAGATAAGCTCCTGAAGAGAAGTGTGCAGTCACTAGAAGAGGAGAAAGGAAGGAAGTGGAATATCAAAGAAAGATTCTTCACATTTTCTCTTAGGCTGGACCTCGCTGGAGAGACAATGCAGACAAGGCTTGACCAATTGTTATAATGTCATTTGGCATGGGAGTACTGTTTGATACGCCCTTCTTCATGCCAGAAATGTTCCCAAAACACAGATCATGCCATGAGCTATTGTGAAACATCTTATGAAGTAGTAGATTGTAGTGTAGAAAAGTATTCTTATTTCCTAGAATTTTCTCTAAGGGAGGAAATCTTGCCTGTGCATATCCACCAAATACCCACCTTGGTTGTTTAAAAATACAAGCCTGTGTTGGAACCCTGCCCTTTGTTTTATTTTCCTTTTCACCCTATTTGCAAGAAAGGGATTCCCATGCTAGGATTATGGAGCTGGGAGACCACCTGATACCCAGCACTGGACAGATGAGTTTGCAGAAGTTTATTAGCCACATATACTTACCCAGGCGTGGCATGCCATATACAAGGTTGCACGTGGGAACAGAGTGAGCAAGCAGAGGATGTGGGAGGCAGCCTTTGTAGTAACAAGAGGATGAGGTGACCCCTGGTTCCTGTGGGAGGATGTGGTAGGCTTGTTTGAATAATTCCGCAGGCGAGCAGGGAACTGAAGCCTGCTACTTGGGGATAAGCAGGCACTGTGCCTGGTCCCTGTGATAAAGAGGGTTGTTTGGGTCTAATCTGCAGGAGGAAGAGGGATGGGGAATTTGTGGGTAGGCATTTGAGGCCCTCCTGATTTTCCCAGATGTCAAGGCAGCACTTAATATTTAATCTTAAGTGCAGGTCTTTACTTCACACCCTTTACTTCAGAGGTGACTCCGTTTCACTTATCCTGTGTCAACAGCTACACATTAAAAACTTTAAAATGAAAACTACACAAATACATAACATTCTCTCAAAAGTATACTTTGAAAGAAATATCAAGAGGAGGTGAAAAGTGAGGAGGTCCTTGAAAATGATTATCATAACATTTGTGCATTCTTTGAATAAACTAGTGACATTTAAGTTTGCTAAATTAACATTTTAATTTTTCTGAAGCAGCTCAGTGATTCTAAAGGCAAAGTCCTAAGCTATTTTCCTTTTTCTACAAGCCCCATTGTTTCTGATGTAAGTGTATACGTGCATTCATTAATTAAAGGTTACTCCATAACAGATTCTTTTCTCATTTATCAAAGATCAGGCCCTTTAATCATTAGGACAAGCATGTTATTTAATAAATAAAAAATGATTATGGACCAAAGACCAAAAATTCCAAGCTTGGAAAATCATTCCTATGCAGCTTCCTTAACAAATACCTAATGTTCTTTACCTTCGTTATAAAACGGAAAGTAAAATACAAACACATGAGTAAATAAATATTTGATCTTTCCTGGCCCTTGCATCTTATAATTAATAATGTGATGGGATTTTAAATGTTAAGGAAATAATAATTTGCCATCAATAGGGATGGGAGAATTTTGTTTATTAGTTTAGTGTGATGCAGTTTGTGAAAATGTACTTCATTGATCTTTGTAAAAGAACTTTAATTGGAAACGAATATCACAATCTATTTGTCACACCAAGAAGCCCAAGTTGCTACAATTCATTAAGTAGTACACCTGCTATTTAACTTTCCAGGGGGAGAAAAATCCTTGATTTAATACACTGAAGGGTGGCCAGTGTGAGAGCTCAAAAAACAGTGGCTTGAACTACTTATTTTTCTGCTCACTCAAGTAGTTAAAATATGCCTCAATTCCTTGCATGGGATAAATATAATCTAAACTTGATATGGATATTCCTTTATACAGACATAGATTCTTTCCTTAAACACAAGTGTAATCCATTTAATCAGTATTCTTTAAAAAGCATCTCATATACAAAAAACAAGGAAATTGAGTTTTTCATGTCAATGCACAGAGGGGTGTGCCAGATTACCCTCTGAAAGCAATCTGAAGCTCAGTGGGGTGAGGAGGCGGGGAGAGCACAAGAGGAAGAACAGGCTTTTTATATGAGGATAAAAAACATATGATGAACGGGTACTAAATAAACAATATCAACAGCCGCCCTCACCAGCACAGGTACCCTTCAACAAATAATCAAGAAACAGCAGTAGAGAATGTGCAACAAAGCACACAACAAATTCCTTTAGATGAAAGAGCTAAAAAGAAAGGACTGGAGTGCCCAAGAAAACCTCATAGCTTTTAGTTAGTTTGAAAAATGAATTCTTATATCAGTCAGTAACTGGATTTGTAGGGCCCCTCTATGCTTAAAGTTTTAAACAAAATTAGGGTCATGGGCTTTGCTGTCAGGAGGCAGTATGGCTGCAGGCTTTGGATTCCTGTTGTGATTGTAAGGTTAGAAGAGGACACAGCTTATTACTAACCCACCCTTTTCCCGGGAGAAGTAACTCCCATTGAGTAATTTTACAAATGAAACCTAGCACTTTTTTTGCAGGTAGAAAAGTTAATATTTTAAATAAATTTTAGTTATATTTGAAATGTTTCCTAAAATTTATAATTTTAATAATTTTGAGCCAAATCTTCCCGTGTCCAAAAATTTTCTAACTTCATATTGAACTCTATAAGAGTACACAATTTATTTTTTGAAAATGTGCTTTGCTATCAACTTTCCTATCATGTATTTGTCCCATAAGGTGAGGCATTTCTGTATGCAAATTAGAAGCATGGGCTTTAGGTGTTCTCCATTACAGTTAATCAAGGCAATTTTGTCTCTTTTAAGGCACATTAATCAATTTAGTCAACAAACATGGATCCTAGTTTTTATTTTTATTTTTATTTTAATGAGACTTCAAGATGAGAAAGAAAGTGTGATGGAGGATACACAGATAAAGCAGATTGCATGAACACTTGGGTTGGTTTTTAAAAAGTGGTGCCTGGTTTTCACTTGAGTCTGACCAATGAAAGCAGAATTTGTGTCGGAGGTGTCTATATATTTGAATTTCTTTAAACATGTCCTGTGGGGTTCTAATGTACATCAGCATTGAGAATCATTGGAAGTGTGGAAGAGACAGACCAATAAAAAAATCGATCAATCAATCAATGAGGTAATGGAATAGAGGCATTAATAGAAATAGTACAAGATAAAGATATGAAAGAATAACCACAAAGTTATTATCTCTGATTAACAGCTGAGTTTGAAAGACGGAAGTTGAATGTTGTCAGTGCTCTCTTCGTACAACCCTGTATACTTTCATTTATTTCAAAAGAACATGTGTTACCTCACCAACAATAACCTAAAAACAAGTGTATGGTTACATAGGTAGACGTATAGGCATATATATGCACAGGTAGGTACAGGTACGTACATATGTATGCACAGATAGAAGTACCTACATGTATGTGTACATACAGATGTATGTGTGCACACATATGTATCTATAAAGGGCACAGTTACAGATATTTCTCAGACATAACCAAATACCTTGTGAAATTGGTTTTCTGGGTTTGAAGGCTTACGACCTTAGTCTCATGGAACAACTCAGTCAATTGGCATAATATAGTTCACAAAGTTTATGGTCTACATCCTCGTGAGGTGAGTAGTGCCCGGGGTCCTAAAAGATTGCCAGCAGCCATCTAAGATACAACTGCTGTTGGTCTCTACTCGGTAAGAGCAAAAAAGAAAGAAAGAAAACAAAATCTCAGAGAAGAAACTAGTGTTCAGGGATAACAGCATACACGAGGCATAGACTCATCTACCCTGAGACCAGAAGAACTAGATGGTGCCTGGCTACCACTACTAATCGTCCTGATCAGGGCAAGAATAGATGGACCCTGATAGAATGGGAGAAAAACACAGAACAGAACTCAAATTCTCAAAAAGTCCTGATTTACTGGACCAGTTGAGACTAGAAGGCTCCCTGAGATACTCTTTACACCTTAAACTGAAACTATCCACTGAGGTCATCTTTTAGCGAAATAACAGACAGGCCTACAAAATAAAGGCTATTACCTGTAAGTATGGTTCTCCATTAAAAAAAAAAAATCCATATGAGATCAGTTGGAGCCCTGGTGGTGCAGTGGTTAAGAGCTTGGCTGCTAACCAAAAGACTGGCAGTTCGAATCCACCAGCTGCTCCTTGGAAACCCTGGGGCAGTTCTACTCTGTCCTATAGGGTCACTATTAGTCAGTATCGACTCCACGGCAACAGTTTTTTACGTGAGACCGAAAGTTCTACAATTACTCTAAAGCAAAGATGAGAAGGTAAGGGGGCAGGTAAACTAGAGTACTGGAAATAGAACAACCAGAACACAATTGAAGAGAATGTTGACACCTTGGGACAAATGTAACTAATGTCACTGAGCAATTCGTGTGGAAATGTCAAATGGGAGCTTAAGTTGCTGTCTAAACTTTTACCAAAAGCACAATATTATTAAAAAAAAAGAACATATGTTACTCTTGAAATTTAAAAACCATCAGTAATTTTGAAAGGTATGGGTAACAATAATGTATGCCCAAAGTATTATCCAAACCAAACCTGTTGCCATCTGATTGATTCTGACTCATGGTAATCCTATAGGACAGAGGAGAACTGCCCCATAGGGCTTCCAAGGCTGTAATCTTATGAATCAGACTGTCACATCTTCCCCCTGTGGAGTGGCCGACCTTTTGGTTAGCAGCCGAGAGCTTAACCACTGTGCCACTAGGGCTCCTTACAAAGTATTATAGAAACACAGAAAAAAGGCAATTAACACAGGCAGGGGTCAGAGAGAGCTTTCTAAGGAAACAGGAGGTTAGTCTCAAAGGATAAGTGGGGCTTATTTGAGCCTATGACCTATTAATCAATTTTTAAACTATGAATTTTTTTATCAAGAAAATGTTATTTACCCAAAGAGCTGTAGCATTTATTTAATTTCCAATAATATCCAGCCGAATAAGCAAATAATTGAGGTCTAATACACAAAGAAAATTGTGTCCCAAGTTTATTATTGGAATCTATGTTAGTTTTTCTGTACATTATAAAAGCAGTGCTGTAAAATGATTAGGAAATGTTATAATTTACGACATTCATATTTATGACCATCTAGTGGTTTTGAAAGGAGCCCTGGTGGCGCAATGGTTAAGCACTCAGCTGCTAATGTAAAAGTCGGTGGTTACAACCCACCAGTGGCTCCTCTGGAGAAAAGACCTGGCAACCTGCTTTTTGGGACAGTTCTACTCTGTCATATAGGGTCGCTATGAGTCAGAATCAACTCAATGGCACACAACAATGCCACCAGTGGTTTTAAGTGAATTAAGACAGTGTGGGCAACAGATCAATTTAGCCTACTGAATAAGGCAGAACCAGGGCCATTGCCTTTGACCATGTCAGTTGAGCAGCCACATTTGGTAGCCCCAGGCAGATTGTACCTAGAACAGTGAGTTGCAAATTGGGACAATAACAACTAAGAATGTTTGCTTTTTCCTCTATAAAAAAACCTTCTCAGTGGACAAAATGGTTAAATATTCAATCATAGCCCTATCCTATCCACGCAAACATTGCGGTGGAACAAACAATCGTAGGCTTCAGATGGCCTTGATTGACTATTTTGGCCCTCATTGATCCAGGACTTCTTCCTGCATTTCTGTCATACATCGCATAAACCAGCACTCATTGAGTGCTCATGATTTTTTCTGCTGGTATTAGTCTCACCTCCCTGACTGAATTGCTGGAGAGCAGGAATCGTGTTTCGTATATGTTAAGTTCTTGAGAAGTATTTGGCTTGTTCGATTAGAAAACCTGTATGCAAAACGAAAACCAAATCCATTTCCAGGGATGGATCACCCAATACGCGAGGTAAACATGGGCTTAGGACACCAACAGAACAGTGGCACCAGTTGTCTAAAGCAAAGACCCACAGATGCCAAGCAGACAGGACACAATTATATTTTTCTTTTCATTTCAGGCCAATTTGATATAACCCCAAATTCAGTTCTCTACTATCGACCACATAAGAATGCACCAGTGGCACTATAATCACGTGACTCATGATGTATCTGGTCTTGCACAAAGCGAACCAAAATGCATCTTCAGATTGAGCATACCCTTGGATTTATTTCATGCTCTTTGTGATCACTCTCAGCCCTAGTGGGTATCAGCAGTGGTCCAATGAACTGTGAAGACGCAACATCAAAGGATGGAAAGTACGTGTGCAAGTGTTTAAGTATTATTTCAAGACAAAAAACACTCGTGGGAATCTGCAAAGGGCCTGCCAACAAATATTGTAGGACAAACGAATGAAATTATTTCCAGCTACCTTGTAAGTACTATTTAATTTGATTATGTCTGATCTGAAGAACAAAATTACATGTTCCAAATCAATTTTTTTTAATTTACTAGTTTTCAAATATAAATTTTTGTATTAACATCCAAAATCTAATGTGAATGTTATTTAATACATTTTATTTATTTTATAAATTTTATTTATTTTCAATTATTTAAATTTATTTGCTATGGTAGAATCAAATTTAAAAAGTGCCATAATTTTATATCCAGGTAAAATGAAATGGCAACAACTAAGTGGAGGGCAAGAACGAAAGCTCACAGAAGATAAAAAGAAAAGGCTTTGTGAATCTCTAAAGATAATTCCAGAATTAACTTCCTTTTTAAAATGTAATGAATCAGAAGAAAATTCTTTCATTGGATGTTCACGTTTAATGGGTACAAATCTTTGTTCTAGTACCACTAGTGCTGAAATTACTAATATCAATATGAATATAACAAAATTTGTTGCAAATTCTGCATCCATTTTACTGTAGTTAAAAAATAATAATAATAATAATGGTGTAGAAAGTGAAACGATTTTAAGATCCGAAATTGTTGCATCTGCAGACCCCATAAATAACAGAAGTACAGATCCTGCTTTGTGGAATACTTTTTTTTCTAATGATGTAAGTTATTAGCTGGAAAGAAGGCCAAGTGATTGTCAGCAACCCAATGGGCCATTTGAAAATTTGTGTCAAAAATTTCAGGATAGCAAAAAAAACAAGGTTCTGTAGCCAGAATATATTTCTATAGTGCAAAGCTAATGGTGAAAATTATAAGAGGGAGTGGCAACTGTATTCTCCATCAGTCGGCTCTGTGTATTGTTTTGTTTGCAAATTATTCAGTCCTAAATCATTTAATTCTTGATTTGCTATGGATGCATTCAGTGATTGGTGCAACTTGAATATGATTGATAAACATGAAAACAGTTCAATTCAGAGAGATTGTATGTTGTCATATTTGACCCAAAGACATGGTTTTGGCTTAACTCATGAACTGGAAACAAATTAAGGAAGAATATCAGTACTGGAAAGCCGTTTTGCAATGTGTTGTTGCTGTCATTATAACAATTGCTGATCGTGCACTATCTTTTTGAGGAAGAAATGAAGTGTTTGGGTATCCAAAAAAAGGAAATTTTTTGAGTTTACTTGAACTTGTTGCTTTGTTTGATCCATTTTTAGCATGTCAAATCTCAAATTATGGTAACACAGGAAAGGGCAACCCATTGTATATGCCTAAAACAACCTGTGAAGAATTAGTAAACTTAGTAAGTGATAAAGTTGGATGAAGTATTTTCAGTGAAATAAGTATAGCTCGATATTTCAGTTAGTCTATAGATTCCACTCCTGATCTTTCTCATACAGATCAGCTAAGTATTGTTTTAAGATACTTATATCCAACAGATGGAAAACCTGTCAAGCCATTTATCACATTTACTAGTCTAAAAAGTCATACAGGTGAAGAAACTGCAAATCAAGTATTTCATTATTTATGTGAAGTTTGTAAAATTGATTTTTCTAAGTGCAGAAGCCAGTCCAATGACAATGCTGCCAATATGTCAGGATGTTATAAAGGAATGCAAGAAAATTTTAGAACATAACGAACACACCACTTTCATACCATGTGCTGTACATTGACTTAATGGTGCAGGATGTAGCGAAGTAGATTGTTGTCCAGAATCAGTTGTTTTTTTTCCTACTGTTCGGTTACTCTACACTTTTTTGCTACCTCTACTTACAGATGGCAGATCTTAAAACACATTTAGGCAATGATCAAGTATTAAAATTTCTTTCTAATATACACTGGGAAGTGTATGCTGTGGCAACGAGTGCAATCCTGGAATCATACACTCAGATTCTAGATGCTCTAGAAAATATTGCTGAAGACCAGACACAAAAAGGAGATACCAAAAGAGAAGCCAAAAACATCACCAACAAAATGCAAACACTAGAGTATATATTTATGTTGGTTATGTGGAATAATATAGTGCAACATTTGCATCGGACGAGTCAAGCTCTCCAAGATTCAAAAGTAAATTTAAAGACATGCACAGATCTCTACCAGTCATTAACAGGATATTTACATAATTTAAGAGAAGATTTTGAAAATTTTGAAAACACAATAAAACAAATACTGCCAAATACCGATTATCAAGCAGTTCACTATTGCAGAAGCATTAGAAAGAAGCAAATGACGGAAGTGCTCTAGAAGTATCATTGAGGGCCAGAGATCAATTTCATGTAACCACATACTACGCTATTATTGACACATTTGAATCTTGCAAGAAAAGAAGGGCGGAAGTGCATAAAGTTCTTTCTAATAGATTTTCCTTCTTAAACTATGTCGATGTACCTGATGAAGAATGCATGAAGGCATCCAAGAAACTAGTGCAGGCTTACCCTGATGACTTAACTACAAACCTTATAGAGAAGTGCGACAATTTCATTCCTACATGAGAACTAAATTTACAGATTCAGGAAAGAAATTTCACTCACGTAGGCTGTATGATTCCATAATGGAAGATAAAATACAATGCATATTTCCCAATGTCAGTACTGCTTTACAGACTACCACATCTTTCTCCCGCAGAGCTGCTGGTGGGTTTGAACCACCAACCTTTCAGTTAGTAGCTAAGCACTTAGCCAGTGTGCCACCAGGGCTCATTTCTAACTATAATGATCACAAACTGCACAGCAGAATGCTCATTTACGGCCCTAAAGAGACTCAAAAACCCTCAGTGTACAACAATGATTCAAGAAAACGTGATTCATTATTCTTATTATGTATGGAAGTAGATATTGTTCGGTAGCTTAATTTTGACATAATCCCTGATGAATTTGTAAGAGCAAAGATAGAAAGAAATGTTTTTAATTATAACAGAGGTGAAAGATCTATCTAAAAATAAAATACAGTAATTTGCTGTAATATTTGTTTTTCGATCATTAAATTTTCTTTTAAGACATCTTTTCATTTGTTCATTTATAATTATAGCATTTATTATGGAACAAGCATCAAAACTGAAGTATGAGTTCTTTAATGCAAAATTGGTGAAAGTCAATTTTTCATTGTGGGAGGTCAATGGAATTTTACATTGATTGTTGATATAGCTAAGTTCACTGACTCATTATCTTTGTTGTAGAATATGTGAATATTCTTTTTGGAGAAAATATGGTCTATAGTAAACATCTTAGTACCCCACATCCAGTAAAAATTTTATAATCCAGTTCATCTCATTCCACTAAAATTGCATATGTGACTTTTGCATTCAACTGCTAATATTATAGTTACATTTTTAAAAAATTACATCATGGATAGCTAAGACACACACACATATATATAATGTATACATATAACTCACATATCCCATTCGAATGCGTGAGTGAGCAGAGGAGAGTGTACCACAAATTATCAGTATTTAGGGCTCTCACATGCTTTAATCCTGCCCTGCCCATTGTCGTTAAGTCAATTCCAACTCATGGCGACCCCATGTGTTACAGACTAGAACTGAGCTCCGTAGTGTTTTCTTGGCTATAATATTTATGGAAGCAAATTGCCAGGGCTTTCTTTCATGGTACTGCTCAGTGGGTTTGAACCGCCAACCTTTTGGTTAGTAGTGAAGTGCAGACCATTTACAACACCCAGGGACCTTGTACAAAACTGGTATATGGGCCTGATCATTCGTTATATAGGCCTGTTAAATGGGTCTGATCATTTGTCAGGGCGGCAGACAGACAGCACCAGGGAAAGGGGAGAAAGGAACATGACCTTTTGAAGTTCAAGCCAACTTGTAACAGCGAGCATGTATAGTAAACATTTTTGCATATTCCTCCTTCTCCTGGGCTACTTGAAGACACCCAGCCTTCCTTTGACACTGTTTTACTAAACTCCATATACAGAATTCTTTTACTCATACTCTTGTCACACAAATCTGTTTTAGCTAAGGCGTTCTAATTATTCTTTCTTGTATAGCCATTATCTTATTCTTTTCTTTTCCTGGTAAGAAAAAGGGAGCATAAAATATATGAAATATTGCTTACTATAGCACTTTAATTGTATCCCCATCTGTCGGAAATATATCGATTTACTAACATATCAACAGGTTTATGTGATTTTATGAGGATTTTGGACTTTATAACAAATATTTATAACTTTGCTAACCAACTCGTTTTAAATTATTTTTCTTAACTAATGCATACATTAATTCAACAATAATTATTTAGCAACAACTAAGTATAGTCTATGTGATGGGGCTGGTGAGAGTGTAGTTAATAAGAAGACAATGCAAACAATAAGACAATTAAGTAGTGAGGTGCATGCTATATGAGGAAAGACTAGTGTGTCATGGGAACAGATGGGGACCCTTAACCCAGATGTGGGAGTACAGGCAGCTCTAGGTGAACTAGACAAAGCTGTAATAGTAAGGATCAGTGAAGGTAGAAGTGGACTAAAAAAAAAAAAAAACAAAAAACCAAGCGCACATGTGTCTACATAGAAGTAGAACCTGAAGGAAAGAGCATGGCATTGAGAAATCAAGAGAACAGTTAGTGTGGCTGGACAGAGGGATTTGAGGTCTGGGGCAGGGTAAAGTAGTAAGAGATGAGGCTGCAGTGGTTGGCATGGGATAATAACATGAGGTCTTGGAAGCAATGCTAAGTACTGACAAACTAAAATATAAAATAAACTTCACCTGGACTTCCATCACTTGTATACTTTCATGCTAGCAATGGCACTAGAGAAACACTCTATGGTGTTGACAATAAATACCCTATTGTATAAGTGAGGATGTCTTTTAAAAAATATATCCTAAAAAATGCTTTACTAAATTTTCACTTGTAATTTACAGTTGCCATATTATAATTTCAGAGCTATACTAACAGTAATTGATGACCAAACCTTTCATTTATTCAATAATATTAATGAGCACTTATTATATTCCAGGCATTGTGCCAGATTCTGGAGTGATAAAGATGAAGAGAATGTGTTTTTTTACCTGAAAGACATACTGAAGTCAGGAGAAACAAATCCTTGGATTCCTTTTGCCCCAGCCACTTTCTTGGTTTGGGATCTTATCACTACTGTTTGACTTGGGCCATATTTTACTAACCAATTCCCTGAATTTAGTCTCTTCTCCTGTTTCACTTTCCTATCCCACACACTCCAAAGCACCTTAATCTTTCTGAAATCCTGATTTCATTTTTTAACTACTCTGATTAAATATCTAAGATTCTCTTAGTTCACTGATCTAGAGTCCAAATATTTCAGCCTAACATTAAAGGAACTCTGTAGAATCTAAACTCACCCCCACCTTTCAGATCTTCTCTGCTTCTTTGAAGAATAGCTAGGAGGAGAAAAGGAAAGAGCTACTACTCTTGAACACATTCTCTAAATCTGGCATTGTTTCAAAAATCTATTAAGGTATATGTTCACTGTAAAGTTTCTAACAAAGATACAAAAAAAAAAAGCTAAAAAGGAAGAGCACCTTTTCAGGTTCTCATGATTTATCTGCGTTCTCACTCTAGGCTTGACTTCTCTTCAGGGGAGGTTCTGGCCACATCTTTGTCAGGAACCCTCTGCTAGAGCCAAGTTAGTCTATTGACAGTGTGCTGTGGAGACAAGATGCCTGTTCCTACCTCTACCCCATTTGCAGATCTTAAAACACCATCTCCTACAGTAGGTCTATTCCAGATGCTGAGCCTTTATGAAGTCTGATTGTTGAAGAGAGGCCACTCCCTCTTCAAGTACAATTTCTGGGATACTCATTGAGATTACGAGAGGGATTGGAAGAGGTAAATCAAATCTTCCATCACTACTTAAGTTAAATGTCTTGTACTCTTAACATTTTCTGGGTTTCCTGCTTATGTGAGCAGAATAACGATTCCTCCAAGTATGGCGTATCAGTCATAATTGGCACAGAAGTACATATTCCCAGCTGTCATGTCACTGAATGCAACAGATGTTTACAGATTTGTGGTGAGTAGCAACAACTTGTAAGATGGGATAAAAACTGGGTTTTGATAATGTCTTACATTCTAAATATTTTCTAAAAGAAACATGTGCCTAGCAATTAAAAAAATATACCCAAATTATATGACTCAATCACCAACATCCCTTGAGCACTTATTAATTCTAATTCCTTTTTGCCAAGAGACTCCGATTTTGCCCAGGAAAGTGGTGGCTTTGTGCTTCATGTGAACCAATGTTGATTACTCTAAGCCAATTGTGGTAATTCCATTTTCTTAAATCTATTACTGTTTCAAAAATCTATTAAGGTAATGTGTCCACTGAGAAGTTCCTAACAAAGACATAAAATTTTTTAAAAAGAAGGAGCATCTTTTTAGGTGATTGGTCTAGGCAAGGGCATGTGATGTAATTCTAACTCTATCTGAGAAATCTACTGGAGAAGATGACTAGGAAGGTTTTCCTCAACTCTGAAAAAGAGACAGGCAGAGGTTAGCCACTTTTCTTCCTGCCTGTGGCTGTACATGGTTCCTGGGAACATCCCGGAACCAGGAAAACAAAGCCAACAGAATCACCAAATACCAGAATCTTCTCATTGTTAAGCTAATGAATTAACTAATTCTAGAACTTCCCTGCTTCTAGACTACATTGTTGTTCACACCACTTTTAGAAGAGATTTGGACTACTTGCATTCTAAAGAATCCATACTCCTCTAGAAGTTTACTAATGTGGGTTTGGGAATATTAAGAGACTTGATTTGTTGCAAACCAGTGACTGGCAGGCATCTTTCAAAAGGGAGAATGATTCAAGGGAGTCGTGCTCACTTCATTTTGGAAGGCCCATCATTCACACAGTGATGGTTACATTCCTGGACTTGGATCATCTCTGATATTGCAATATAGTCTGTTGTCAATGGAGCATGTGCTCAAATTATTTTTTATGTTAATATTAATGGCTTTGCACTTTGTGGCAATAAAATGAAGTGAAAAGAGCATTGCACTGAAAGTCAGAAGACTTGGATTCTTGTCCTTATATTGATACAAAGTCTTTGTATGACCTTGGTCAGATCACAGTTGAACACTCTGGGATGTGGTTTTCTCAACTGCTAAGTCAGAAGGTCACACCTGTTTTTTTTCTAATGGGGCTCTGGCTCTAATTTTCTGGAGCTCAGATATACCCACGATCTGCATCCAGGAATTAACAAAAAGCACTACCAACTGTGAGGTTTCTAAGAAGGGAAGGTGCTTTCTGCTTTTTGTATTGCATTATATACTATGCCTATAGCACAAAGTTTAGCTATTTACCCTGTAATGAAAGCACTTTTAATAACTGATTTGGACTGAAGTGCTGGCTACAACAGATGTGAACATCAAGAGCAACAGTAAGGTAGATACATTGAAAATGGCCAAGATGTGGTGGTATATCAGCTACTTTTGATGTTATTGGGTGAGATGCAGCCTTTGAGGATTTCTATCATATAACACTGATAGAACTTTAAGACAAAATATCCATATTGAAAATATTAAAGAAAACCATGTTTATTTATTTATTTAAGATTGAGAAGCTAAAAACCTGGTTTAGACTTATAGAATTTGTTTTAGGAAATATTCCCTTAAAAAAATTTTTTTATTCAATTTTAAGTGCCTACATAGGTGTATGGAAACCCTGGTGGCATAGTGGTTAAGTGCTACAGCTGCTAACCAAAAGGTCGGCAGTTTGAATCCACCAGGTGCTTCTTGGAAGCTCTATGGGGCAGTTCTACTCTGTCCTATAGGGTTGCTATGAGTCGGAATCGACTCGACGGCAATGGGTTTGGTTTTTGGTTTTTTTATATAGGTGACTAAGGAGCCCTGGTGGCGCAATGGTTACATGCTCAGCTACTAACTGGAAGGTTGGTGGTTCGAACCACCCAGCAGCTCTGTGGAGGAAGACCTGGTGATCTGCTCCCATAAAGATTACAGCCAAGAAAACCCTATGAGGCAGTTCTACTCTGTCACTTGGGGTCACTATCAGTTGGAATCTGACAGTACACAACAATAACAATAACATATAAGTGTGTTTATTGGTGGGGGGGGATTTCTTCACAGTTACCATCTGCAACTTACTCTTACGTTACTGGTCCTTCTTAAAAGAGCCCCAAATATGGTTCTAGTAGCAAAACAGCAAGAGTAACTGCTTGTCACTGACCAATAGCATTATAAGCAACAGCCTCCATCTCTAAGTGAAAATCAGCGTCGGTATTCAGTTTACATGCTGATGAGATGAAGAGACTTTCTTGTTCAGTGGCCTATGGATGAGCCAGAATGTCTTCCCATTTCACTCAAACTGCTTTTATGGTATCTCTGACACTGGTTGCATTTGTTAGTGGCATTACTGTATGTTGCATTTCTGTTGCACTGTTTTGCTTTATTATAACTCTGCTAAATAGGCTTCTGGCAGAGGCACTCATTAAGGCACTTGGGATTTAAAGTGGAAAGAAAAGCTTGTTAAAAAAAAAAAAAAGATCAGAGGGGAATGGTCACCAAGGTGACTGAGGCTAGTGTAATATAAGAGTAAAGAAGCTGGTTTACAGAGAAGCCTACAAAATCAGTACAATCACCTCTTTATTATTAATGCTTCATGAACAAAACAGGCTAGTGCAGGTAAGTGACAATGCATTTCCAAATCTCATTTCATTCTCCACTCTCATGCATTAGAAGCCAGAGGTCTGCATTGCCTTGAAACTTACATTTCCATAGTAAACTAAATCTGAGCAGTCAAAGCCAAACAGAGAAATACTTGTGCATAATTTGGTAATAATAATATATATTCACCTCAAGCTAACCACATTGGCTCCCTAGGTAACCTCATATTCAAGATGATATCAACCATGCATTTACCTACATTTGGAGGGCAATGTAAAATCTTTTTTATTTTTTTAAACTGGGGTTATGACAACTGATTCAACAGTTGGGAACAGTCTCTAAATCAGTTATGTGTTTAGTAATAACACTTATTCGTAAATTCAATAGCAGGCTTGTTTATCAGACATGTTGTTATGAGGTGGAAAAAACTGATGGTATGGGGCTGCATTCTTTGATGCTAGTCTGCACACAAGAAGGCCACTCAAGACAGCACCGCTATTATCCTGTCCCCTGATCACTCCATTCTTAATGCCCCCTGCTCCTCTACTAACACTCCCCTATGAGTCTGAACTGACTCGACAGCACCTAACGAAAACAACAGAAATGTATGTGTGTATATATACACACATACAACTGGTAAACTCAGAAAAAGTATATAGAAGTCTTTATTGTACCACTGCTTTAAAATTTCTGTAGTTTTAACATTTTTCAAGCTACAAAAAGATGGGGTAAAAAATAAAAAATAAAAATTTTAGCAAAGAACATCCTTGGAGAACTTGATGCCATATTTCACTGAGTGCAACATCACCAGCCCCCTGCCTCCCCCACCCCGTCACCCCCAGCATTGGTGTGCTGTGTATGTGTGTTTAATGAATGGAGCACCAGATTAAAATGATTTGTGGTCAGGACTTGAGTAGCTTTTATGAAAAATACTTATTATTTAACACTAAAATCAGGCTGAGTACAATTAGCCGCTCATACCATGAGAGGTACCTAAAACTGAAGTTCCAAACTGAAGACCAAAAGATTCATATCTCCTAATTCCCTCCCCAAAGACAACAAACCACAGATCCAAGAAGGGAAGGGCAGATATGTACAGGATGGAATAGAATATATAGTTGACATATGTTGGATGGTGCAAATGGTTAAACATGTGACTACTAGTCGAAAGGTTGGAGGTTCGAGCCCACCTAGAGATGACTCAGAAGACAGGCCTGGTAATGTACTTCCAAAAGGTCACAGCCTTGAAAAGCTTATGGAGCAGTTCTACTCGGCAAACATGGGGTTGCCATGAGTCGGAATTGACTCAATGACAACTGAAAACAAAAAAGGATCACAGCGTAGGAAATGGTTAGTTTCACTAGAGAGGTCAATAAGCAGTGACAGTTTGAGCTCAGTCTTGGAAGATATGTAAACGTCCCAGGCTAAGGCAGGAAAAGGGCAGCTCAGGTAAAGGATGCAGCATGTGCATTCTGGGATCTCCAAGCAGTTCAGAATGACTGAAGCACAGTGTGTCTCGGAAATGGGGGAGAGTCAAGGCTAGAGAAGGGCAAGACTATGAAAAGATTTATCTTTCAAATGAAAGTGTTCAAACTAATTAACTGAAAACTAAGGAATTTTTAAAACACTAGTATAAATTATATATGATTAAGTTTCCTAAACTGGAGTTCTTCAAAAGGTTCAAGTAAATTCCTTGGAGAGTTTATGATAAAAAAATAGTTTTCTTTGGTCTATGATTTATATTATTTATTAGGCAAGGAATACTGCTGAGGTAGAGGAAGAATTGGTTTCATATTAAAGATTCTTTGACCACACTCATTGTTACAGAATATATCCAGATATAAATTTTTAATAAAAAAATGGAAAACTAACAACAGGATTAAGTGATAATTACAACAATAGATAGCATTACATAGCTTACTGTTTGCCAGGCCCTGTTCTCAGTGTTTTATATATATAAACTTATTGGATCACTGCAACAACTCTAAGAGGTAGCTTCTATTATTAGCCCTGTTTTACTGTTGAAGAAACTGAGGCACAAGATATTAAGTGGCTTACGCAAGTGGTAGTAAGTGGCAGAGGTAAGATTTAAACCCAGAGTCTGTGTTCCTGTTATTAAATAAATTTTAAAGCTAAAAATTAAAAACTGAACCTTATGATGTTATTTATGTTTTAGAATTTGGACACACTGATTAAAGTCAGCTGTTAGTGTAAACTTGGGGCTTCCCAAAGCAATTTTAGAAATCCTACATAAATAAGCATTACTCAATATTAGTGCTAATAGTCATCCATAAGTTTTAACATTATGCAACCACAAACATAATTACATAAATGGAACTAACTTAAAAATATTTTAAATATGTGAAACTTACTATTCATGGAATAGTGATTATTTCATTTCATAAAAGAATATTAGAAGGCAAAATAAAAATTATGTTCTTATTTTCAACCATGTGTTGGTTGATTTTTAAATTACCTATCTATTCCACATTAAGGATGAAACGTTAGTCATTGAACCACAGAAACAACAAGAATAAATAAAAACGTATTTATTAGGTTTAGCTACCAATATAAAACCTTGAGTAGATAAATCAAGAATGCTATTATTTGGTACATTAAATATGTATAATTATTCATAGATGTATATTTTGAATTATCAATAATAAAATTACTTAAGAATCATTGTAGGCAGCTTAATAAAGGAACAAGTCATTGTTTAGTAATACACAAGCAAAAACAAAAAATTTTAAAAATGAAAATAATAGAAATAAAACTTAATTGCATATCAGGAAGTATTTAAAACTTTTTTACAATCAAGAACAAAAACCATTAAATGTCATGCTGCCATTCCTTGTTGATGATCACTACCCTGAATGTGGTAGTCAGATTTGGTTGCTCATTTCAAGAATTTTATTTTGGAAATAAAACAAAAAGAAACTGAATAAGAATCATGGACAGAGATATTGAAAAGAGGTCATGTAAAATAAGAGAAAAAAATTAGTTGGAAAAGACACGCAAAACTAATGAATGTTAAAGATAATCAGCAGGAATAATGAAATGCTCAAAAAACAGCTAATATTTATGGAACTCTTACTATGTGTCAGGGCCATGAACTGTTCAATTTAAGGTTTTCAACAAGGGTTAAGGTTGGCATGATTACATCCCTATTTTCCTAAAATGAGAATAGCATTTTAGAGAGTTTTCCCAAAATCTATCTGTCATGGATTGAATTATGTCCCTCCAAAAATGCGTGTGTCAGCTTGGCTGGGCCATGATTCCTGTTATTGTGTGATTTTCTTTTACGTTGTAAATCCTGCCTCTATGATGTTAATGAGGGAGGATGGGCGGCAGTTGTGTTACTAAAGCAGGACTCAATCTACAAGATTGGATTATGTCCTGAAGCAATCTCTTGAGATATAAAAGACAGAAGTGAGCAGAGAGACAGGGGGACCTCATACCACCAAGGAAGCAGTGCCAGGAGCAGAGCATCATGTCCTTTGGACCCGGGGGTCCCTGTGCAGAGAAGCTCCCAGTCCAGGGGAACGTTGATGAGAAGGCTGACAGAGAGAGAAAGCCTTCCCCTGGAGCTGACGTCCTGAATTTGGACTTATAGCCTACTTTACTGTGAAGAAATAAATTTCTCTTTGTTAAAGCCATCCACTTGTGGTATTGCTGTTATAGCAGCACTAGATGACTAAGACAGTGTCTTACAAAAATAACTGAATAAAACGAAAAGTAATTCAATCCTTGGGAATTCTTTGACAAATGATAATTAAAGAAAAGATCTAGAAAAAAATGTCTTTAAATGACAAATGATTTTAAACTCACGAAGGACTTTTTAGGAATGCATGTAGTTTGGTAGACAACATGACTAATACTTGGAATGACAAATATTACACTGTTCAAGAATATCAGTGGTGACTTTTCATTTTCTTGAAGATGGCACTCAGTTAGGTGGACCATAATTTCAATTTTATTAAAGTAAATGTTTGTTTTGATTTACCTGTGTTTTAAAAATGTATTTTGTTTATGTGAAACAATTTTAACTATATTTATTTCATTTAAAATTATGTAATGAGATGTTTACAGGTAATTTCATTGTTTTTCTTTCCTATAGTCATGATTTTTTGTACTAAGTGAATTGTTTTTTGGCTTGTTGTAAAGAAAGAGTTGCTTCAATTTTCTACCTCACTTTGACATTGATAACCCTGACTTGAATGGTTTGTCAGTGGCTCTGTCCCAATAGAAATCAACTTACATCATTTGCTTCAAAGAAAGTAAGAGATGGAAAGACTATACAGAAATTTGTAAAGATATATTGCACTTTGTAAGACTTTTTTGCTTAGAACAACTGAGTGATACTTCTGAAAAATTATATAAGTAACTGTTATATTCTAAGGGTAGACTGTTCTTAAAGCCAAATAATCCAATGCCTCTGGCTCCACATACATGAAGTGATAAAAGATCATTAGTGTGGATGATCAACTTTCTAGAAGTCTAATCAATGTTTGCACACATGGCGGCCAATACATGGGCTTCTGTCCATAAGTAATGGGTACTTAAAGGATTAACCTGTTCTGGAACTTCCTAGACCTTTATTAAAGAAATATGATACCAAGAACCATATATAAAGGTCTCAAAACCAGGACCAAGAATACCTTGGGGATGTGGATAAATTTACCTAGGATGAAAATTACTCTTTCCATAGCCATTTGGATTCAAATTATTGAAAGCATATAATGGGTTATCTTTACATCTGCATGACATCAAAATACATTAAGGTGAATTTACCAAGTGGTATTCAAGTGTATAAACTGAGAGACAATATATCTCTAAAAATTACCAACTCACCCTGGGAGGGTTTTCCTTTTGTTTTTAATTTGAAAGCCTCTGACATATAATTTTCAGTTTGGATTTAGAAGATTTATCATACTGTTAAAAGATATGATTCACATCATTATACATGATCATTTTCATCACAAAGGAAATGATTCACACACTAAAACCCATGTAAAATATTTTAATTTTTTTCTGTGAATAATTCATCTTATTAGTATGGAAATACTTTTATCCTTGAAATTCTACAATGCTTCATTTTTAAATGTACAGTCAGTATTAATCTCTTCCATGTGATACCACTTTCTGTTTCATTCTTTCTAATTAAAAATAAGTGAGGGTGTGTTAGGGTAGGAATCACATTGTCTGTAAGTGTGCTATGCAGACTGAGTTTGGTTATGCATCTCAGTTGCAAAAGAGTGAGGATATAATTATTTCCAAGAGAACATCACATTTTGAACCTATCTAATTAAAGGAAAACATTTAGAAAGATAAATTAACTGAAAGTGGCCAAGAAAATGGTTTGAGAATGTGTAATAGATTGGTCACCCTGGTCTGACCTCATATTCCTTCCATCCCAATTAAGACAAGCTTGGGGAGGGAGGGTATTCAGAATCCCTTAAGGATTCATTGTTCGTATACGTGGTTTGCTATGGGTAGGATGCAAGTATATATATATCTACATACATATATATATATATATATACATATACATATACATATATATATACACATATACATATATATATATATATATATATATATACTTAAGTAATGCTAGTTAGCAAAAGCTATTTCATTAGAGTGTGGAGTAAATTTAAGATTTTATTAAATTAATTTCTCATGCTATGAGTGTGAACAGAGTTGGTTGTATAATGGAGCATGCATTAATCAAGAAGTTAACATATGGATTCATCAAAGAATGCCTTGTCTACTTTCTCTCCTTGGTTGCCAACTGCACTGCTTGATAGAAGTGATGATGAGAGCATATATTCGAATCTCAAAAATGGAGTGAAGCGGTACGCCTGAATGCTTGTCGACCATGTTGTCTTAGTCTGAGTTTTCTAGAGGGCCAAAACCAGTGAAGCGTATATAGATATATATAGAGAGAAATTTACTTCAAGGAGGAGCTCACCCATTTGTAAGGAAATGGCTCATGCAGTTGTGGGGGCTGACAAGTCTCAGATCTGTGAGTCAGCCAGCAGGCTGAAGGCTTTGGTAGGCTGAAGGCTCCGACTGGCTCACGTAATTGCAGGGGCTGACAAATCTAAAATCTGCATGTCAGAAGGCAGGCTGAAAGCTTCTCACATCCCAAGAACCAGAGGTGAATTGGCAAGAAAAAGTGCAGTATAGAAAAAGAGCGAGCTTTGCCAGAACATCTGTTTATATCATGGAAGCAGGCCACACCCTCAGGTAAATTCTTCCATCTGATTGGCTGCTCACATCAGATAACAAAATAGGAGGTAATTACATAGTGTCTGCCAAACCACTGAGAATCATAGCCTAGCCAAGTTGACACATAACATTAACCATCACACATGTATAAGAGATAACTCTTGATGCTAGAGCTGAGTGCCATCTGTTCCACAACTCAACCTCAATAAATGGTCAGTGGGACTGATTTCACCAGACCCTGGGCAGATCATGACTAGATCCAGTGCCCACACAGGGAGATGGGGACAACCACGATTCTCCAGTAAGCCAAGCATTCTCCATTCTATGTTATGTCATTAACGTTGATTACTTACTCAAGAATCCAGTCCAGCCAGATTTATAGTCAGACATTAGACAAGCTCCTTGGGAAAGGCAGAAAGTTCAGGCATTAGCATTCTTGTGTCCTGGTTGATAAACTCCCTTTCTCTGGAGAAGGGAGGGGCAAGGATAGGCAAAAAGTAGGCTGTTTGAGCCAGTTGAGGGCGGAATACACACAGCCAAATGTCATGCCTTCAATGATTTGGCCAGGAGTCCCTATGACTAAATCCAGGAATTACTGCTAACTGAGGCCGGGTATCACCCATAGTCAAGGTTGACAGATGGCCAGTGGGCAGCGGCAAATCACGAACTCAGGTGGACAGCTAACCTGCTCACTGCCCATCCTAGAACTAGGCTCTCCCAGAATTTTAGTTGGCATTTCAATGGAAACATTAAGATTCATGAAAACTCAGCTTTCTAATTTCCACACACACTGATTTTTCAAGTACATTAATCAAATCCACTTCCAAGAAGGCAATTTTCTATTAGTGTTGATATTTTCACTCAAATGCACTAATGTGGATGCATTTGATTGTAATGATTAGACAGAAAATCAATATTTTAAGATATTAAAACTCAAAAAATAATTCCACCTCAAGTAGATGAGCAGATGAAAACTATTTCAATTTCAGAAAACCCACATTCAATTGTGGTCTGATCAAGCCACACTGCAAAAAAAAAATCCCACTTTGACAGAGCTGGTTCCTTTTAAGGAGATTTAATCTCTTTGGCTTCATTTAACAGGGGAACATCACTCTTTAAAATGTGAATATATCAAATACAATAATAAATCTGTGAATTGTTGGCTTATATTTTATTTCATGATGCCATTCCTATAATTGGATACAGAAAGAAACCACGGATAAGTCTTAAAATAGGGTAAAGATAAAATAAATGAAACTTGAAGAGTAAAGTTATTTCAACTTTCAAACAATTTCAATGCATATATGGATGTTGGTGTTAGGTGCCACTGAGTAGGGATTCTGACTCACAGCGACCCTGTGTACAACAGTACAAAACACTGCCCACTCCTGCGCCATCTTCACACTCGTTATGCTTGAGCCCGACAGATCTTAGCAATCATTCAAAGTCAACATTTTGATGAATATAATCAATAGGAAGTGATATAGAATATAACAGCACATCATGAAACTTACTAAAAGGTGCTAGTGCTAGTATTGCTAAATATCTAAGGAGGAAAAACAAGTAACATTTTGTGTTTCTGAAAGTATAATCATAAGATTTAGAGATTCTTACATCAAAATGAGAATGTGATTAAAAACATATCCTTTCTAAAGGACTTTATTTACTCATCACCACGTTCATATTTCTAGTCTTAATTCCTAGCTAATTCAGTAACTCTAAAATAATTGAAAAAAAGCAATCTTTCAATACAGTGATAATTCAAATTAAGAGACACGAGAGATGGAATTCACGAAGGTGATCCACCATTAGCCTATTACGGAGAGCATTAATACTTTCACACGTCTATCAATAATTTTTAATGATTCTAGTGCATTTAGTCAAGGAAAATGAGAACAAGTTACTACTATTGCATTAGCTACCTAGGACTGCCATTAACAAAGTACCACAAATTTGGTGGCTTAAAATAACAAAAATTTATTCCTTCATAGCTCCGGATGCTGGAAGTCTGAAATCAAGGCGTCAACAGAGTCATGCTGTCTCTGAAGGTCTAAGGGAGGATCCTTTCCTTGCCTATTCTTACTTTTGGTAGTTGTCAACAATCCTTGGCATTACAGGTCGTCTCCAACTTCGGACAGGCTTCCGTTCGGGTGACTCCATTGTAAGTTGGTTTTGACGTAAGCTGAATACCTTTTTTATTTTTTTTTAATTTTCATTATTATTGCCTTTTATTGTCAGTATCTTTATTTGAACATCTGCAAGTGCACATCTGAGAGTGATAATATCAGCAAATTACATGCTGCAAACTTGTATGTAGTACATATTACCAAAAACCAAAACTCACTGCTGTTGAGTTGATTCCAACTCACAGTGACCCCATAGGGTTTCCGAGACAGTAAATTTTTACGGAAATGGACTGCCACGTCTTTCTCCCGCAGAGCTGCTGGTGCTGGTGGTTTCAAACCGCCAACCTTTTAGTTAACCATCAAGTGCTTTAACTACTGTGCCACCAGGGCTCCATAGTATATATTACTAATGATAAAATGTATAACAACAGATGGTTGTAAGTGGAGTTCGTCATAACTAGAATGCATCCTAACTTGGGGACTACCTGTACTTGACTTGTAGACAATATCATTCCATTCTCTGTCTCCATTGTCTCATGACATTGTCCTCTGTGTGTCTCTGTGTCCAAATTTCTCTCATAAGGACACCAGTTACTGGATTTGAGCCCACCCTATTCCAGTATGGCTCCATCTTAACTTGATCACATCTATAAAGACCCTATTTTTATATAACGTCACATTCACAGGTTCTGGGGGTTAGGGCTTCGACATATCTTTTTGGGAAACTAATTCAACCCGCAACAGCTATTATTAAGAAAAACATTGTTTAGTCCCTTTATAGTATTATTTGAGGCTTTGCATGGATTTTGGAATAACAGATAAGCATTGACATAAACTTTTTAGGATACCTGGAGATTCAATGATAAAGGATGATCTGGTAATAAAGTTTGACTAGATTGGAAGAACTAACAAGCTTTCTTTATAAAGGCATAAGTTAAATCCAATCTAAACAATATTTTGCTGGATTTTTAACTTTCTGCTTCTATATGTCTCAACAGAGAGCTATCAAAAGCCCTTCAAGGAGAAAACTCTTCAGTTGCTGCTCCCTTATGTGAATTAGTGCTATGCCCACTTCCAAATGAATACGCATTTTTGGGGGCAAAGGGACCTGAGAGCTTCAGAGAGTCTCCCACCTGTGACTCTGTGGTAGGTCTGCAGAGTTACAGAAACATGAAACAGAGGCACTTCCTGAGAGGCGGGTATTACTGTTTGATACACAGTCTAGTATTTGGAATAAATAATTAACAGCACAAACGCCACATAACTGAGTGCTAGATGTGGTGTACAGACCTTAGTGCTGCGGAAATCCACTGGAGAAAGAGGTCAAACTAAAAGAATATTTCAGGGAAGAAGCGATAATTAAGCTGGGTTTTGGAGGACTGATAAAATTTAGCAAGATGACAGGGAGTATAAACAGCAATGTGCCGTATGCCAAATATGCCAAATAATGAGGCCTTGGAAGGGAATCTATTTTGCCTTTTGCCCCATGGAGCGGTCTCTTTCAGAAGACATTCACTACCGGGTAACTCTTCCCTCTCTCCCAAAAAAAGGTGCTTTAAGAGGCTATGGACTGTTCATTAAATCCCTTCTTAAGTATGTAAGGTGCTTATTGCTAAATGTTACCTGAAAGTCTACTTGCTGAAGAGCTCTCAAATCGATAGGATATGTTTTGATTATTAATCAGTGTTTTCTTGACAACATCCTCATAATGAACGCTTCCATTGAGCTTTATTTAATAAATTACTGATTTTATTGCTGCTTTTACTCTTTGGTAATTTTTTAAAAGTTTATAATATTAATTTCTTAAGTGTTTTATCTTTCAGTTTAAATTCAAAGTGCTATTGTACAATAGGCAGTCTTAGAATTATAAAAAATGAGAAAGAAATTGGCTAAATAGCTTATCCTTAGTGCCCCAGTGGTATATGTGTACTTAAAGCAATTTGCTCTAAACAGAATTGAACAGAAACTATTAGAGCAGCAAAAATTCTGCCAGTATCAACTAAAAGTACCAGTTTGCAACCTTTCCCCTCAATTTGGGCTAAAGTGGCTAAGCTTTTTTTTAAAAGCTGATTTTGAAACTTAAAAAGTGGTTAAGAGTGTCATCTCCAGAGTTTATCCTGCTCTATCACTAATGTCTCCTTCTCAGTTTCCTCATCTGTGTCATGGTGATAAGAGTTAACACCAAACTCACAGATTTTGTGACAGTTAAACAAGTTAAAATATGTAACGTATTTAGAAACAACTAGAGTGCTAAAGGAGTTAAAATATGTAAAACATTATATAGAGCTAATATGTGGCAGGCATACATTTAACACCCTATAAGTATTTGCTATTATTTTGTTGTTGTTGCTGCTGTTACTATTACTAAAACCATAAATTAACAAGAAGAAACCAAAGCCCTAACATTTTTAAGAAAAATAGTTCACACATATAATTATGATAATAATTCACCTAAATAACTGATGAAAGTGAGAGAAACAAATTATCTAGCCAGGAAACCAGAATAAAATCAATTCACTGTCAGAAGTCTGGTGAGCACTGGAATTATTAACGCTTATTTAACATTACCACAGCCATATACTTCTTTGCTCTTGACAGGCTGTGTCTTTTCCTCCATATACAGGTATTTTAGAGTATCAGTTGCTGCCATCTATACATCTCATACTGATTCAGTATCAGATTTAGGTGATGGCTTCTATGAGTTTTTCCTCTGAACCTGCTGTGATCCTTTGTGTCTTCTCTCAACTAATCTGTCAGACCAGGGTAAAGACTTGTTCCACCTATTTAGAAAATCCATTATGCTACTACACATAATATATCAAGTTGAAGTAGCCCACATGATGTCTTGCAAAGAGTTTTGGAGTGGGTATTAGGAGAAGACTTGAATTCTGGTTTTAGTTCTGCCCTAATTATTCTTCAGATCCTAAGAAAGCATTTAGGTCTCAAATTTGGCCTTTGTGTAATGAGATGATAGACAGCAAGAGTTGTGTGATCTTTTTGAGCTCTAAATTGTTTATTCTAAGACTGTAGGAAAAATAAATTAAAAAATTAGACGTGTGTGTCTTTAAATCCTTAGTCAAAAATCGAGAGGAGTGTATCCAGAAAACCATGTCCCATTAGAACAGGTAGATTGAACCACTTGGAAATTACACAATGTCAGGATAAAACTTCTTCTGCATTTAGAAGAAATGAACAACTTACCAGTTGACTAAACCCAAATGTTTTGTAAAACAGATTAATATTAATCTCTGGCAATATTAAGTTAACTGATACAGAATCAGAAACAAAACCACTGGTCTTCATCAGTCTTATTCAAGTTTCTCTGCTCACTACATTTATTATGACTATGTTAAAGCACCATATTATTTCTTTTTACAAACTTTTTTTCCTTCTATTTCACAAGAATTTTTTCAATCTGAATCATTTATAATCTCTACTTCATTTATTATATTTCTGGATTTATTTTTTTAATGTTTTCCTCATATTTCTAACATTATTTGGGTATGATTGATATTCAATGATACACATATATAAAGTATACAATCTGATGCATTTTAACATGTATACACTTCTGAAATCATTACCAGAAACAAGATGGTAAACATATCCATCCCCTCCAAAAGTTTTCTTGTTCTGCTTTATAATCTGTCCCTCCCTCCCCCTCAACCCTCACTGCACTATTTGCCCCAGGAATCTGCTGATCTGCTTTCCTTCACTATAGATTTCTTTGAATTTTATTGAGTTTTATATAAATGGATCCATACAGTAGCCACCCCCTCTTTTTTTTTACTAGCTTTTTTCATTCCATAATATTATTTAAAGATTCATCCATTTTGTTGAGTGTATCAGTAGTTCATTCCATTTTATTGTATGAGTATACCACAATTTTGTTATCCATTCACCTGTTGAGGGGCATTTGGGTTATTTCCAGTTTTGGGCTGTTGCAAATAAAGCTGCTATGCATTATTTGGTACAGGTCTTTTTGGGGGTACATATATTTTTGTTTCTCTTGGGTAAATGCCTAGGAGTAGAGTGGCTGAATCATATGGTAGGTGTATCTTTAACTTTTTAAGAAAGTGCCAAACTATTTTCCACATGAGTTGTACCATTTTATATTCTCACCAGCAGTGTTATGAGAGTTCCAGTTCCTCCATATCCTCACCTTTGTTGAAAATCAGTTGTCCACATATGAGCGGGTTGATTTCTGGACTCTACTCTGATCTATTGGTCTAGTTGTCTATCTTTATGCCAGTTTTACACCATCTTGATTACTGTAGCTTCAAACATTTTCAAAACAAGAAATACAGAAAGGTGCATAAAACAGGATACAAGAAATGTAGAGTTTGAATGACTTACTTAGAGTAGTGTCTATAATCATAGTTCTATATTTAGGTCCAAAGGTAGTAGTTTCTCAATGTTTAATAAATTCTATTGTTTTAGTGAAGTTTGAAATGCAGCCATAAAAACAATTCCTTTAAGGTGAAATATAAATATGCAAGGAAAAGGAAACAAATCGTTGTTTGAAGAGAGGGATTTTGTGTATGCGCTTTTGCAAAATCCAAAATCAAATATGAGCTTAAAAGAGAATAATTGAGAGTTGAAAATTCTAATCTTTCCCCCTCACATTTCCTCAGTTTCTTTACCAGAAGGCAGATTTTCCCAAAGATTGTGATTTCTATGAAAATATCAAGATCTAGAAGAGGTTTACATAATCTCCTTACATTTTAAGCACATTTAGGACTATACTGATACAGAGAGAACCCTGGTTGTGCAGTGGTCAAATGTTTGGCTATTAAACAAAAGGTCAGATGTTGGAACGCACCAGCTGCTCCACGGGAGAAAGTTGTGGCAATCTGCTTCTGTAAAGATTACCGCCTTGGGAACTTTATGGGGCAGTTCTACTCTGTCCTATAAAGTTGCTGTGAGTCAAAACTGACCCGATGGCAATGGGATTTTGGAAACTGATATAGATCATGATATTTTCCTAAAAAAGCACAATCATTGGAAAAACCTGCTTTCTGGTAAAGAAACTGAGGCAATATGAACAGGAAAAGACTATAATTTTCAACTCTCAATCATTCTGTTTTAAGCGAATATTTGATTTGGGGTTTTGCAGAAGTGTATACATAAAATCCCTCTTTTCAAACAGAATGATTCATTTCTTCTTCTTTGAATATTTAAGTTTCAATTTGGAGGAATTGTTTTTATATCAGTATAAGGGCCTTGATGGCACAGCAGTTAAGTGCTCAGCTGCTAAGTGAAAGGTTGGTGGTTCGAACCCAACCAGATGCTCTGTGGGGAAAGACCTGACAATCTGCTCCCATAAAGATTACCAAAACAAAACCAAACCTGTTGCCATTGAGTCAATTCTGGCTCACAGTGAGCAGAACTGCCTCCACAGGGTTTCCAAAGAGCAGATGGTGGATTTGAACTGCCCACCTTTTTTGGTTAGCAGCCGAGCACTTAACCACTCTGCCACCAGGGCTCCTAGAAAGCCCTCTGGGGCAGTTCTACTCTGTCACATGAGGTTGCCATGAGTCAAAATTGATTGAATGGCACCTAACAACAAAGTATCAGTATAACTGTAGTTGAAATATAAGATTGTACAAATACAGACCCCTATCATAGCAAAAGAAAATCAACACTATTGCACACTGTCATGGTTTGCATTATGTCCCCCAAAAAATGTGTGTATCAGTTTGGCTAGGCCATGATTCCTGGT